>NC_068915.1:112212625-112515500 GCF_023091745.1 Budorcas taxicolor | reverse complement strand
TGGTTATGTGCTTTTTGTTTGTTTGTTTGTTTGTTCACACTTCAGTACCACTTACAAAAGAACGGACATTGATTGTCAGAGAAGAAGATAGGAGTAGAGCATATGAGAAAAGGAGGTGAAACTTTAAGTAACCCAATAACAGACTATGATCTGTAGCTACTAACCTGGAGGGAAACACTGCCCCCTGCCCACCCCCAAACAAGAGTGATAGTGCAATGTTCACGGTTTCCTCTTTGGAAAGTCATCATTTGTGGATTTCATGGCGTTCGGACGTGGGGAGGCAGTTGTATCAGCAGACTCATTTAGGCAGAAGCCTGTATGACATTGCTTGGCCAATAGCCTCAGGCACACCACAAGAGCAGTCTAACGATATGGATTAAACTGTGGATCTGACTATAGGCAATGATTTCCCTGAAGCTCGGTGTCTGGTCTAATGGTACTCTGCTGGGGCTTCAGAACATCCATGGAGTTGCAGGATGGTGTGAGCAGGACTCCAGGTTTCTGTGGAGTTCCTTGTACACTGTGATCATTCAGTCCTCCCCTAGCTCCATGAGTTTTCTGCCTTTGACCTTCCTCTGCTTTCCATCTGGAAAATTCTCTTTCTCAACAGCAGGACTCACAACTCATGCCTCTTTTGAGCTTGTGGTTAATCTATTATGTATCTGTCCTTCCACTAGATAAAGGGCCAGCACTACTTTTTTTTTTCTGAGAAGGGCCAGATAGTAAATATTTTAGGCTTTTTGGTTTGTCTAGTCTCTGCCATACCTACTCAGCTGTGTCATTATCACATGTGAGCAGCCTTAGAGAGTACATAAATGAACGCATGTGGCTGTATTCTAGTAAAACTTCATTTATGGACACTGAATTCGAAATTTCAGACAATTTTCATGTGTCACAAATGGTCTTCTTTTGACTTGTTTTAATGACTGAAAAATGGAAAAATCCTTCTTAGCTTGTAGGGCTTGCAAAAAACAAGCCGCAGAACAGATTCGGCTTATAGACTATAGTTTGCCGAGTTCACTTTCTAGTGCTGCGTGACAGATGACCACAAATTGAGCAGCTGAAAGCAACACACATTGATTATTTCATAGCTTCTGCGGGTCAGGAGTTCAGGTACAGCCTGGCTGGGTCCGCAGAGTCTGAAAAGGCTGCAGTCAAGGTGTCAGCCAGGCTGTGCTGTCATCTGGGGGCTTGGCTAGGCAAGAATGTACTTCCGAGCTCATTTAGACTGTTGAATTCATTTCCCGTGGCTGTGTGACTGAAGGTTCTGACGTTCAGCTCACAGTTAGCTGCGGTTCCTTGCTGTGTGGGCTTCCTCAGCATGGCCCTGTACTTCATCAAGCCAGCAAAAAGGGGGCTTGTAGGTTGTAACTCAATCATTGGGAGGGATGTCCCACCATCTTTGCCGTATCGTATGGATTAGAAGCAAGAGAGCCTGCCTGCGTTCAAGGGCAAGAGATTATACAAGGTTATGAACATCAGGAGGTGGGAGTCCTGGGGTCTGGCTATTACACCAACTCCTTGCACTAGTTGATGAGTTCTGGGGACAGGAGCTGTGGAAGTAATCATGAATCATTAGGTATTTTCAGCCTTTAGCCCAGTGTCTGGCACAGAATGGGAGCTTGGGAAAAGTTGATTGAAAGAATGCCTCAACGGTGGCTCACACACACTCAGAAGAGTAGAAAAAGATCCTTGGAATTCTCCAGTAAAATTGTCACAATATAGTAATCCTTCCTGGTTCATGGCTACCGATAACACTAAGAACACTATGCTGGGTAAGATTGAAGGCGAAAGGAGGACAGGAAAGCAGAAGGTGAGATGGTTAGATGGCATTACCAACTCAACGGATATGATTCTGAGCAAACTCCAGGAGACAGTGAAGGACAGGGAAGCCTGGCGTGCTGCAGTCCATGGGGTTGCAAAGAGTTGGACGTGACTTAGCAACTGAACAACAGCAAAAGCATGTGGTAAATAGGATTTTAAGCAGAAACTAAATTTGGCCCACATTCTTAGATTTGGATTAATAGCTTGTTTGAGTACATCACATATCAAGAGAACTCTCCACGTGGGGAATAATGTGTCACTCCAACCACATTACAGTCAGTCAGCCTAAAATAACACTGAGACAGGGGAACCAATTTTAAAGCCCCAAGCAGGCTGCTGGTATGGCAGAAGATATTCAGAGCAGTTTTTGAAGACATGCCAACTGCAGCGTTTCTGGTGTTTACTTCCCTGAATAAGTGTAGCTAAAAACAAAGTGAATTTTTGTTTAAATGAAGGCTCCAAACTTCTAAGCAATCACAGGGAGTAAATAAAAGAGAGTTAGAATGTGAAGTCAAAAGGCCACAAAATAATGACATTGAAGTACATGTCTACGAGGTGAACAAGACTCTGAGAAGAAGCTTCCAAACTACCAGGCTTTCCCCAAAGCCTCAGTTACTGAGAATTTTTTAATTGAAACACATGGAGCCACAGTCTTAACATCTGTTTTGTCTACCAACTTTTATCAAACACCTACATCCAATGCCATTGATTGCAATTTCTGTTGTGTTATCTGTCTAATTACCTATCTGTATGACTTCAGGTTTACAGTTTACCTTATTATTTCCCTTTCCATTCAGAGAAGGATCTGGGGTGAGGGTTCCTTTATATGCGGCTTGTTTTGCATCCCGGATAGAACAGATGGCTTCTGTAAACACACATCTGGTTGTGGACTATAAAAGGTCTCTATGTGAGCTTGCCAATGGATAGCAAGACGTGGCTTTCTTTCCTTTCAGGGAAATATCCTTTTTTTAACTGAGATTACGGAAAATCTTCTGTTAATAAACAAATCACAAAAGTCAGAGCCTGAAGTTTTGGATTCAAAGAGCCCAACAGCTTTTTAAAGAATTAATTAGATTATTTGTTTTGCTTTTTATTGGAGCATAGTTGCTTTACACTGCTGTGTTAGTTTCTGCTGTACTGCAAAGTGAATCGGCCACACACATACACATATCACCTCTGTTTTAGATTTCCTTCCCATTTAGTTCACTACAGAGCATTAAGTAGAATTCCCTGGGCTATACAGTAGGTTCTCATTATTTATCCATTTTACACATAGATAACTGTATTAGTTATCTATTTTACCTTATTTGTTATCTATGTACATATTTTATAAGTGAAAATGAAAGTCACTCAATCATGTCGAACTCTTTGCAACCCCAAGGACTGTATAGTCCATGGGATTCTCCAGGCCAGAATATTGGAGTAGGGTAGCCATTCCCTTCTCCAGGGGATCTTCCCAACCCAGGAACCAAACCTAGGTCTTCTGCATCGCAGGCAGATTCTTTACCAACTGAGCTACCAGAGAAACTCAAGAATACTGGAGTGGATAGCCTATCCCTCCTCCAGCAGATCTTCTCAGTCCAGGAATAGAACCGGGGTCTCCTGCATAGCAAGCAGATTCTCTACTAGCTGAGTTACCGATTTAAACGTAGCATCTATTTTATACAAAGAGTCTGACACAGTTGAGTGACTGAACTGAACTGATGTATACACATCCAATTCCATTCTCCCAATCCATCCCACCCTCCCCTCCATCTTGGTATCTGTGTGTTTGTTCTCTATGTCTGTGTCTCTGCTTCTTTATCAGCTTTGACATACATGAATTGCTTTGGGTCACCATCTTGTCAACTCCACCCGTAGTATCACCTTCCCAAATCAAGGTGGTAGATTGGATGGTATCCAGGAGCGAGGGTCGGATATTTGGGTTATAGTTTGGGTTCTGGTTTTGAACCCTCATTTTCTGCAGGCCTGTTATCTTATCCGTTCTTTGAGATGACTGAACTAGGTCATCTTTACATCATCTTCAAACTCAAACTCTGTAATTCAAGGGTTACTATGAGAATTTACAAAAAAAAAAAAAAAAAAATGAGCTCAGATCATGTTTACATTTTTTTATTTTGAAAAATTTATTTTTATCTTCATAAAATGCCTGTTCAATTAAATTATGCCTTTATTAATGAAACACATACAAGAAAAATATTTTTGTGTCTTACATCTCTAACTCTCCCGCTACTAACCAAACACACAACAATGTCTGTTTTTAATGAGATTTGTGATAAAATCATGTGGCTTGGGAATCTCATTATTGTATAATGGAAGAGCAGGTTGTTCCATGGTAGGCATTGAGGGTACAAAAAGGAATAAAACATGGACTCTTGCCACTTAAATCCAGCCTCCATTCTGTCGCCATGGACATAGATGGTACATGAAAGATGTTTCGTGTCTCTTGCCCATTTAAAGCTTTTCAGTGCTTTTCTTTTCCACCCCACCCCCACTTGGTGTGGACCATTTTAAAAGTCTTTATTGAATTTGTTACAATATTACTTGTTTTATGTTTTGGTATTTTGGCCCCAAGGCACATGGGGTCTTAGCTCCCCAACCAGGGACTGAACCCACACCCCCTGTACTGGAAGGCAAAGTCTTAACCACCAGACTACTAGGGAAGTCCCAACACTTCAGTGTAGTCCTTGATTTAATCTATTTAAATCAAGACTATAGACCAGACATTGGACTTGACATTGGGCTACAGAGTAAATGAGACAGACAAGGCACCTTCCTCCATCATGATTACTTTTCTAGCGGGAAAATTCAGGTTACAAACAGGTAGACAACAGATAAACTAAGATCTTTTCAGACTTCCACAAATGTTGAAATAAATAGAGTGATATGTGAGATACTTAGTCTTGGTCCTGATTGACGCATGTGATCAGGGCATTCACTCTGAGGAGGTGCCATTTGAACTGATCCTTGAATGATGAAGCCTTGGGCTTCCCTGATAGCTCAGGTGGTAAAGAATCTGTCTGTGATGCAGGAGACTCTGGTTCAACTCCTGGATCAGGAAGACTTGCTGGAGGAGGGATAGACTACTCATTCCAATATTCTTGGGCTTTCCTGGGGGCTCAGCTGGTAAAGAATCCGCCTGCAGTGCAGGAGACCTGGATTAGATCCCTGGGTTGGGAAGATCTCCTGGTGAAGGGAAAGGCTATCCACTCCAGTGTTCTGGCCTACAGAATTTCACAGACTGTATAGTCCATGGGGTTGCAGAGCTGGACACAACTGAGTGACTTTCACTTTCACTTTGAATAATGAGAAGAAGGAGAAGATACAGTGGGACAATTAGATGCAAAGGACCTGAGGTGAAAAACACTTACACATGTTGAAAGGAAAAAAACAGAGAAAGCAATAGAAGCCTGTTTCTGAAGCTTGATAAGCAAGGAAGAGAGTAATAAGAAAAGTGTCACACAGGAGCCAGATCATATTAGGACTTATAGACTAAGATTGTTGTTGTTTTGCAGTTGCTAAGTTGTGTCAGACTCTTTGAGACCCCATGCACTGCAGCATGTCAGCCTTCCCTCTCCTCCACTATCTCCCAGAGTTTGCTCAATTTCATGTCCATTGAGTTGGCCATGCTATTTAACCATGATGCTGATGCTCGGGAAAATTGAAGGCAAAAGGAGAAAAGGGCAGCAGAGGATGAGATGGTAGATAGCATAGATGTTTTTTTCTAAGATTTTTTTCTTAAATGCAATCAGAAGCCATTATAAGGTCTTCAATGGGTGAATGGCATGACCTGATCTATATTCTAAATGGATTATTCTAGCCACTCTGAGTATAATGCCTGCATGTAGATGCTGGTTGGAGTAGAGAAAAGAGAGGAGGTCAGGAAGAGTGGCAGAGGGAGAAAAATTAGGAGATAGAGGAAGAAGAATAAGAGAGCTTGCTGCTTTGGGTTTTGGGTAGTGAAGATGGGGAGGCAGAAGATGGAGAGGGGACGTTTGAGATAGTTTGTAAATAGAGATTGTAGGACTTCTCAAAGCTGAGTGAGGGCAGTGAGGGAAAGGAAGGAACAAGGATAATTTCAAGTGCCTGGCTTGAGAAATGGTAGACAGCGGTGTCATTTACTGAGATGGGAAAACCTCAGGGGAAAAAGGGTTAGGAGATATGGTAGAATCAAAGCGTTCTGGTGGATGTGATGTGTTTGGGATATCTTTAGCTGATTCTAGTGAAGTGTGAAGGAGGCAGTTGGATTTGCAAGGAAAGGAGGCAAATTTGGCACTTGAGAGAGTATAAGTGGTAGTTTTATTCAGGGCCCAGGTGATAGTTATCTAAGAAGAAAGAGAAGATGATCAGGAGAAGGGGACCTTGGACAGAGACATGAGAGGCATCAACATTTTTGGTAGCACATCATGGAAACCAAGTCCAACCAGCTGAAGCATATAAGGAAAAGGGGGGATTTATTAGGAGGATCTTGGGGGTGTTTCAGGTGACCAGAGGCAAGAACTGGAAAGGAGATTTCATGGACTCTAGATAGCCTTCTCTTTTGTTTTCTGGTTCCTTCTTTGTCAGGCCCATTTGCTTATTCATCACATCCTGAGAACAGCTCTTGACACTTTTCCCTGTGTGTGGCTACCACGTAGCTTTTACATTTTCATCTCTAGTCAAGAGAACAGCCTAGTCTTACTGGGAGAGTCTTATTAAGTACTGAATTTACCACAGAGAATCTGATTGGCCAGCTTGGGTCACATGGGCACCATAATCCAATAAACTGCACCCAGGAAGGTCATGTGACAGAAGTGTGGCTGCTGGGAGCTTACTCCTGTGGGTTAATATGGCTTCCCAGAGAAAGGGTGTTCCTGTTAGCTGGGCATTTACTGCAATTGTCACCCAGGCCTTGCTTATATAAATTTTCCACACTTGTCACATGCTGATAGCTTCCTCCATAGCTGGGGTTGATTCATGGCACCATGACTTCCTTTACGTGGTTGCTTCTGACAGAAACATCAGGCCCCTCACTCTTTGCCTATGTGTTTCCAACCACTCAGGCTGCCATAGCAAGATACCATAGACTGGATGGCTCAAACCACAGAAATAGTTCTTAAGGCTGAAAAGTTCAAGATTAGGGTGTCAGTGTGGTTGATTTCTGGTGAAGACTCCCTCATTTCCCTTTTCCTTGTGTCCTCACATGGTGGGGAGAGAAGACAGAGAGCAAATTATTTGGTTTCTCTTCTTGTAAGGGCACTAATATTGTGAAGGCTCCACCCTCACAGCCTCATCTCATCCTTATCACCCTCCAAGGGCCCCCACCTCCAAATACCATCACATTGAGGGTTGGGACGTCAACACATGAATTTTTGGGGTTAGATAGCATCACTAACTCAATGGACATGAATCTGAGCAAAGTCTGGAAGATAGTGGAGGACAGAGGAGTCTGGTGTGCTACAGTCCATGGGGTCGCAAAGAGTCAGACATGACTTAGATGCTGAACAGAAGCCATAAGGACAAGATACAATTCAGCCCATAGCATTGCCTAACCCTTTTCCAGGCTTCCCTGGTGGCTCGGGTGTTAAAGAATCTGCCTGCAATACAGGAGACCTGAGTTTGATACCTGGGTCAGGAAGATCCCTGGAGGAGGAAATGGCAACCCACTCCAGTATCCTGTCTGGAGAATCTATGGACAGAGGAGCCTGGCAGGCTACAGTCCACGGGGTCTCAAAGAGTCAGACACGACTGAGCAACTAACACTTTCACTTTCACTTCAATCCTTTTCTATCCTTCAGGTCTCAGATCCCCTGTTGCTTCCTCCAGGAAGACTTTTTTAGATTCTCCAGGGAGTTAAGGACCCAGCTACAATCCTTCAGATTGAAAGCACTTAGGGCACAAAGAGATCAAAGCACTTACATATCATGTTCAAATCCCTTGTTTCCATCCTCCCCTCATCACTGCATGGAAGGGGCTGTGTTGGATTAATCACTGTATCCCCAGATTCTAGCACACAGTAGGCTTTCAAAATGCTATTAGAGCTCAAGAACAACTATCAATTGCTAGTTGAGGAAGCCAGTGAATAAATTATGACATGGTCTGATCAGCACCATGGTGGAAGCAGCTTCAAGGTACAGAGAGCATAGATGATTCATTCTAATACCTAGGGTGGGGGGTGATGTCCCAGGAGCTGTGATCCTGAGCTGGCATCTGGAGGGTGCTTAGGAACTGGTGCATCAGACTCCGGTGTGTGTGAGCCAGGGAGATGGGACAGCCCCGCCAGTACATTTTGTGGTATTGGGAATGTTAAGAGGGATCTGTGACAGTCTCTGCTCTGGGGAAGTGAATTTTAATTAGGTAGAGGGAGTGAACTGAATCAGAAAGCAGGGCTGCGGGGATGAGTGCAGAATGATTTGTTACTTGCTGATAAGAAAGCCAGTGAGTTACGCCATGCTGGCTTGCCACAGAGAAACAAATGCATGTGCAGCCTCTTCCCCCTGCCTGTGTGAGAAGGCCTAGGGAGGCCTGACCAGGGAAGGGCTTGGACCAGCCAGAGGAGGGTTAAAAAGAGTAGACTCTATAGACAGGAAGTGCTCATTGGCATACTTTTTGACCATTGGGAGCCATTCAGTAGTAGTGCTTTATTCATAAACTTCTGTTGGTGATAACATCTCCATCGACCATTACTGTAACAGAGCTTGTTATTTGCACCATGTCAAGCACACCACAGGGTACATGCCCAGAAATGGGGTTTCTGAGTCATATGGCAGTTCTATTTTTAGTTTGTTTCAAGAACCTCCACACTGTGAGTTCAGGAACTCTCCATAGCAGCTGCACCAGTTCCAACAATTACATTCCCATCAGTGCAAGAAGGCCCCCTTTTCTCCATACCCTCTCTAGCCTTTATTGACTCAGCAATCCCACTTCTGGGCATATATCCTGAGAAAACCATATTTCAAAAAGATATATGTGCCCCAATATTCATTGCAGCACTGTTTACAATAACCAGGGCATGGAAGCAACCTAAGTGTCCATTGACAGATGACTAGATAAAGAAGAGGTGTTATATACATACAATGGGCTATCACTCAGCCATGAAAAGGAACGAGACTGTGCCATGTGCAGCGATGTGAATGACCCAAGAGACTGTCATGCAGAGTGAAGTAAGTCAGAAAAACAATTATCATATTTTAATGCATATATATATATGGAATCTAGAAAAATGGTACAGATGTATCTACTTGCAGGGAAGGAATAGAGGTGCAGATGTGGAGGGTGGACGTGTGGGCATAGGGGTGCAGGGAGGGAGGCGGGATGGATTTAGAGACTGGAACTGATGTGTGTGCCTGCTCCGTGTTAAACAGATAGCTGGCGGGAGCCTACTCTCCAGCACAGCGAGCTCAGCTCAGTGCTCCGGGGTCACCTAGATGCATGGGACGGGGAGGGTAGGAGGGAGGTCCAAGAGGGCGGGAATACATGCGCACGTGTGGCTGACTCACTTTGTTCTACAGCACTGTAAAGCAACCACACCCCAGTTTAAAGAAGAAAAAAGCACACCACACACTGTCTCACTGAGTCCTCAGAACAATGTCAAGGCAGGTGGGGGTTGCTGGGCGTCTAGAGAAAATTCTCATTTTTTCATCTGGGGTAACAGGGGCTCGGCTGAGGCCAAGGGAATTCCCTCCCCCCGCCCTCATTCCTGGCTGGTCCTGTTCACCCCTCAGTCTCCTGCTTCAACATGATTCCTCAGTGGAGGGGTCTCCACTGTTAGCCTCACAATTTAGTCTCCAGCTTGGGCTTCCTCAGGGCAGCCCATGCTTACGCTTTGTGTTGGTTTGCTTTTGCTAGGTAATAAATTGCTACGAACTTGCTGAAACCAGCACACATTTATTACCTCATAATTTCATGAGTCAGAACCAGTTACTCCAAAGAGCCTGGTACTTAGCAGGTGCCAGGAAGTATCCTTGGGCTTCCCTGGTGGCTCAGACGGTAAAGCATCTGCCTACAAAGCTGGAGACGGGCTTGAACCCTGAGTTGGGAAGACCCCTGGAGGAGGACATGGCTACCCACTCCAGAATTCTTGCCTGGAGAATCCCGCGGACAGAGGAGCCGGGCGGGCTATGGTCCATGGGGTCGCAGAGTCAGACCCGACTGAGCACAGACCAGTACAGGAGGCATGTCTTGGCTGAAAGAATGCTCAGTTCAGGGTCTCACTTTGACTTATCTGGTCAGTCTGTCAGCAGAGTCTCTGATCTTTCTAGTGCCGTTACTCCCTACCATGAGCACAAAAAAAGAAAAAAAAGAAAAAAGAAAAGAAAGAAAGAAAAGAGAAAATTTCGTGTATTAGGAACCGTCTTTTTCGTGTTGTCTGATGAAGGGCACTGGAGACTGTTCTTCTCCAGTCTGTCAAATTAAAATGTGAATTGTTTGGCAGAATGTTGCTTCCTGGCGCATGGAGAACTGACTTTGACGTCCACTAATTGATGTAATGAATTTTCTTCAACTCTATTTTTTATTTGTCATCATTATAATAGAAAGAACTCAAACATTCTCTTCTAGGATTTGAAAAAAAAATTGAGAGAAAATTCTATTATTCTCATCCTTGCATGATCTTTTAGCCTTGGAAGACATGAAGGCCAGTCAGGATTTAATAAAGAAAATACCGATCATGGGAGAGGGCAAAATGTCCAATGGAGTAGATTTGAACTCTAGTTCCCACTGTAGCTCTGTAACCTTAGGGAAATTGCTTACCTTCTCTGGACTTCAGTGTTCTCGCCTTGTAATGCTCCCCACAAGGCAGAGTTGTGGTCATTTTAAAGAGGTTATGTGTATGAAGCTGCTGATGCTTTCTGCTGCTGCTGCTGCTAAGTTGCTTCAGTCGTGTCTGACTCTGTGCGACTCCATAGATGGCAGCCCACCAGGCTCCCCCGTCCCTGGGATTCTTCAGGCAAGAGCACTGGAGTGAGTTGCCATTTCCTTCTCCAATGCATGAAAGTGAAAATTGAAAGTGAAGTCACTCAGTCATGTCCGACTCTTAGCGACCCCATGGACTGCAGCCTACCTTTCTAGGTTTTCACAAATGGTAGTTACTTTCTTTTCTCACCATTGACTACAGAAGAATAAAATAACTTTAAAATAATGAGAAAATGAAATGTGTAGAGAAGGGAGGAATTATAGCTACCACTTTCCAGTCCTTGGTTAAGAAGAAATATGCCCTAGAGCTCTGGTTTAGGGTGGGGAGGAAGAGACAAGCTGAGAAATACCCTCAGAACACTGAGGGTGGTGAGGGATTGTCATTGGCTGGCTGCTGAGACCAAAGCAGTCTTCAGCTTACTGAATTCTTGTTCTGTTACTCATTGGAGCATCCTGGAAGCAAGAGGGGTGAAGCCATCAAAACGCTGTGGATTAAGAGAGGATGCTGCATTTTCACTCCTCTAGGCAACAGCTTGGAGCGGAGTGCCTCTGCAGCAGGATAAAGTTTGAAAAGTGAATTTGTGCTTTGTTCTCCTCTCTCTCTGTTTTGGAACTGAGACTCCAGCTTTCTTCACTTCCAGGAAAATGTGCTTCAAAGATTCAAGATTGGTCCTGGGTGGTCTCATCGAGAATTAGAGAGAAAGGTAAAAGCCCTTGAGAGCAGGGAGGCCAAATCTCTAAGAGAAGAGACGTGGACCCAGGACTAGAAAAGGACAGGGTGGTTTTGTAAGTACTGAAGATCCTTGCCCTGCAACTTCCTAGTATTTGGGACAGGAGGGGGCAGAACCCCAGAAGAGGGAAGACCTGAGGGGCACAGACTTTAGGTTTCAGAGTTTCCAGGCCCAGCCAAGGCTCCCACATCCAAACCCGGAGTGTGAAGTGGAGGCTCTTGGTACTCTGCCCACATCTCCAGACCCATTGCTTCCCTGTGTTCCTGCGGGCTTCTATCTGCCAGTATGAACATCTCTGTAGCAAAGGCGTGTATCCGTCTCATGGAGGTCTGCTCTGCTCTTCACCAGAGTCAGCCAAGTGCCAAGGAATTAATACTCTGGGAGCAGCCCTCTTCCAATGACTCTAGGGAGCTGGAGTATCAACACCCCAGCTCCCTCACCCCTTAGTTAGGATAACTCTGAGAAGGGTATTTTGCAATTTTTCTCATGATTTTTTCTATGGGATTAAGCTCCACTTGGCCAATCATTTAATTGCTGCCTTCCCTTCCTCCTTTCAGTCCTTTCACCCTTCTGTCCTAGCGGTGCCTGCATCTCCTAAATAAACTGCCTCCCCTCAAGTCCTTATCTCTGGGTCTGCTTCTGGAGAACCCAGAATGAAACATCCAGGAAGCATAGTTCTAGAAGGGAAAGCAGAACCCTTTCCCTTATAGAACTATGACAAGGATATGGACTACATTAGCAGTGACCAGTGTAGACCCAAGACTGGGAGAGTTGCCTTGAATTTTCTGTTGTGAGATAGATCTCTGCACCTTCCTGGAGAGTACAGAGGAGGAAGTAGGGATTCTACCAATGTGATTGTCAGGAAAAAATGGTGAAAGACCAAAATGGACAAAGAAGACTCAGTACTCTTGTGTAAATACATCCTTCCTGTTTATCTGTCTTTCACTGACTTTGAGCTATTTTTCATGCCGTGTGCTTAATTGCTCAGTCATGCCCAACTCTTTGCACCCCATAGACTATAGCCCAATGGACTCCTTTGTCGTTGGAATTTTCTAGGCAAGACTGCTGGAATGGGTTGCCATTCCTTTCTCCAGGGGATCCTCCTGACCCTGGGATTGAACTCAAGTCTCCTGCACTGCAGGCAGGTTCTTTACTGCCACCAGGGAAGATTTTGAGCTGTTTTACACCTCTGTGAGTTGGAGAAACCTGATGCTAGTGAAAGGATTATTGATTATGGAGATGCAAGTCAATTATGCCTGGTGGGATGCAACTGATTATTGCCATGGGGACAGACGCATGTTTGTAAATTCACCTTGGGATTCTTTACATGCCTAGATAAGGTGTGGTTCTCAATCTCCTCCTTAAACTGGTGTTAACACCTTGCTAGTTCATCATTGAATAAGTTATAATAAAAATTTTAACACACGTTCATTTCACATTTATATGCAAATCATGATATTACCTTAAATTTTTTTGTTTTTTAACACGACCAAGATAGAATTTTCTCTAGCCTCGGGGGCAGAGTCAGACTGAAGGTCTGCCTCTTGAAGAGGTCTCTGGGAAGATGCACAGGAGATGGGGACACTGGTTGTTGCCTTCAGGAAGGGAAACCGGGTGACCGGGGACTGAGGTGGAAGGCGAAATTTTTGTTCCTTTTGAATTTTGAACCGTTATCTATTCAAATGGATTTAAATGATCAAGGAACAGCTAAATTGAAATTTAATTAAAAATTAAATTAATAGAAAACTCTACCAAGGTTTAAAAGGAAATTAGTTATTTCTAGTAGCCTCTCTGGGTATCAGAATAGGGAGAGGGCAGACAAGTTTTTACTTATTTTGGCTTTTAGGATTTCTTTTGTGGAAAACTTTTTAGAAGTATTACAAGTATTGAGAGATTAACAAACATTTTGGGTGAGAATCACCTTTGTCATTATACACAAGCGTAACAGATAGGAATTCTCCACAAATTCAGGCATGCCCAAAACGATTATTTTCGTCTTTTTCTGTACCATTTTCCCCACATAATAGCTTAAAAAGTTTATTTTTCTAAGAGAGAACACATTAAAATAGTGAAAAATTCAAAAGGCATACAAGTTGTAAAGCGAAAAGGAAGGCCTTTAAGTAGATGACAGTTCTTTATTTCAAAAACGTGCACAGTTTTGTCTGGTGCACAGTGTAATTGTGCTTGTTTTGGAGTAAATGTAATGTTTATTTCCTCCTCAGAAGTAGACGTGCTGGGGAAGGGGTGTGGATGTATCTATCCTGTCTTCACACCTCTTGGCACAGAGCCCCACAATTTAAGAGACCAGCTCCTTCATTAAGTGTTTATTATTTCACCTTTGTTAGAAACTAAGTGAATTGGTGAAAGTCATGCCGGCTTTGTTAGCTAATTAGAAAGGAAAATAGTTGTCTTAATTTTATTGAAGTTTAAACAACTAACAATAATTCTTTTTTTTTTTTTTTTGGTCAAGGTTTAATAGTTATTCAGTGGAAGGTTTACTTCCACATTCTGATAATAAAAACACATTCAATTCCAAGTTCAACTAATTACTTGTTGAATGCTTTGAAAATGTAATGTGCTTATGTAAACGCCTAGCAGCTATAATGGGGTGTTGTCTTGGTTTTGTTTTCTTATGAGTAGGGATTCCAATTTTCCTTTTGACTAACTGGGTAAAATAAAGTAATAACACTGATTTTTATTATAGGATGTTAAGTACCTGATGAAATGGCATGATACTTAAACTAAAATGTCGTATATAGGTTGGATTTTCCCCAATTCTTATTGATGTGTAAAGACAATTAAAGTACTTACCAGTTTGGGGAACATGAGTTTTAATCTAGAATACTCATAATTTACCTTCATTTCTACTTTTTTATCCAAATAGATTCACCTTAAATTGCATAGTTCCCTTTAATCGCATCTCCTAGTTATTTTCTCTAGATAATGACCTCAGTTTTAAGTGGCTTTTTTTTTTTTTGAAAAATAATTGATTCATTGAAACAGTTGTACCTTGAGTTAGCGCCTCACACATTCACATATACTTATTTAGTTTAACACTGTGTATAAGTACTCATAGATTCAGAAATTCTGACATACCTGCCCATCTAAATCTGTTTTTTTAATCTGTAAAATTGGGTATCAGTCACTGCTTCAGAGATTTGCTGAAAGGATAAAACGACATATCTGTGTATCATGCTTAGAATATTGCCTTTCACAAAATAAGTGCTATACGTGTGTGATGATGAGGATGATAACGATGATGATTGCAAGGGGTAGTAGTCTTCAATAGTATAGTATTGATTGTGCTAGTGAAAGATCAGGATGATGGACGATTTCTAGAAGAGGTTGACATTTTCATGCTGGAGAAAGAAGAGAGAAAAGATAGTGAAGTGGAGGAAAGGCACGGGAGGGTTAAAAGCAGAGGGTGTCAGCAGTGTATTTGGGGAGTGACAGGGTGGAGGGAGATAAGATTCAGAGTGAGTTCAGCTAGTGCGTTTGAAATTTCTCTTACAAATCAAGGGACTCTACCACAAGGACCTACTGCATAGCACGTGGAACTCTGCTCAATGTTGTGTGACAGGCTGGATGGGAGGGGAGCTCAGGGGCAGAATGGATACATGCACATGTATGGCTGAATCTTTTCATTGTTCACCTGAAACTATCACAGTATTATTTATCAGCTATACCCCAGTACAAAATAAACAGTTAAAAATAAATAAATAAAATCATTATGCTGTACACTGAAAAAAAAATCAAGGGACTCTCAACATTAAATGAGACAATCAGATACTTGTTAGCATTTATCCTAAAGAATGATTAAAGAAATATCCTGGAGATATATGTTCAAGAATGCTCATGTGTGTTGCCTGTAATATCAAACATTCAGAAACCACCTAAATGTTCAGTAATAAAGAATTAATTCAATAGTTTATGCTAAATTCACAAAGATCATTGCATGTTTTTATGTACTAAGAGGGAAAGTTGTGCATGATATTTTGAGTTAAAAGCAAAGAGGTCTTAAAATAGTCCTATTCTGATACTGTTTTCTAAGGATATATATGCATATCTGTGTTGGTTTGCTGAAAGTCTGGAAGGATTACACCGACATGTTAATAGTCACTATCTCTGGGTTGTGGGATTCGGGTGATTTAAAACTTTAATAATTTTTATTTTCTTATCTTTTTCTTTCCCGTCATTTTATAATGAATACAAATCAGGGATTTGACTGAAATGACAAAAAGGATAGTGCTTATGTTCTGTCAAACTAATGTGATTCATAAGTAAAGGGAGAAAATTCTTTTGTTCCAGAGAGAACAATTTCATGAGCGGTGCTAGCAAAGCAGATTGGAATAGGTGGAAGGTGAACTGCCTGGAATTGAAGGTATGGAAGAAAAGGAGCCTGGGGTGGAGGGAGGATTTTGAGAAGGTGGGAGAGGGGAGGCCTGGCAAGCTTATATCCTATTCTGTTTATTCCCCCCAGAACCCCATTTGCCTCCTCCTCTTCTGGACAAATCTCCCTATTGAGATAGAACCCCCCCGCTGGTCTGCTGCTAGCATGAATGAGGGCTTCCCTGGTGGTTCAGACAGGAAAGAATATACCTGCAAAGCAGGAGACCCAGGTTCAATCCCTGGGTGGGGAAGATTCCCTAGAGGAGGGAACAGCTACTTACTCCAGTATTCTTGCCTGGAGAATTCCATGGACAGAGAAGCCTGGCTGGCTACAATCCCCATACCACCCAATTTTCACCAAAGTGTAAAAATATATTTTTGCTACAACGGCATTTACCATGGCAACAAGGCCCATAAGGTGGAGATGAGGTGTGTGTGTGTGTGAGACAGTCTGATCTAAACAAATGTATATCACTTCTGAATTTTTAATACTATGTAGCATCATTGCACAGGCTTCCCCAGTGCCTCAGCAAGTGAATCTCCCTGCACTGCAGGAGATGCAAGAGATGCAGTGTGGATCCCTGGGTTGGGAAGATGCCCTGGAGAACTGCTTCCGTTCTATGTTTTGCTTGTTTAGCCCCAAAGCACGTGGGATCTTAGCTTCCCAACCAGGGAGCGAACCTGTATCCCCAGCATTGGAAGGTGAAGTCTTAACCACTAGGCTGCCAGGGAATACCCCAGAGCTCCATTTTTGCTGGAAAATGCCGTTCAATCATAACATGATTCCAGTCATCCCCACCATCCTCAGGAAATGGTCATCCTTTTTGCTGCTTAGGGTGACAGAAAGCAGAATGGGGACCTTGACTTGGTGTCTTTGGCAGGGCGTATTTGAAGTGTTCTAAAAGCAACCTTCTAGATTCTTGTTTGGAAATGTATGGAAAGCTTGTGCATAAGGCTCCTTCCACAGTGCACCAGTGTCTTTGGAGGACAGTTTTGTTGCCAAAATCTTGGCTCTCTGTGTACTAATGCCAAACACGAATACAGGGACAGAGTTCTGGAGGAGAAAAAAAGAGTGACTTTGTTACTTTGCCAGGCAAAGGGAAACACAATAGTCTAGCCCATCAAGAACGGTGCCCCCTTCCCTGGTGAACAGGAAGAGGTTACGTTTAGGCAGGGGCATGTGATAAGGATCAAGGCAGTTAACAGTCTTGTATTCTTTCTTCAGCAATTTCTAAAGGATGGGGTTGCTGACAAGATTAGGGTGTGTGCAGGGCCTTAGGTAGTCTCCTAAACTTGATGAGCCTCTTCCTCCGGTGGTTTTGTGTTTGATTAGCCCTTTGGAACTCAGAGGAGGTCATGGAGGCAGGAGTCCTGCCTACAAGGAATGGGGGACAAAAAGCCCTCCATGTCCCGGAGTCCCACAGGACCCTGCTCCGCTTCAGTTTTGACTTTTTAAGTGCTTTCACATAATAGTAACTACCAGTGGCATAAGCACTAACTATAAGTCACACACCTTGGTGAATGCTTTATGTATATTAAGCAATTTAATCGTCACAACAACCTTCTAGCACAGAATCTTTCCTTTTCCCCTGTTTCAGATAAGGAACCCATGGTATGGGCAGGGTAAATTACTTGCCTGCAGTCATGGAGCTCGTAGGCAGCAGAGGTGGAGTCTGAACCCAGCCAGTCCGGATCTTGAATCAGAGCTCTTTATAGTAATGCCAAGCTGTCTCCTAAATTTAATCTTCCCAGTGACTCTTGAAATAGTCAAGATAGATATCATTAGTTGATTTTGGATAACAAGCTCAAGTTTCAGTGAACTCAAGTGACACAATTCAGTGAAAAAGTCAGTGGCCTAGAGCCTGCCATTTCAGTTCAGTTCAGTTACTCAGTCGTGTCTGACTCTTTGCGACTCCATGAATTGCAGCACGCCAGGCCTCCCTGTCCATCACCAACTCCCGGAGTTCACTCAGACTCACGTCCATCGAGTCAGTGATGCCATCCAGCCATCTTATCCTCTGTTGTCCCCTTCTCCTCTTGCCCCCAATCCCTCCCAGCATCAGAGTCTTTTCCAGTGAGTCAACTCTTCGCATGAGGTGGCCAAAGTACTGGAGCTTCAGCTTTAGCATCAATCCTTCCAAAGAAATCCCAGGGCTGATCTCCTTCAGAATGGACTGGTTGGATCTCCTTGCAGTCCAAGGGACTCTCAAGAGTCTTCTCCAACACCACAGTTCAAAAGCATCAATTCTTTGGCACTCAGCCTTCTTCACAGTCCAACTCTCACATCCATACATGACCACAGGAAAAACCATAGCCTTGACTAGACAGACCTTTGTTGGCAAAGTAATGTTTCTGCTTTTCAATATGCTATCTAGGTTTGTCATAACTTTTCTTCCAAGGAGTAAGCGTCTTTTAATTTCATGGCTGCAGTCACCATCTGCGGTGATTCTGGAGCCCAAAAAATAAAGTCTGACACTGTTTCCCCATCTATTTCCCATGAAATGATGGGACCAGATGCCATGATCTTTGTTTTCTGAATGTTGAGCTTTAAGCCAACTTTTTCACTCTCCTCTTTCACTTTCATCAAGAGGCTTTTTAGTTCCTCTTCACTTTCTGCCATAAGGGTGGTGTCATCTGCCAAAGCTAGTACAAATCTCTCTCTCTCTCTCTTTTTTTTTTTGCATTAGACCTTGATTAACTCTTTAGATTGCCAGGAGATAGAGGCAATTAAAAGCGCTTTATGTATACAATGCCAGGCTTATTATCCAATAATTACCTCCTGTTGGGAGCGAGTTGAGATATTCCCCTGTCAAATGTTTCTGAGCCTTAGGGTTGCTCAGTAGGGTGGGGAGGGATTGGGGAGAAGAACAGAGTGGAATCTTGCCAGAAGCAAACAGCCACAACCTTGGAATATTGGTTCTTAAAAAGTGGTGACATCACTTTGCTGATAAAGGTCTGTATAATCAAAGCTATGGTTTTTCCAGTAGTCATGTATGGATGTGAGAGTTGGACCGTAAAGGTGACTGAGTGCTACAGAACTGATGCTTTCAAGTTGTGGTGCTGGAGAAGACTCTTACGAGTCCTTGGACTGCAAGATCAAACTGGGCAATGCTAAAGGAAATCAATCCTGAATATTCATTGGAAAGATTGATTCTGAAGTTCCAATGTTTTGGCCACATGATTCAAAGAGCTGACACATTGGAAAAGACCCTGATGCTGGGAAAGATTGAGGGCAGGAGGAGAGGGGATGACAGAGGATGAGATTGTTTGATGACATCATTGTCTCGATGGAGATGAGTTTGAGCAAACTCCGGGAGATGGTGAAAGACAGGGAAGCCTTGTGTACCGCAGTCCACAGGGTCGCAAAGAGTCAGACACAACTGAACAACAACAACTGGTTCTACAAGGGTAGGGGACATACAGCTGCCTTTAAAATTTGCCCTAGGATCATAAAATGTGAGCCCATGTTGACACTGGATTGGAACTTACACGTTGCCTTTTGGAGGGTATATGTAAACAAGGCAAATTTCTTTCTTTCTTTTCTTTTTTTTGGTCTCGTGGCATGTGGGATATTTGTTCCCTAAGTAGGGATTGAACCTCTGCCCCTGCAGCGGTGTGTAGAGTCTTAACCACTGGACATCAAGGAAGTCTCCAGTAAGGCAGATTTCTAAACCAAGGGACTTTGAGGCAGGGGATTTGCAGGTGGTGTTTATTTTCCGCTCTCACTGCAGATGTGTGTCATACCTTTCAGGAAGGGACACAGAGAACATGTCATTTCTGCTCTCCGGATCAATAGTATTGACTTAAAAAATAGTCTCAACCTAAAATTTTTAGGACTTCAGGTTGGGGAGACACCATCGCCAGCGAACCTGAGAGAACTCTTTCCAAGGAGGTGAGGGGAGGAGCAGGTTATATGGAAGTCTTACAACAAAGGGCAGGTAGCCTGAACATTAAACACTTATTGTTAGCTAAAGAAAACAAGATATCTCAAGTTAAGGAATTTAGCACTTTTCCGTGTAAGGGAAGATCTAGTCGGGGCTCACCGAAATCATGCTTTTTACGTTCATCTCAGCTATCTGGCGGAGAAGGCAACGGCACCCCACTCCAGTACTCTTGCCTGGAAAATCTATGGATGGAGGAGCTTGGTAGGCTGCAGTCCATGGGGTCACTAAGAGTTGGATATGACTGAGTGACTTCACTTTCAATTTTTACTTTCACGCATTGGAGAAGGAAATGGCAACCCACTCCAGTATTTTTGCCTGGAGAATCCCAGGGACGGGGAGTCTGGTGGGCTGCCGTCTATGGGGTTGCATAGAGTCGAACACAACTGAAGCGACTTAGCAGCAGCAGCTCTCTGGGGCCGGTATTCTGCATTTTTTGCATCCCGAGTTCTTCAATACTTACCACTGGGAGTGGCTGCAGCCTGATGGCTGCTGAATCACAAGCATCGTTCTCCTTCCTGGGTGCCCTTGTTCTTGTTGTTGTTCAGTTGTTAAGTCATGTCTGACTCTTTTCAACTCCATGGACTGTAGCACACCAGGCTTCCCCGTCCTTCACCATCTCCCAGAGTTTTCTCAAACTCATGTCCATCCAGTTGATGATATCATCCAACCATACCATCCTCTGTTGTCCCCTTCTCCTCCTGCCTTCAATCTTTCCCAGCATCAGGGTCTTTCCCAATGAGTCAGTTCTTTGCATCAGGTGGCCAAAGTATTGGAGTTTCAGCTTCAGCATCAGTCCTTCAGTGAATATTCAGGGTTGATTTCTTTTAAGGTTGACTGGTTTTATCTCCTTGCAGTCCAAGGGACTCTCGAGAATCTTCTCCCTCGGGGCTCAAAAAGTCACATTTGGAGGGCCGGAAGGGCTGATGACTGACGTCCTTGTTTACTGATATGGCAGGAAACACTCCATTTCTCAACGGTCCCCATCTAGCCACTGCACATGTGCCTAGGAGACAGGAAGCACAGCTGTCTCCCACCCCACTGTGGGCCTTTGGAGAGTTTCCCACAACAGTCACGAAACTAGTAAACCGTGGTGTCACGAGAGGAGCCCACGTCTTCAGGCAGACGAGGATCTCTCTCATCTGTTACGGTTTCCATGACCTCGCATTCATTCCTCTTTTGAACCTTTTGAAAACAATTTCAGCGCAATTGTTCAAAGTTCTTCTGTTGCAATAGAGTTGCCTCTATTGTTTCTCTAGATTGTCGGTTGAAAACGTTTGGCTGTGCTGGGTCTTTGTTGCTGTGTGTGAGTCCCCTCTAGCTGCAAGGAGCAGGGACCACTCTGCTTGGGGAGCGCAGGCTTCTCATGGTGATGGCTTCTCTTACTGCGAAGCCCAGGCTCTAGACCATGGGTCCTGGTGATTGCAGGGCTCAGGCTTAGTTGCCCTGCAGCATGTGGGATCTTGGACCAGGGACCAAACCCCTGTCTCCTGCATTGGCAGGTGGATTTTTAACCACTGAACTACCAGGGAAGTCCTAGCCTATAGCTTTTTGATGTTTGGCTTGTCACTTTCCAGTCCTTTTACCCCAAGCTTCATCTATAAAATAAAATCTACTTCATGAGATTGCGGTAAGGACTATTGAATTCTTACATGTGTGTGTGTGTGCTCAGTGATGTTCAACTTTTTCTGACTCCATGAGATTCCCCAGGCAAGAATGCTGGCATGGGTTGCCATTTCCTTTCCCGGGGGTCTCCCTGGCCCAGGGGTCAGACCCGCATCTGTTGCATGTCTCGCACTGACAGGTGGGTTCTTTACCACTAGCACCACCTGGGGTGCTGCGGCCTGGGGGCTCTCAAACTCCTCCTGCGAAGCTGACTGCAGCCCCAGATGCAATCACTGTAGGAATGAAGACAGTTTATAGCAGACTATTATTGTAATGGAGGGGGATCAAGTCAGCCCGGAGAGTGTGGAGGAGCTGGGAAAGTCAAGGAGTGCCTCATTATCTGATCCACTGGGCTCTCAGAGACATACTGAGCAGGAGGGAGCAGGGTAAGGACCCAAAAGGCTAACAGGTACACAGCTTCTCCCAAAGTCATCTCATTTGGGATACAATTGTCCCACCAGGAATTTCCCTAAAATTCAATGGAAAACACTTCACCCTCTCACATTCACAAATTTTCCTTAACTGAATCATTTGAGGAAAAGCTACAGATGCGATGTCACAGTCTAATATTCCAGCAGGGGTCTCCCAGAACAAGGACATTCCGCAACAAATGTTAGCACTTTTGTTTACCTTTAAGCAGCTTAGTTTTCAAGTCTTTTCAGGATTTTAAAACCAATAAAAATAAAGCAAATGCAATTAGATAAATATTATTATTTAAATAATAACTAAATTTGCAAGGAAGGTGACTACAGTGTTTAAAAAGATGTGAAATAGGCTAGAGTGCCAGATGTGTAACCAATAACAAAACATTCCCTTTGTGTAGGAGGTGCTGTGAATTGGCAAAGGGAGAAATGATCTGAAGATTCAAGTGACACTGATGTGGTCTGAGCTCAGGTGTACCTGCTGCTCGAGGAAGGGCAGGCTGCAGTGGCTGAGAGTGGCTGAGGTTGGCTGAGGATGACCGAGGGTGGGTGGGACCCGGGTGGGAGCCGCGGATGCCCTCCAAGCTGTTCAGATTTTACAAATCTGAAGAGGTCATGGCCTGTTTAAATGTGGACGTCGGATGCTCTAGCATCTTGGGGGAGTGGATTGAGAGGCTGTGGGGAGGGAGGGTGCAGGAGGTGTTAGAAATGGCAGGAGGGCAGAGACAAGACCAGCTGGAAAGATGTTGCCGTCACAAATCAGAGGAAACTAACCATCTGCTACCTGCCCTCTGACCTTCTGGAAAATTACTGAACTGTGTCAAAAATTACAAAAATAAACCCTGGAGTTCTCAACAGTGCCTTTCCTGCATCACCAGGAGGACTGTTAACATTACTGCTGGAGGGGATCTTATTTTCACATAGAATTTTCTTAGTGATAAAGAACTCTCGGGGGTTCTGTGAATGTGGGCTCATCACTTGGTCTGCCCTCCCTGCATTTTAAAATCTAATTTTTGGGGGAGTGAGACCGCTGGCTGAGTTAAAGAGTAGGAATACCACCTACCTAAATGGAATTAGCAAATAAATTATGGTGGGATTAGATATTGACTTTTTACAACCATCTATCACTTGTTGAGGCCAGCATAACTCCCAAGGTTCAGTTGAAGAAAATAAGAAAATGCCTTGAGGACTAACAGCATCTTTAAAAACACCTTGCCTGATTTTGAGATTTTGAACCTAAAAATGGGTTGTAGGTAGACAAGCAAAGATCCTCCTTCTTTAATGAATACTGCTTTTGCCTGGAAAATCCCATGGACGGAGGAGCCTGGTAGGCTGCAGTCCATGGGGTTGCAAAGAGTTGGACATGACTGAGCAACTTCACTTTCACTTTTCACTTTCATGCACTGGAGAAGGAACTGGCAACCCACTCCAGTGTTCTTGCCTGGAGAATCCCAGGGACGGGGGAGCCTGGTGGGCTGCCGTTGATAGGGTCACACAGAGTTGGACATGACTGAAGCGACTTAGCAGCAGCAGCTGCAGCTCTAAATCAGCAATTATTAGCAGTGATTGCTCACGCAAAGTGTACAAAATGTGTTTGCTCATCACCTGCTCACAGATCCTGTTTTCTGGAGCCTGTGCTGCATGGAGAGTGGGAGGTCAGGGCTGGGAAGGGGTGACCTGAGAACTTGCCCTGGGGGAGGATGTGGCTGAGAGGAGGAGGCTGCGGTACTTGGTGCTGGGAGGAGATGGAGGGGTGGAGGGGGAGCTGTGGGTTGGGAAGCTGCCACAGGGTGATAGGATCTCAGCATCTGACCTGGCTCTACCTCTGGAGCGGGATGTAACAGAGTAGGGAGTGGGCAGTCAAGAAAATGAACCTAACTATTTCTAGCAACATGGTTACTTCACCACCACGGATGACTCAGCCAGCTGGAGGTGGGAGTGCAGAGAGCGTGAAGCAGGTTAGACATTTATGGGGATTTCTCAAATCGAACAATAGCCTAAGCAAGCCTTTTTGTTTTTGTTTTTTAACTCATCATACAGGCATCCTATGTGCTTTCACATTCTATTTCTCATTACCCTCCGTGTCTATCTTCTAGAGCTGCTGGAATTAAGTGACACACACGGTTGCTTAACACAGCAAAACATTACTCTCTCACTGTTCTGGAGGCAAGAGCTCTGAAAATAGGCTGCTGGCAGGGTCCACGCCCTCTGCAGGCTCTGAGGGAGAATCCTTCCTTGCTTTTTCCTACCCTTTGGAAGGGGTTTCCCTGGTGGCTCAGTTGGTAAAGAATCCACCTGCCATGCTGGACACTGCCTGCAATGCAGGAGACATGGGTTCAATCCCTGGGTGCCTGGGAAATCCCATGGACAGAGGAGACTGGTGATTCCCAGCCATCTCTGGGATGGCTTGTTGACACATCGCTTGGATTTCTGCTCCATCACCACATGGCCTTCTCTGCGTAGGGCCCACTCATATCTGGGGCTTCCCAGGTGGTGCAGTTGGTAGAGAATCTGCCTGCCAATGGAGGAGACATAAAAGACTTGAGTTCGATCCCTGGGTAGGGAAGAGGAGGAAATGGCAAGCCACTCCAGTACTCTTGCCTGGAGAATCCCATGGACAGAGGAGCCTGGCGGGCTACAGTCCACGGAGTTGCAAATAGTCATACACAACTGAAGTGACGTATACATGCTTCAACCCATTATACTCCTGTTACCAAGGGTAAGTAAGGGGCTTCCCTGATAGCTCAGTTGGTAAAGAAGCTGCGTGCAATGGAACAGACCCCTGTGGGAAGATCCGCTGGAAAAGGGATAGGCTCAGTTCAGTTCAGTTCAATCGCTCAGTTGTGTCTGACTCTCTGCGACCCCACAGACTGCAGCACGCCAGGCCTCCCTGTCCATCACCAACGCCCGGAGTTTACCCAAACCCATGTCCATTGTGTCTGTGATGCCATCCAATCATCTCATTCTCTGTCATCCCCTTCTCCTTCTGCCTTCAATCTTTCCCAGCATCAGGGTCTTTTCCAGTGAGTCAGTTCTTTGCATCAGGTGGCCAAAGTATTGGAGTTTCAGCTTCAACATCAGTCCCTCCAATGAACACCCAGGACTAATCTCCTTTAGGGTGGACTGGTTGGATCTTCTTGCAGTCCAAGGGACACTCAAGAGTCTTTTCCAACATCACAGTTCAAAAGCACCAATTCTTCTGCACTCAGGTTTCTTTGGAGTCCAACTTTCACATCCATATGTGACTACTGGAAAAACCATAGCTTTGACTAGATGGACCCTTGTTAGCAAAGTAATGGCTCTGCTTTTTAATATGCTGTCTAGGTTGGTCATAACTTTCCTTCCAAGAAGCAAGTGTCTTTAATTTGGTGGCTGCAGTCACCATCTGCAGTGATTTTGGAGCCCCCCAAAATAAAATCTGCCACTGTTTCCGACTGATTCCCCATCAAAGACTTTGACTGTGTGGATCACAATAAACTGTGGAAAATTCTGAAAGAGATGGGAATACCAGACCACCTGACCTGCCTCTTGAGAAACCTATATGCAAGTCAGGAAGCAACAGTTAGAACTGGACATGGAACAACAGACTGGTTCCAAATAGGAAAAAGAGTATGTCAAGGCTGTATATTGTCACCCTGCTTATTTTATTTATATGCATAGTACATCATGAGAAATGCTGGGCTGGAAGAAGCACAAGCTGGAATCAAGATTGCTGGGAGAAATATCAATAACCTCAGATAGGCAGATGACACCATCCTTATGGCAGAAAGTGAAGAACTGAAGAGCCTCTTGATGAAAGTGAAAGAGGAGAGTGAAAAAGTTGGCTTAAAGCTCAACATTCAGAAAATGAAGATCATGGCATCTGGTCCCATCACTTCATGGGAAATAGATGGGGAAACAGTGGAAACAGTGGCTGACTTTATTTTTCTGGCCTCCAAAATCAGTGCGGATGATGATTGCATCCATGAAATTAAAAGACGCTTGCTCCTTGAAAGAAAAGTTATGACCAACCTAGAT
This sequence comes from Budorcas taxicolor, assembly GCF_023091745.1. NCBI lineage: Eukaryota > Metazoa > Chordata > Mammalia > Artiodactyla > Bovidae > Budorcas > Budorcas taxicolor. The sequence goes on along the minus strand of NC_068915.1, from coordinate 112,489,619 downwards.
AGCATATTAAAAAACAGATACATTACTTTGTCAACAAAGGTCCATCTAGTTAAGGCTATGGTTTTTCCAGTAGTCATGTATGGATGTGAGAGTTGGACCATAAAGAAAGCTGAGTGCAGAAGAATTGGTGCTTTTGAACTGTGATGTTGGAAAGACTCTTGAGTGTCCCTTGGACTGCAAGGAGATCCAACCAGTCCATCCTAAAGGAGATTAGTCCTGGGTGTTCATTGGAGGGACTGATGTTGAAGCTGAAACTCCAATACTTTGGCCACCTGATGAGAAGAGCTGACTCATTGGAAAGGACCCTGATGCTGGGAAAGATTGAAGGTGGGAGGAGAAGGGGACAACAGAGAACGAGATGGTTGATGGCATCACCGACTCAATGAACATGGGTTTGGGTGGACTCTGGGAGTTGGTGATGGACAAGGAGGCCTGGCGTGCTGCGGTTCATGGGGTCACAAAGAGTTGGACATGACTGAGCAACTGAACTGAACTGAACTGGAGAATTCCCTGGACTGTACAGTCCATGGGGTCGCCAAGAGTCAGACACAACTGAGCGACTTTCACTTTCACCAAGAGTAAGTACAGGATGCTTTTAATCTATCCAACATGTGTGCTAGACTCTGGGCAAGGAACTGAGAATGAATAAGACACAGGAAGTACCCACACGCTGCTCAGTCTTGTGAACGGGAGGCAGGCAGAGACACAGGTAGACCCTTCTAATCCAAGCCTGGGGAGACCTAGGGGAGAGTGTGGACAAGCTGCTAAGGATTCCAAGGGATTGGGCACCCAACTCAGCCGGGGGTGGGGCTGGGATGGGCTTCCCCTGGGTGTTCCAGGAGAAGTTTAGGCAGAAAAGAGGTGAACAGGGTCAAGGAGGTGCAGGAGGGCTCTTCAGGCAGGAAGCATAGCATGTGCAGAGGGGCAGAGTGAGGCAAGAGAGGAAGAGGATGTGATGCAGCCCTAGAGCTGTGGGTCTGCCTGGAAAGCTGGGCCTGGAGCTGAGGGTGGGCGGGTAGGGGGCAGTGAGCAAGTCAGGGGGTGTCATGAGGAGGGGTTGGACTGTGGCTTTAAAAACAAGTGGGAAATGAGTGAAATGCCTTAGAAACTGAAAGTGTTCTAAAGTGCAGAGTTCCAAAGAATAGCGAGGAGAGACAAAGACTTCTAAGTGAACAATGCAAAGAAATAGAGGAAAACAATAGAATGGGAAAGACTAGAGATCTCTTCAAGAAAATTTGAAGTTCCAAGGGAATATTTCATACAAAGATGGGTACAATAAAGGACAGAAACCCCATGGAGCTAAAAAAAGGAGAGCATATTAAGAGGTACAAAGAACACACAGAAAAACTCTATAGCAATTATCTTAATCACCTGGATAAACACGACGGTGTGGTCACTCACCTAGAGACAGATATCCTGGAGTCCAAAGTCAAGTGGGCCTTGGGCTGGTAGCTGTGTCAGGCTGGGCTTCCATTGGTCACTATCACGATAGTCCACCTACTCAGCCAGACTCGGACAGCAGGAGTCAGCCTTGACTGGAACATTCTCCCTCAGAGCCCACCCCCCGTCACCCGCCAAGTTTTGTCAATGATACCTCTGCTCACTGTGTCCATTTTCTTCAGCCACTGTGGGATCCAGGCACCACCCCGTCTCCCGTGCCTGTGACTCTCTTTTCCTAATGCGTCCTCACCTTGCCTATCTCTCTTTGGCTCCAACTCACCCTCCAGATAGCAGCCAAAAGGAGCTTTCCAGCCAGCGCTAGTGGTCAAGAATGGGGTTGCAGAATCAGACACAACTTAGCAACTGAACAACAATAAAATGGACTTTCTAAGCAGGGGCCTTTCCATCCAACTTTAAAATACGTCTGATTCAAGCTTTCCCAACATTGTCAATCTGCTATACTCCCGTATAAGATAAAAAGTTTAAACAATTTTTAAAAAGGTAAGTAATGAGAACTTACACAGGGAACTCAAAGCTCTGTGATGACCTAAATGGAAAGGAAATAAGAAAAAAACGAAAATGGGATATATGTATCCATATAGGTGATCCCTGGGTCAGAAGTCCCTAGAGAAGGGAATGGCTACCCTCTCCAGCCCTCTTGCCTGGAGAATCCCATGGACAGAGGAACCTGGCGGGCTAGAGCCCATGGAGTCACAAAGGGTCAGACATGACTTATGTCCTGAATGACAGCAACAACATAGCTGATTTGCTTTGCTGCTCAGCAGAAACTGATGCAACATTGTCAAGCAACTACATTTCAATAAAAATTAATTTAAAAAAATATGACTGTGTGAGAAAGCACACGAGGAGAGACCTTGACCCCTTCTGACGTGATGCTTTGGCTGTTGATCCTTCTGTGGCTGGTGCTGAGAGCTGTGCTCTCCAGTTCAGCAGACACTGCCCACATGTATCAATGAGGCCCAAAATGTGGTCAGTCTGAAATACAGCTTGTCCTCTAAGTGTAAAATGCACCTTCTGTTTCTTTGAAGATTTAGTACAAAAGAGAGAATATAAAGGATCTCACTAGTAATTTTACAATGAATGCAACATTCAAGGGATAATATTTGAGTTACACAGAAGAAATCATTAAAACTAATTTTACTTGTTTCTTTGCACTTTTTTGTGTGTGTCAATACTTTATTTTTGTGTAAAGACGGGAAGCTGGAAAATGCATGTGTTTAAAATTTTTTTGGTTCCCCCTCACATTGTGGAAGCCGCCTCCCCCCAGAGCTCATCTGTTCAAACTCAAATACTTAAAAATTACAGAAGAAAAACAAAAGTGCAGGAAGAAGAAAATCAAATAGAGAAGGTAGCCTGGGTCTTTTTATTTTTTAAATGTAAAATTACATATGTGGCTTGCATTATATTACTATTGAAAGTCACTGGTATAGAAACCACCCTGGTAAGAGTAAATATTTAAATTGTTACAGTAACATATCTTTTAACTGGTTATAGTGTTTTTGTTCATTGTAAAGCATTTTGAAACTATAATGATGAAAATAGAAATCTCCAGCAGTGTCATCTCTGCAATGAGCAGATACAATTTTCGGGCATATTTTCTTTCATTTATAAAACAAAAGTGAAGCCATACTAAATATCCTCTTGAAAACTAAGCTTTTTTCCCACTTACACTTATGTTGTAAATATTTTACAGTGTTACTAAATGTTGTAAGAAACAACTATCTGGGTGGGTGCAAAGCATTCTGAGAGTGACTCAGGGAACACATGTCTTTCCTCTTCTCTGGGGTTCTGACCAGTGGACTATACACCTGGGGATCAGTAGCCAATGATGAATGGAGGACTCTATTAAGTGATGTTCAGGCAGGCTCCCAAGAATCCATCTTTAATTATCTGGTGAGAGATGGATTGAAGACCATAATTTAGGCTTACATCGGAATCTTGAGACTTGCATGGTGTGTGTGTGTGTGTGTGTGTGTGTGCGTGCGTGCGTGTGAGAGAGAGAGAGAAATGCCCTCCCCAAGTTTCCCCATAGAGGGGAGGATGAGGTACCCATGGACACAGACTGAATGCTTCCCACACATTCCAGTGCTTGTCAGGTGGCACAGTGGTAAAGAATCTGCCTGCTGGGTTCAATCCCTGGGTCAGGAAGATCCCTTGGAGAAGGGAATGGCTACCCACTCCAGTGTTCTTGCTCAGATAATTCCATGGATGGGGAGCCTGGTGGGCTACAGTCCTTCGGGTTGCAAAGAGTCGGACACGACAGAGCACACAGCATATTCCAGTAGTATTAGTCCAAGCTCACTTTACTGACAAAGGTCTGTATAGTCAAAGCTATAGTTTTTTCCAGTAGTCATGTATGGATGTGAGAGTTGGACCATAAAGAAGGTTGAACTCTGAAGAACTGATGCTTTCAAATTATGGTGCTGGAGATGATTCTTGAGAGTCCTCTGGACTTCAAGGAGATCAAACTAGTCAATCCTAAAGGAAATCAACCCTGAATGAATATTCACTGAAAGGACTGATGCTGAAACTGACACTCCAATACTTTGCTCATCTGATGCGAAGAACCAACTCATTGGAAAAGAGCCTAATGCTGGGAAAGATTGAAGACAGGGGCAGAAGGCGGCAGCAGAGGATAAGATGGTTAGATAGAATCACCGACCCAGTGGACGTGAATTCAGCAAACTCCAGGAGACAGTGAAGGACAGGGGAGTCTGGCGTGCTGCAGTCCATGGGGTCTCAAAGAGTCAGACACTGCGAAGAGACTGGAGGACAAAAACAGCTGTTGCAAGCTGTCCTGTCAGTTGGGCTGTTTGAAATTGTCACGCTGTTTTGGTGTATGTTAGTTGCCTACAAGGATCGTAGGTAAGTGAGAGCCATAGTTTCTTCCCCCATGACCTTGGGACCAAGTGATGTTATCAGGAAGTTACAGTGAGTTCTGCCGCCACGCAAACATTTATTAAGAAGCAGAGCCCACAGCAGTCATAGCCATGACCTTGTAATCCTGCTGAAGTCCCAGTTCTCTACCTTTTGACAAGCTCAAATGCACCTTGCAAGAAAGACTTCCCACAGTCAGATGTAGCAGTAGTCTGCCTAGAGGGAGGGTTAGCTAGCTTTCCAGTTGGATCAGGAAAAAGAGTTCTCAGTCAAGCGGTATAACACTATTAAAATGAGATCAAGCCAGGCTCCCCACTGAAGTAGACTGTTGGGCTTCTCAAATTTTTATCCTTTATTTATGCTGAGATGAAGATACCTGTGTGGTATTTCGAATGAATCTGCATGTTTGAACACTATTCATTTCAACAGTGAGAAATTATTTCAAATATTCCTTGTGCGCAATGAATGATTCCTATATTTTAGATTAAGAATTTGATACTTGAAATGGCTGTCATGGAGCTTCTGGAGTTGGGACTTCTAATTAGGATCTTTCAAATGTTAATTAATACTCCTGGGGTGTATATTTCTGGGAAGGGTTCTTCAAATGTTAACCAACCTACCCTATGGGGGAGATTGAAACTAATTCAGACACGTGCATGGGCGAACACACACACACACAGACACACACACACACTATGCTTCCTACACTGATGCACTTTAAAACAAATGATAGACATTATAATATAAAAATTCTGAAAAATTTGGAGAACGGTACCATCCTGAATTCACTTTTCAAAGCCTTTATTCAAAATTGAAAAATTGGTCTAGAAATGTTGTAAGAATAGGTTTATTAATGAGTTTTTTCGCTCAATCTGTGGCTTTGTTTTCAAAATAAGCCAGGCTGGAAAGGTTTGGTGCATAAACTATCTTCTGGCTTTTCTTTCCCCAGATCATTTTAGCAGCTTTTTTTTTTTTAAATTAGTATCAGATATTTGTGGCACAGGAGTTAAGCTATTCAGAATTTCATATTTAAAACACAAAAACAAAAATTTCCACAGATACAAAATGAAACTCATTAAAGGTGGCACTAGGAAAAATAAAGTCCATAGTTTCTCTTTCCCAGTGAAGCCACACTGTTATTTACGTCTGCTGTTGTCTAGACTCTGTCTTTTTGAGGGCATGCGGGGACAGCTGTTTGTGCAGCTCCATCCGGGATTTCTGGGGTTAGAGTGGGCATATTCTGTTATGGACTGAGTAATCAGTCCATCTGGTCATAGTCTCAGAAAAGTGCCGAGACTGGAGAAGTAAACTCAATACCTATTTCACATATCTGTTCTGGGAGTTAAGAGATAAAGTTTATGAAAGTGCTTTGTAAATTACAAAGAGGTATGTATTTACCGTTAAGATTCCCTGGTGGCTCAGACGGTAAAACGTCTGTCTACAATGTGGGAGACCTGGGTTCGATCCCTGGGTTGGGAAGATCCCCTGGAGAAGGAAAGGGCAATCCACTCCAGTACTATTGCCTGGAAAATCCCATGGACAGAGGAGCTTGGTAGGCTACAGTCCATGGGGTCGCATAGAGTCGGACACGACTGAGTGACTTCACTCACTCACTCAAGATGACTACCAATAGCTCTATAAACCTCTTAGCTCCACAGTCTGGCTGCTTTTGTGCATTTTATTAACAGAGAATGCATGTCTAAGGACACTCGCATCTTTGAGTTTTGTGTTTTTGAATTCCTTGATGAGCACATTCTGAACGCTGACCAGCAGCGCTGGGGTTGGTGTGAGCAGCAGCTGCAGCTTTTGCCTTTGCGGCCATCGGCGCACGTGGGGAAACAAAGCGCACACTGGACGTTCAGGGAGGGAGGTGGCAGCCTGCTCAAGTGTCAATTTCCTATTTGGTTTCAATGATCAGGAAGTGCTGGAGGCCAGATTAGTGGGCAACATAGACTAGTTTGGTTACGTTTAGTTGCTCAGTTGTGTCCAACGCTTTGTGACAGGCTGCTCCCTCCTCCGCTCTCTCCTGGAGTTTGCTCAGACTCATGTCCAGTGAGTGGGTGATGCCATCCAACCTTCTCATCCTCTGTCGTCCCCCCCTCCTCCTGCCTTCAATCTTTCCCAACATCAGGGTCTTTACCAATGAGTTGGCTCTTTGCATCAGGTGGCTCAAGTATTGGAGCTTCAGCTTCAGCATCAGTCCTTCCAATGAGTACTCACAGTTGATTTTCTTTGGGGTTGACTTGTTTGACCTCCTTACTGTCCAAGGGATTTTCAAGAGTCTTTTCCAACACCACAGTTCAAAAGCATCAGTTCTTTGGCACTTGTCCTTCTTCATAGTCCAACTCTCACATCTGTACATGATCACTAGAAAAACCATTGCTTTGATTATACAGACCTATGCCCACAAAGTAATGTCTCTGCTTTTTAATACACTCTCTATGTTCATCATAACTTTTCTTCCAAGGAGCAAGCGTCTTTTGAGAGTTTATTTTCACTGAAAATATTTTCAGGAAAGCTAGAAGGTGCTTTATTCCACTTAACCTTCTTGCTTCTTGGGAGTGGATATGAGGGCTCTGTTTGGCACTTGTTCCACTGGCATTTTCTTGAGTTTTCTCTAAACATTTTCCTGGGTGGGAGAGCAATATGGTATTTGCTGTTCCCCTGATTTGTATCTGTTTCCTCTCTTCCCCGAACACCCAGCTTAGGTGGAGGACGAGGCACCAGAGAGGGATGGGAGGGAGCAAGGTGAGGGCAGGGTGGAAAGAGGAAGAAGTGGCCTGAGAAAATGCATCTGTGTTGCGGGCTACAAAGTCGATATCTTTAAGAAAGACTCTTTTGTTTTCAGATAGCATATTAATGCAGCCTCGTAGTAAAAATAAAATAAAAAATATGAAGCAAGTCCACATTAATCTTACCATTTGGTCTCAACAACAGTGAACATTTTCGCAGGTTTCTTCTCACTTTTTTCTTATCTATACTCACACTTTTCTTATTTTGGTTTAAAATATTTGATCACATAACAGGTAGCAGTTTTGCATCCTGTTTTTTTTCATTTAGTGCTATTTTTTTTTCCATTTAGTGTCATTAAAAATACTTTGGAAACATCATTTTTGATGGTTACATAATGTTCCATCTTTTGATGAAGTCATAAGTGCAATTGTTGTATAATTTGCTTCTATTTTTAAAAATAATTACAGTAAATTAGATCTCTCCCTGATAACTCAGTTGGTAAGGAATCTGCCTGCAGTTCAGGAGACCCCAGTTCAATTCCTGGGTTGGAAAGATCCCTTGGAGAAGGGAAAGGCTACCCACTTCAGTAATCTGGTCTGAAGAATTCCATGGACTGTATGGTCCATGGGGTCACAAAGAGTCAGACACGACTGAATGACTTTCACTCACAGTAAATTAGTGGTAACGATATTTGTGTCTAAATTACTGCCTTTGTTATTTGATTATTCCATTCAGGGGCACTGCTAGAAGGGGAATTATTGGGCCAAAAAGTAGGAATCTTTCCCGGACTTAGAAGCATGTTACCACATGATTTGGTAGGACTGTGACAATTTACCTGGAGTGTTTCTGATTTAAGAGCCTTCCTGGAACAGAACATGGTTTGCTGGGTCTGGAGAGAAGCTCTTCTGGCAAAATTTGGGTGAGAATTTCACGCTTCGTAAATCAGACTGATTTTAGGTTTCCCTCAGTCTCTGTGCTCATTTGCCTTCTAGTCTCCTGCTTATTTAACTTATACTCAGAGTACAGCATGCGAACTGCCAGCCTGGATGAAGCACAAGCTGGAATCAAGATGGCCGGGACAAATATCAATAACCTCAGATATGCAGATGACACCACCCTTACAACAGAAAGTGAAGAGGAACTAAAAAGCCTCTTGATGAAAGTGAAAGAAGAGAGTGAAAAATTTGGCTTAAAACTCAACATTCAGTAAACGAAGATCATGGCATCCGGCCCCATCACTTCATGGGAAATAGACGGGGAAACAATGACAGACTTTTTCTTGGGCTCCAAAATCACCGCAGATGGTGACTGCAGCCATGACATTAAGAGACTCTTGTGCCTTGGAAGAAAAGTTATGACCAACCTAGACAGCATGTTAGGGGGAATACTTTGCTGACAAAGGTTCATCTAGTCAAAACTATGGTTTTTCCAGCAGTCATGTATGGATGTGACAGTTGGACCATAAAGAAAGCTGAGTGCTAAAAAATTGATGCTTTTGAACTGTGGTGTTGAAGAAGAGTCTCGAGAGTCCCTTGGACTGCAAGGAGATCCAACCAGTCAATCCCATTGGAAGGACTGATGCTGAAGCTGAAACTCCAATACTTTGGCCACTTGATGCGATGAGCTGACTCACTGGAAAAGATCCTGATGCTGGGAAAGATTGAAGGCAGGAGGAGAAGGGGATGACAGAGGATGAGATGGTTGGGTGGCATCACTGACTGGATGGACATGAGTTTGAGTAAGCTCTGGGAGTTGATGATGAACAGGGAAGCCTGGCGAACTGCAGTCCATGGGGTCAAAAAGAATCGGACATGACTGAGTGACTGAACTGAACTGATTTTCCTGCAACAAATGGAGGAACAGCGTTGGGAAAATTCCAGACTGTCTCCACGGTGCTCAGAGCCGACAGCAAAGGGAATTCTGAGCATACTTGATACAGAACTGCCAAGAGGAGAGGGTGTCATGTTAAGGGTTCGGCTGCCTGATGGCAGGAAGGGACCATGTGAGACCCTCAAGGGAGAGATGACATGGTAGGGGAGAGTGGAAACTTGACCTTAGAAATCTCGTGTTTTGTTTTAGGGAGAGTGGAACCACTTGGTGTTCGTTAAAACAGCACCCATGCTGTCTTGGATGGACTTTATCATAAAGACATTAATTTTTGTCTGTTTTGTGTATTAAGGGTCCATTTTGTTTGGATGGTCCTCTGACGTCTTCTGAGGACCATTTCTAACATCAGCATTTTCTGGTTCTATAAGAAGGCTTTATTATCCCATTTGATGGATGGATACACTGAGACATTCATAGGTAAAGTCCTACAGAGAGTTAGCTTTGCACTGTAGTAGTGACTGATCTTGAGTGAGTTAGTTAATTTCCCTGAACCTCCATTTGCTCACTTCTAAGGGCAGAATGATAGTACCCACTCAGCAGGCTGATCTCAGGTTGGGAACCAAGAGCTAACATTTTCTTTACCTGAGGACCGGGCTTTGGGAACGAGCATCTAGCCCATATTTGCCCAAATTTGACTTCCCTCTTCTCTCCCAGACTGCCTTGATTAAGCTGAAGTGCCCTGGTCATTTTATACATGGAAGAAGAAAAAAAGAAATGTGTGTGTTGGGTGTGTACCTAATGAAACTTAAGATCTGTTAGAACACACACCCTCACCATGCAATTCTTTTGTACTAGCAACATTTCTTTTGTGTTCTGTGGGGAAAGACCTTTTCCCCTTTCCATTAAGGAATTAAAATCCGGTCCCACAGAATTCTTGCAACCTTTCCTTGTACTGCTTCCCAACTTGACCTTAACATGCTGTGTGACTTTTGGGACCCCTCTTTACTTCTCTGAACCTCTTCTTCCTGTAAAATGAGGTGACATCCGTGGATCTTTCAGCTCCCCAGTTTTAAAATTTGAAGAAGCTTTGGGAGTAAAAAAAAAAACGAACAAGCCTGAAGTTTCTTATCTGAACAAAAAAAAAAAAATTACCATCATTCGCAGTTGGCCACTTGGGGTCGCTAGCGGTCTAAGAGACTGGCTGGTGAAGCCCTGAAACCGTGTGGCACTTTAGCTAAGACTCGGGGTGGTTTATGAAATTTTCTTTTTGTCTCTTCCTTTAGCTCCAAGATTTATCTGAAGGTGTGATCACAGCATTAATGTTGAGTGGACCACGAGCCCGTGCCAGAAGCAGCGTCCCAAGCTGGACTGAGGCATCCCAGTGCCCACTCCAAAGCAAAGGAGAAGGAAAAGAGAGAAACTATTGTTATCGTGGTTCTTGGTTGGCTTTCCTTTTGACTCTCACTGAAGTTGCTACTTATTGCAGCCTTGCAATTCCTTGACTTGAAAAGTAGGTCTTACAAAGTGAAAGTGCATGGCATCAAGCATGCCTTAGATGGTGGCGTAAAGGTTCGTCTTGGAGAGTCGGGAGTTATCAAAGGAAATTCCCACTGAAGAAGAGCTGATGGCAGTCTCTCTTTTGGCAGTTTTCCTGGTGGGCTTTGCTGATGCTTGAGGCAGAGGAGGGGCAGATTGGGAGGTCCCTGTAGAAATCGTTGAACAAGAAATAAACAAAACAAAAATCTAAAAGCTCAGTATCTGCCCACACTGGGGATAAGGCCTTAGCAGCACTCAGGGCCAGATCGCACTGTGGAAAGTTGGCTGAGCCCTGCCCTCTGGGCACAAGGAATAGCGTCTCTCCTGCCAGATCACCGTGTAAACATCCTTTCCCTACAGGACCCCACGGCGTGGGGCTCCAGAGGAGTGAAGGGTGAGGATTCTCGTGGAGACAGATCTCAACCTCCTGCCGTCCCTTCTCAGGTCATAAATCGCTGCTAATTCTGATTACCCACCCCCTTTCCTCTGGTAGTAGTTACAGAAACAGTAATTGACAACAAAACCAAGGCCCCAGTGGGTGTAGGGCAAGCTCTGGCTCCGCTGGCCGAGAAGCGGCCACGTGTTTCCTCGTCGTCACGTCCCTGCAACAAAGGTCCAGTGTTCCTGGACCGCAGGTGCTCTTCCTGGCCTCCTGCAGTATCCTTTTGTAGTTTTGCTGTTAGGGAGCAGGGCAAGCACTTCGATGATTTCTATTTAATTGGAAAGTTTGTGTTTTTTTCCCACTTTCTTTCCCTCCTCCAAGTCCAGGAGGCTACACAAGCCGGCTCTGTGAGCTGTGAGAGGAAGCTGCTGAGAAATTGACCCCAGGTCTGTGTTGTTTCTTGGAGTTCAGGCACCATCTTACTTTGTAGAATGCATCCACCAGTGGTGTATGCCTAAGCCCTCTTTGCTTTAGGGGTATGCTCAAGCTTGAAATCAGTTAAGTCAAAGTTTAAATTCTAGGTCAATCCACTTATTTAGCTGTTGAGTTCATCTCTTAGAGTCTCAGTGTCCTCCTCTGTAAAATGGGTATAATTATAAATACTTTCCTAGGAGGATGATTGGGAAGATTAAATACGAGTGGCTGAGGCTTTGTGAGACCTTGTTAAATGCAAGTTCTTTCTTTTTTTTAAATTTTATTGAAATATAGTTGACTTACAGTGTTGTGTCAGATGCACAGCAAACTCATTCCAGTCATACATATATATATTTTTTCTTTTTTAGATTATTTTACATTATAGGTTATTATAAAATACTGAGTATAGTTCCCTGTGCTATACCGTAGGTCCTTGTTGGTTATCTATTTTATGTATAGTAGTATGTATCTTGGAGAAGGCAATGGCACCCCACTCCAGTACTCTTGCCTGGAAAATCCCATGGATGGAGGAGCCTGGTAGGCTGCAGTCCATGGGGTCACTAAGAGTCGGGCACGACTGAGTAACTTCACTTTCACTTTTCACTTTCATGCATTGGAGAAGGAAATGGCAACCAACTCCAGTGTTCTTGCCTGAGAATCCCAGGGACAGGGAGCCTGGTGGGCTGCCGTCTGTGGGGTTGCATAGAGTCAGACACGACTGAAGCGACTTAGCAGCAGCAGCAGCAGCAGTATGTATCTGTTAATTCCAACCTCCTAATTTATCCCTCCCTCACCCCTTTCCCCTTTGGTAATCATACATTTGTTTTCTATGTCTGTGAATCTATTTCTGTTTTGTAAATTTGCATAGTTTTTTTTTTAGATTCAGCATGTTGTTGTTTTTGTCCTGGCACTGAGTCGTGTCCGACTCTTTGTGACCCCATGGACTGCAGCACACAGGCGTCGCTGTCCTTCACTGTTGCCTGGAGTCCGCTCAGATTCACGTCCATTGAGCTGGTGACACCATCCAGCATCTCATCCTCTGTCACCCACTTTTCCTGCTCTTAGTCTTTCCCACCATCAGGGGTGTTTCCAGTGATTTGACTCTGCACATCAGGCGGCCCAAGTACAGGAGCTTCAGCTTCAGCACCAATCCTTCCAATGAATATTCAGGGTTGATTTCCTTTGGAATTGACTGGTTTGATCTGCTTGCAGTCCAAGGGACTCTCCAAAGTCTTCTCAGCACCACAACTGGAAAGCATCAAAATTCTTCAGCATTCAGCCTTCTTTACATCCAACTCTCACATCCATACATGACCACTGCAAAAATCATATTTTTGACTATATAGACCTTTTTCTGCAAAGAGACCTTTGTCTCTGCTTTTTTAATATGCTGTCTAGGTTTGTCATAGCTTTTCTTTCAAGGAGCAAGAGTCTTTTAATTTTGTGGCTGCAGTCACCATCTGCAGTGATTTTGGAGCCCAAGAAAATAAAATCTGTCACTGTTTCCACTTTTTCCCCAACTATTTGCCATAAAGTGATGGGACTGGATGCCATGATCTTAGTTTTCTGAGTGTTGAGTTTTAAGCCAGCTTTTTCATCCTCCTCTTTCGACCTCATTAAGAGGCTCTTTTGTTCCTCTTCACTTTCTGCCTTTAAAGTGGTATCATCTGCATATCTGAGGTTACTGATATTACTCCTGGCATCCTTATTCTAGCCTGTGTTTCATCCAGCCCAGCGTTCCACATGATGTACCCTGCATATAAGTTAAATTAGCACGGTGACAATATACAGCCTTGACGTACTCCGTTCCCAATTTTTCCCCTTTTCATGAACAGTATGAAAAGGCAAAAAGGTTCTGCATGTGAGTGGCATCTTGTGAGGTTTGTCTTTCTCTGTCTGGCTCCCGTCACTTAGTAGGGTGATCTCTAGGCCCATCCGCGTTGCTGCAGACGGCGTTATTTCATTCATGCTGTGGCCGGGTGATATTCCATTGTGCATGTAGTACATCTTCTTATCCATTCATCCTTCAGTGGACACCTAAGTTGCTTCCATGTCTTGACCATTGCAAGCAGCACTGCACTGAACATCGGGGTGTCCAGGTTTTTTCCCTTTTTGACCCGTGCTGTGCAACATGTGACTGTTGAGCACTAGAGATACAGCTACTTACAACTGAGAAGTGCTGGAAGTGTAACATACACATTAGATTTCAAAGACCTAATGTAGGAAAAAAAGTTTTAAACATTTCACTAATAATGTTCTATACTGATTACATGTTGACATAATTATGCTTGCATATAATGGGCTAATTACGTATATTTTTAAGTAAATTTCATCTTTGTTTTTTACTTTAAAAAAATGTGGCTATTAGGAAATTTTAAATTGCGCACGTGGCTTGTATTTGGGGCTCACAATATCTTTCCATCAGACTGCCCTGCCCTAGTCCCTCCTTCATCCATCCCTCTATTCAAATTTATCCCTTCCTTTAAAGCCTAGCTCAAGCTTTCCCGGCCCCCTGAGGCAGTAAAGCCAATTGCTTCCTTTTCTGAAACCTCCTGGAGCTTTTGTCATTGGAAAAAGTGACACCATGGATATCCCTAAGCCTAATTCAAGCAGGAAATGCATGTAAAGTGTTTAGCTCAGTGCCTGGTAAATTGTAAACACATAGCTATTGTAATCCTGTTATTCTTACTATTATCCCTGAAGTCTGCCTGCCTCGTCCAGCACTATATGCTGCCTCAGATCCTTCTTTAGTTTTTCTCTCGTGTGTTTAGTCTAGTCGAATATAGTATCTCAGAGGACAGAGACCACGTCGACTCTGTCTCCTGGTTCTGTCCTTAACGCAGAGGGCAGCGCTAGGCACAGCAAATTCTCCCCCATGGTCTGAGGGATGCCTGTTGACTGACGGACTTGGCCCCTTAGGGTCATTGCCATTCTTCCCTTCACTCCACAAATACTGGTTCATCCTGGAATGCTTTCTCCACCTCCCTTTCTTCGCTGAGCTAACTCTTACGCCTCCTGAACAATGCTAACAGTGGTGGATACACTCAGCACTCACTGTGTGCTCACCCTGCTCTAAGACGCTTATGTGCATTCTCATTCACTCAGTCGTGTCTGGCGCTTTGTGACCCCGTGGACTGTAGCCCTCCAGGCTCCTTGGTCCAGGGGATTTTCCAGGCAAGAGTACTGGAGTGGGTAGCCATGTGCTTCTCCAGGGGATCTTCCTGACGCAGGGATCGAACTTGCATATCTTGCATCTCTGGCACTGCAGGCAGATTCTTCGCCACTGCGCCGCTTGGGAAGCCCGAATAGTTTACAGCTATCCTGAGTCGGACGCGACTTAGTGACTGAGGAACAACAGAATATTAGCGATTCTTTCGTCTTACAGATGACGAGACCGAGCTGTTAAGTGGCTCATCCATGTCACACAGCTAGCAAGTGGTGGGGGTGGTATCGAAACCCAGGTATTTTGGTCCCAGAATCCTTGGTGCTTGGAATCTGCAGGCTCAATGTCACTTTCACTAGGAGCCCTTCTGCAGCACTTCTCTCCGGTCTTCAATGTACTATTCCTTTGCCCTCTCCACACACGTTTGTCATAGCTCTTCCACCCATGATTGGCATCCCTGGTTTACAAATGAGTTCCCCTCCTTGACCTGAAATCTCCCCAAGGACCTCAGTACCTGATGCCTCACCAGCCCTTGGTGAGTGCCCCACGGAAGACAGGGCGTGACTTCCAGCTGCTGGTGACAAATTCTGCGAGCATCCTAAGAGGTGGGTTCTAACAGAGACCTTCCTCTTCCATGTCATCATCCTGTTATATTTTTAAAATTCCATATATAGCAATCTTTAGCCATCTTGTTTTTTTTTTTTTAAAACTTGATGAAAAAAAAGTCTTTCCTGCTCCCAAAAATGAAGGTGGGGAACTTATCCATCTTGTTCACTCTTCTACCCCAGTGCTTGGCACAGAATTCAGTAAATATTCAGTAAATATTTGTTAAGCGTATAAATGAATGAATTCATTAAGTGTCTACTCTATGTGCTGGAGGCAGGATAAATGCCAAGGTTCTCGAAACTGGGTCATTTGTAGAGCTACAGATGGACCTAGAGGCTGTCACACAGGGAAGTAAGTCAGAAAGAGAAAAACAAGTATCACATATTAAGACACATATGTGGAATCTAGAAAAACAGTATAGATGATCTTATTTGCAAAGTAGAAATTGAGACACAGACTTGGAGAACAAACGTATGGATACCGAGCGGGAGCGGAGTGGGAAGGATTGGGAGATTGGGGATTGACATATACACAGTATTGGTGCTATGAATAAAACAGATAACAAAAAAATAATGAGAGCGATGAGGACATACTGGGTACCACAGGGATCTCTACTAACACCCTGTAGTGACCAAAATGGGGAGGAAATCCAAGAAACAGGGGACATATGTCTACGTATAGCTGATTCACTTCGCTGCACAGCAGAAACTAACACAACATTGTGAGGCAACTACACGCCAATAAAAAATTAATTTAAAAAATGCCACGGTTCTTATCTTCACAGGGTTTGCATGTTTAAAGTGTGACGGTGGTCGTGGGGAAGGTGGATCCAAAGGCAACAGCAACACAGAGGGAGAGAAAGGACAGGAAACCCCTCGGCCTGCAGCATGAGCGGAATCCAGAAAGGATTTCTGCAGGAGGTGATGACCGAAAAGAGACCCAGCACCTAACGGGAGACAGGCACGGTGAAGCACATGGAAGGATGAGTGACGGAGGAGAGGGAGGCGATCTCAGGTCAGGGGAGGAGACGTGGGGAAGGCACGGCAATGTGGGCAGTCCCCAGTCCATTGGGTGCAAGGAAGAGAAGGAAGAGGCATGAGAAGTGAACCAGAGCACCTCGTTGCCCAAGGCCAGGGAGGTATTGCACCTGCTCCTCGCAGATTCCCTTCTCCACCTCTAGCCACCTTCCTCGTCCTTTCCATCTTTGTGTCTTTCCGGCTTCACTAGGTTCAGTAGGATGGTTTCAGCAGACTGGGTTTGCATTGCTCTGCTTGTCAGGAGGCAGCATCCTCAGCTGCTGATGTTCTCCTAATTTTTTTTTGTCATCTCAAGATCTATTTTTTTCCATCTAAGAATGTTTGCATAGCTATCATTTGACCCCTCACAATAACTAGCTGAGTTATTACCAGCCTAGACCTAACAGTTGCCTATTATCAGTCCTCCCTGATCCTACCAGGATTCTCATAATTTTATTCATCTTCTCTGATCGTCCCTACATAGATGCTTCATGTACCATTGAATTTGCATTGCCCACCCCCCTTTCATATCATTTAAGAAACTTTCAAGCTAAAAGCACACCATCTGATGAATACTTAGAGGGTAATACGATGTCATATTTATACTCGGATCTGATCTGGGAGGTCAAGGGTGTGTGTTCTTAAATTTTATATTTTGGATATTTCTCTTGTTGTTGAGACTGTCTATTGTGTCTTTGGAGAGCTGGTAATGTTTAGGAATTTCTTTTCCTAGTGAGTTTTGATGTGTCTACCTATGGAGCACATTCCTTGGTCCTGGTTCTACAATTGGTCCAGGTGGGACAGAATAACATACGAACTAAGTGCATCTGTGACATAGTTCTTTCAAGAAGCTACAACTTTTCCTACATCATTGAAACAACATCATAATAGTGTTGATAGTTGTAAGACATAGGCGGTGGCAGCTGTCTTTCTGCAGGGAGGAGAATACCACCTAGAAGCAAGGGTGGTATTATGCTCTGGGCATGTCCAGATGCGGTCCCAGCTTCTCTCTGAATGATGACCCCAAACAGAAGCTTGCTTCTCACCTCGGAGCTGTTGTTGATTCTGTTGTTAACATCAAGTGTTAGTCTTTGGTAAAAACACAGTGGAAAGGCAGCGAAAGTGGGCCCACTGCCACCAAGAGAACTGGGCGGAGGGCTGGGTCTGTCCATGTGACACGACTCCCTCCCACCCCATCCCCAAGTGACACAGCTGAAGATCTCTTGGAAAGACAGCAGGCAAGCTGGGGAGTTAGATACAGGGAAGATCTCCTGGAGGGGAAATTGTGGGGGAGCTCAGAGTCCTAAAAGACAGGGTCACACAGCTACCCCAGACTGCTCGATGTATGAGTTGGGCGCAGTGTGAAAATTTTACTGAGATCTGAACCCAGGACTCCTGTACCCTGGCCATTTTAGAGCAAATAATGAAGAAATGAGTGAGAAAGAGGCTGGAATTTCCCTCCGTTTCCCAGCAGACAGAGATCTCCAAGCACGTACATTGAAACGAATGAGTTCATTCCATTTCCGTTAAACTCTGTTCACACTTGCTGCCTCCAGAGTTTAAGCCATGCAGTCTCCCCAGACCCCTTTGTTAGGAAAGAACTCTGAATTCAGGATGACAACTGATCTGTGGGGCGTTAGCCAGAGGAAGTGAATCTGGGCAAACAAACCCGGATGCTGTCACTTCATTTGTTAAACAATTATATTCCAATTCCTGTTTCTCTTTGGCTGTTGGGCAAAACAAATGCCTAATTAAGAACTTCACCTTTGACTGTTTAGCTCTCTTTTATTTTTCCTTTTAACACAGGTAGGAAATTTCCATTTTCATGTAGTAATATCAAGATACCCTGCTACACAGAATCAACTGGTAGCTTTTGAAAATAAGCATAACAAGCCATATAAAAAATAAGAAAATCCACTTTTAGGGTTTTAGATTCATGCCGTTTAATTGTTCCTCAATTTCCATGATAAGGTGAGACGGGTCCTGTGTCACTGGAGGGCCTGTATCCTGCTGTTTTTTTCCCATCCTCATTTACAATGATTATGTTATCAGGCTAGCCAGGCAAAAGGGTGGAGCAACTATAATTTCAAAGCAGGATTAGGTTGAAATAACGAGGTCACCAAGTTGTGGTTACCAAGGCAACGTCACATCTAAGAATATGGGATGCTTCTAGGAGAGGAGGCAAAGCCCGGAGCCTTTTTTTCCCTCTTTGCACAAAAATCACTCATTTCCTAGATAAAAATTGCTTATTAATTGCTTTTAAATGCATCTCTTCTTTATTTTAGGCAAATAGTTTTTAAAATAGAATCTTGATTTAACCTTTTCATTTTTATTATTTTTATTTTCAAGTACTAAATATCGGAATAATTGATCAGACCATTATTTCCTTCTTTTGGGATTCATGTATACTTTCTTTTCTTTCCGTTTTTTCCTTTCTTTCTTCCCTCCCTCCTGCCCTCCCTTTCTTTCCCTCTTTATCTTTTAGTATGGCAGAGAAGAGACATGGAACAAAAAGAGAAAACGGAAAGTTGGATGCTCTGGTCATATTTTGAGATTATAAAATTGAGACAGGGAATGAATGCTATAAGCTACCCAGAATACTTGTCCTACCCCCATCCCCTGCCCTCCTGAAAATTACTGAGCTTGAGAGAGAATAATATTGGTCTTCATTGTCTTTTCTTAAAATTTCAATCTATCTTTAAAACTGTGGACTCTGGAGGCAAAGCAGCTGAAGGGCAGAAGACCCATCTGTCCGTTTCTGATCAATATCAGCTAGGATCTGAACAGTTCCCACCAATTAACCTCTTTTCCCTCTGAATTAATTTCTGTCGTCTGAATTTCTAGATAATGGCATCAAGTTTCTTCATCTTTTTTTTTAAACAGGCTTATTTTAATATGAGCTCGTATTTGTGAAGCACAGATTTTACATAGGTTTATTATTTTTTTTCTTTTCCTAAAAGAACTTTTCTGACCTAGTGTCGGATCAGTGGACGCAGCCATTGGAACCGTCAGATTCCCTGACATTACAACAGGGCTGCCCTTTAGGACGTGTTAGCCATTCACCTTTTTCCCTGGTTTTGCATAAGGAGCAGAGAGTGTGCTGGCCAACAGGACCCCGCTGGTGCACCGAGGTCTCCACCTCCAAGAAATCCATGTCAGAGCATCCCCGTTGCCTTCATCGAGTCCTCAGACTTGAGCCTACAGCGATGGCAAGTGTGCTGGTTCCACGGGCTGCCTGATCTGTGTGTGAAGTGCTGCTGTGTGACCATGGGTATGTGCCGACATCTCTGATTTTCTTCCCAGGACCAGGTGAGGACTGAACGGAACATTATGGAGACAGCTCTTAGCTCAATGTCCGACACCTTTAGGGTCTCAAAATGAACCTCATCTTTCAAAAATAATAAAGAAATCTACCAAGTTAATCTCTTTCCTCCTGTCCTATCATTACCCTTAATATCATCAGAAGTGTCCCTAAAATATAAATCAGATTATATCATTCCCCTGCTATATACTCGGTTGAATAGTGTCCTCCCCAAATTCATGTCCATGTGGAATCTGTGACTATGCCTTTACTTGGAAATAGGGTCTTTTCCAATGTAATCAAATTAAGATTCATCATCAAGGATGAGGGTGAGTCCTAAAATTAATATGACCAGCGTCCCTGGACAAAAAGGGGCATTTGGGCACACAGAGGAGAAGTTCATGTGACGGAAGTAAAGACTGCCTACAAGCTTGGGTGCATGCTAAGTCGCTCCAGCTGTGTCTGACTCTGTGACCTTATGGACTGTAATAGAGGCTAGGCTCCTCTTTCCATGGGATTTCCGCGGCAACAATACTGGAGCGGGTTGCCATGCCCTCCTCCAAGGAATCTTCCTGACCAAGGGATCAAACCCAAGGAACATCAAAGATCTGCAAGTTTAGGGAGAGGCTGGGGAGTCTTCCTCCCCTAGAGCATATGGCCCCGTGGACAGCTGGGTTTCAAACTTTAAGCCTTGAGAACTGTGAAAATAATTCTGTTGTAAGCCTCCCAGTTTCTTTGGTTTCTTCTTTAATTTTTAATTTTGTATTGGCATATAGCTGATTAATAATGTTTGCAATAGTTTCAGGTGGACAGCAAAAGGACTCCGCCATACATGTCCATGAATCCATTCTCTCCCAAATTCCCCTCCCATCCAGGCCGCCACATAACATTGAAGAGAGTTCCCTGCACTAGACAGTGGGTCCTTGTCGGTTGTCCACCTTAAATACAGCAGAGTGCACGTGTCTATCTCATGCACTCTCTTACCACCCCTTCCTCCCACTCTTCTACCCTGGTCACCATAAGTTCTTTCTCTACGTTTGTGAGTCTGTTTCTGTTTTGTAAATAAGTTCATTTCTATCATTTCTTTTTAGATCCACATGTAAGCAATATCATACAATATTTCTCTTTGGCTCACTTCACTTAGTATAATAGTATCTAGGTCCACCCATATTGCTCCAAATGGCATTATTTCATTCTTTTTAATGGCTGAGTAATATTTCATTTGGTATATATACCAAATTTTCTTCATCCTTTCCTCTGTCAATGGACATTTAGGTTTCTTCCATGTCTTAAGCCTCCCCGCTTGTGATATTTTGTTGCAGCAGCTCTTCCTAGAATGATTATATGTGCTTAAAGTCCTACTGTGGTCCTCCCTGTCATTAGAGTGAGGTCTAGAATTACTAATATTGCTCAGGTCTCCTAGACCTGCTCCCGGGGATCTGTCCAGCCTCCTCATTGCTTATCCTTCCTTCTGAGCTGAATGTTCTTCAATCTTTGCAAGCACATCTCCCTCTTAGCTGAAACCACCTCTTAAAGACCATTTGCTCATCTCTTCTTGGGCATGTTTTACTCTGTCTGGTCACGTGGTTAACTCCTGCATATCTTACAGATATCAGCTTAACCATCCCTTCGCTAGAGGTCTTCAAAGACGTGGAGAGTGATGTAAGCCCCTCCATGTGCGGCCTCAATGCTGGTCAACAGATGTCTGATTCCTGATGTTGAAGGCTGTCTTTCCACCTAGACCCAGAGTCTGAGGAGCTCGGGGCCTGTTTTTGTTCTTGCTGATAGCTGTATTCTACATCCCAACATGAGGCCTGGCACAGTGTGGGCCCAAGCGGTTAGTATAAACTGAGTGATTCAATGAATGAATGATGGAATAAATGGCTACTTGGCATGAGGTTAAAACTCTTACTAAGATTTGGTGAGATGTTGACATGTTGCTGATGGGGTCAGAGATAAAATAGTAGCTAATTACAACTTGAATTGATTACTATGAACTGAAACTGATAGGAATTTTTACTGTCTTCATGAAGGATAGACCCATAGTTCTTTCTTCCCCCCATCTGATTGTTCTCTTTTAACTGAAAATTAATATATGTTCATGGTAGAAAATGAAAACATTTCAGTGAACAGTATGTTTTCTTCCCATCTCAAAATCATGTCTCCTACAGCCTTCCCTAGAAGAAA
Organism: Budorcas taxicolor; assembly: GCF_023091745.1. Taxonomy (NCBI): domain Eukaryota; kingdom Metazoa; phylum Chordata; class Mammalia; order Artiodactyla; family Bovidae; genus Budorcas; species Budorcas taxicolor. The sequence goes on along the minus strand of NC_068915.1, from coordinate 112,468,056 downwards.
CAATTATTATAAGTTACTACTATTAATAAATTATTATTAAAGTAATAAATGTTCAATGAAAATAATGAAATCTTATAAGTGAAATATTTTATGCATATAAAATATCTACTATACATAATATTCTGCAGTTTGCTTTTATTCACTTATACTCTATCTTATAATCCATTTTGTATTGGCTTGTGTAATTGTATCTAATTTTTTATTGGTTGTAATTTATTTCATTTATTTAACTAGCACCCAATGTTGGAGATTTACATAGATTTTCTTGCTTTTTGATACTATACAATGCCATAATTAACATTTTTGTACATGAATCTTCATAAGAGCATAACTATAGAATAAGTTTTTAAATGTGACATTGTTGTGCCCTTGAAAACATTATATGCGCAAACTAAGCCAATCACAAATGTATTGGGCCAAGTGATTAATTGCAGAAGAAGAATAATTTTTATTTAAAAAAACTCTAAGTACTGATAAAGTATAAATGGAGACTGAAAAAGCTATTTGGGTTCCCCTGGTGGCTCAGTGGTAAAGAACCTGCCTGCAATGCACAAGATGTGGGTTTGATCGCTGGGTCGGGAAGATTCCCCTGGAGAAGGAAATGACAATCCACTCCAATATTATTGCTGGGAAATTCCATGGACAGAGGAGCCTGGTGAGCTACAGTCCATGGGGCTACAAAGAGTTAGACATGACTCAGCAACTGACAACTAACCTGCACACGTGTGGTATTTAGTCGATTATTACAAGTTCTTATTATTACTTTTGTCAGGGCTACTTATTTCTTTTTCTAACTTGGGGCAATACACTCCAAAGAAATGACACCTTGGCAAATTTTGAAATTATTAGTCAATTTTGTTTTTGCTTTTGTTAACCATATGGTTTGATTTTTAATGAAATACATTAAAAAGAAGAATCAAATTGGGGAAAAAAGAAGTAATGGCCCCAAATAACTACATTTTTACAAACTAAACACAAGCAAAATCTTATTTGAATTTAAGAAAGATTTAGGTAATCATTGTGAATTTATTATGCTAGTCAGGAGTATGTGTTTTAAAATGCTTAAAAAAAAAAAACAAAACAAGACTTTAACAGAATTAGAAAATTCACAGAACCGAGATTCTTGTAACTTATACAACATGATTTTGAAGACTTGAGATATTTATAAGTCAGCAGAAGAGAGACTTATAATCTAAAAAATCAAGACATATTGCAGCCTTCTTAGAGATAGGGGAATAAAAAGTCCATATAAAAAATGGCAAGTTTCAAGCCCCGGGAGTGCTAGGAATTTAATTCAATACTCATTTATTAAGGGCTTACTGTGTGTGTGTCATTTTAAAGAGTATAAGAGGGATGACTTTTAACCAAAGGAACTGGAATTTGTAATCCAAGACAGCCATTTCTGAGGACAACATTGCTTTATGCTGCGGAATTTCCCACTGGGGGGAAAAAAAAGTAGGAATATGAATTGCTATAAGTCATTTTACCTTAAATATGTATTTAAGCTTTTATCCAGTTTTGGAAATGTATCATAAAGGAGACACTCTTGGACATGGGAGAGACTGCAAGAGAGAGAGAGACTGGTTTGCTTTCAGGGTTTGCTTTGGTTTTGTTGCAACCAGATGTGAGCTGGCTTCTCCCTGCCCTGCCCCTTTGAGCTCAGGATAAAACTAGGATACGAGGATGTCTTCTGACTGTCTGCTTCCTTCTTCCTTTCCTTACAGCTTCTCTTTTCATATGTCAATCCAGATATAAAATCCAGTTCCTTCAGTTCTGGAGGAAAAAAAAACCAAAATATCACCCAAAACTAGGCTCAAGGGGACGATGGTGCCCCACAAACTGCCTTCTGCCCTCCAGGGTCTGATGGGCCACCTGTGATCGGGGCCTTGCTCATGACCACCCATCCCCATCATCACACGCTGCCCACCTCACTCTCTCTACTCCTCCTTCCTCTCCCTTCCACCCACGTTGTCTCTCAGAACAATCAGAAAAGTCATCTCCTCTTGCAGTGAAGGCAGTTAACTCCTCTTCTTTGAAGTTTTGGGGGCCAGTTGCCATATACTCCTTAGAATACCCCTGTACCTCGAAACTCTTAATAAGAGATTTTCCCCAAGTAAAACTTCCCTCCTAAAAGAAACTTTAGCACCAAAGATGCTTGAATAATATTTTTTTTTGTTTTTACGTCTTTTATTTTTACCATGGTAATAAACATTTGCAAGCAATCTAAATGGCCAGAAATAAGAGAATGGTGGTTGTTGCTTTTCAGTTGCTAAGTCGCATCTGACTCTTTGCAACTCCATGAACTGCAGCACGCCAGGGTTCCCTGTCCTTCCCTACCTCCCAAAATTTACTCAAACTCATATCCATTGAGTCGGTGATGCCATCCAGCTGGCTCATCCTCTGTTGAATGGTTGGATATTGTATAATCACACCTATATTGACTTTACACTATTTACAAAATTTTGTTTAAAAAGCTATTTGTCCCTTCATCCAATTATTTATTCATTCAGTAAGTGTTTATGAGGGTCTATTATGACTTGGCTTTTGAACTGTGGTGTTGAAGACTCTTGAGAGGCTCTTGGACTGCAAGGAGATCCAACCAGTCCATTCTAAAGGAGATCAGCCCTGGGTATTCATTCATTGGAAGGAATGATGCAGAAGCTGAAACTCCAGTACTTTGGCCACCTCATGCGAAGAGTTGACTCATTGGAAAAGACTCTGATGCTGGGAGGGACTGGGGGCAGAAGGGGATGACAGAAGATGAGATGGCTGGATGGCATCACTAACTCGATGGACGCGAGTCTGAGTGAACTCCGGGAGATGCTGATGGAAAGGGAGGCCAAAGCTGTGTCAGGCATTGTAAATAGTGGTGGTTTAGTCACTAAGTCATGTCCGACTCTTGAGACCCCGTGGACTGTAGCCCGTCAGGCTCCTCTCTCTGGCATTTCTTAGGCAAGAATGCTAGAGTGGGTTGCCATTTCCTTCTCCGGGGATCTTCAGAGACCTAGAAATCAAACCTGGTCTCCTGCATTGCTGGTGGATTCTTTACCAACTGAGCTATGAGGGAAGCCCCCGTTTGTAAATAGAGTAGTGTTAATAAAAGAGGAAAAATCTCTGTTTCCATCTAACAGAAGGATAGATATAAAACAAATGGTTTTATATTAGCTAATGAAGTACAGTTGTGACAAGTGCTATAAGCCAGCGGTACTGGGACATTGCAGAAGTGAGTCCAGAACTGATCTGGAGGAAGTAAACTCTGGAGGTCGCATCTGAAGCCCTGTTACCCAAGCAGGTGAGGAGTGAGTGGTGCTGGGAGAGTTCCAGGCAGTGGGATAGCATATGTAAAGGCCCCAGTGTGGAGAGAAACAGGCTGAGTTTGAAGAACAGAAAGAGGGTCGATGGGGCTGGAGTATAGACAGCAAAGCAGAGAGGTTGTGAAATGCACCTGGAGAAGATGATGAGGTGAGGACGTGCAGAATCCCTTGGGGCTTCATTAACAAAATTGGACTTTAGTCCTAAAAATAAGGGGAAGCCATTGCATGTATTGGGTTTTAAAAGCTCAATCTTGCTGTAGGGTAGAACGGACTGCTAGAGGTTAAGAGGAGATAAAACGGAGCCCATTAAGGAGTTACTGAAGGTGTTCTGGGAGACAGTGGTGGTGGTTGTGGTTTGCCAATTAGTCAAGCCAGACACCTAGGATTCATCTTTGTCACCTGCATTCCCCTTTCCCCAGAATCCAATCTATCAGCAGCTTGTATCAATTGCACTTTCTAAATGTATCTCAAACTCATCTACTCCCCTTGTTCCCCACTGTCCATGTGAAAACGTCACAGCTACTGGTATCGCTTGTAGCTAACACTAATGGAGCCTCTAGGATGACTCTGAGCATGTAGTCTTAAGGACATAGTTAAGCAACAACAGCACAGCTAACATTTTGGTGACTATTAGAGATACTCAGCTGAGATTACGTCTCCCCTTCTGGGCACATGATAGGATTGTACTTTCTCATGCCCATGTGGTTGGATGAGGCCACGTGACCCCTGTGGCCAGTGATTTTTGAGTGGAAGTGTGACGTGTCATCTACATTATGGAATAGTTCCTTACTGGTACAAGACCTTCAGGGCTCTCTTTTCCTCTGACATTGTCAACCAGCAATATTCAAGATGATGCTGATGGTCAGCCTGGGTGATGTGATGGGCGGAAATCCCTTATAGATCTGATCAGTGTGTAGCATGAGGAAATAAATCCTCATTTGTTCTATGCCATGGACACACTGAGGCTGTTTGTTAACACAGCACATCAGAACTTATCCTCACACGAATGCTTGTTGAACCATTGCTGCATGCTAGGAACTTAGGCAGTGCTTCACATTTGTTACCTCACTTAATTCTCACTGGGCTTCCCTTGCGGCTCAGCTGGTAAAGAATCCGCCTGCAATGTGGGAGACCTGGGTTTGATCCCTGGATAGGGAAGATCCCCTGGAGAAGAGAAAGGCTACCCACTCTAGTATTCTGGCCTAGAGAATTCCATGCACTGTATAGTCCATGGGGTCGCAAAGAGTCGGACACGACTGAGCGACTTTCACTTCACTTACTTTTTGCATCAACTTTAAGCAGAAGGTATGGTGATTGCCTTCATTTTCAGGGGAGGAACCTGAAACATGGAGCAAGTAACTTGCTCCAGGTAACGAGTTAGTGCAAAAGCTGAGATTCAAGCCAGGGAAGTCGGGCTCAACTAAGCCGCCACATTCTCATGGATGTTATACAAGATCCTTAGAGTTAACAAGAAGGAAATAAAGCTCTTGCCTTGAAAGATATTCCCAATTTATTTGGGGGAAAGCAAGGCATATCTTTGTGAAAACTTAACTGACAAAATTAGGCACAAGTCTCACATAAATAAATACCAAAGGAAAGGCATTGTCAACAGGCACTTTGAAAGCAGGATTCAGAGGAGGGAGAGAAAACAATGAGATCTGGGAACAGAAGGAAGCCTCCCATAGATGGAAACTGATCTTTGTTATGAAGGAAAATGGGAGCCTGGAGAGAATTTCATTGGGCAAAAATTTTATTTGAGATTTTGTAGAAACATAAGTTCAAAGAGGACACAGATTCTATTTTTCATTCTCTCTGAATATTTGTCAAACTTCCTAAGGAATTAAATAAGTCATAAGTATCAATCACTCAGTCATTTCTGACTCTTTGCAACTCCTTGGGCTATAGCCCACCAGGCTCCTCTGTCCATGAGATCTCCCAGGCAAGAATACTGGAGAGGGTGCCATTTCCTTTTCCAGGGGCTCTTCCCTGACCTAAGGATTGAACTCAGGTCTCCTGCATTGCAGGCAGATTCTTTACCACCTGAGCCGCCAGGAAAACCCAAATAAAATTGTAAGAACCCACAACAAATAAAACTTCCTAACCAGATTGATATTTCCCTTTCTTTCTTGGACAATCATGCTTGACTTTCCTTTGGCATCTCAAACCCAATCTGTCCAAACCTGGTTCTTCTTGATAAATGATGTCAGTTTCCACCCAACCTTTTAAGATAAAAATCTTATCACTCATGCCTCCAATCCTCCCTTATCCTCCCTATTTAATTGGCCAACATGTTCTGTAATCAAACATGTCTTTCTGATTTACTCCCCTTTATTACTGTTGCCAGTACTTCAAATCAGGCCAGCATCATCTCAGACTTTGACAACTATGGAAGCTTCCATAAGTTTCTTCTCCCCTTTCTCTCATGCTCCACACAGCCCCCAGTGATCTCATCCATGTTATTGCTCTCCTGCTTTCAAATTCCCATTGGCTTTCCACTTCAATCCTCGGAAAATGGCATGGTGAATAAGATTCCAAGAAACTGTCCTCCACCTTTTTGGTTTCATCTTGTGTTTGCCTGCCCTGATGCTGGGGAAGATTGAAGGCAAGAGGAGAAGTGGGTGACAGAGGATGAGATGGTTGGATGGTATCACCGACTCTATGGACATGAGTTTGAGCAAATTCCGGAAAACAGTGAAGGACAGGGAAGGCTGGCGTGCTGCAGTTCATGGGACTGCAAAGAGTTGTACATGACTTAGGGACTGAACAACAACTGCTTGTTATTCAAAGACATGGGTTGTACTCTGCAGGCACATACCTTGACGCCTTTGCTCTGCTGTTTCCTTGTGCCCGAATGTCCTTCCCCTGCTTCTCCAGCTAACCAGGTCCTGCTTGTCATTTATGGCCCAAACCAACGACACCTTTCATGGAGGCACGCGTGACTTCTGTATAGGGGTTGTGGAACCCTTTTCTCATGTCAGGTAGCACTTTTCATTTATCTGAGTGTAACACTACCCAGTGTATTTAATTACTGCCTTCCAGATCTTCCTTCCCTGTTAAGCGGCATGATGTTTTCTTATTCTTTTAGGGAGGCACTTATCCCACTGCTTTTATGCCGGTCTTAAATACAATTCCTTATGTTGTTACTGTGAGGGATTAATCTCTTGTCTTGATTTCATCTTATTGGTGAGAAGAAAGAAAGATGCCCACTCTATGGATTTCTCTTTAAGCCTTCCTAAGCACTGGGGCTCCCTGATGGCTCAGATGGTAAAGAATCTGCCTGCAATGCAGGAGACCTGGGTTCGATCCCTGGGTTGGAAAGATCCCCTGGAGAAGGGCATGGTTACCCACTCTGGTATTCCTGCCTGGAGAATTCCACGGACAGAGGAGCTTGGTGGGCTGCAGCTCACGGGGTCATAAAGAATCAGACACAACTGAGCAACTAATACTAACTGTCACTGGGAAGATTTCACAGCCATGGACAAAGGGAGTCAGTACTTGAATGCTTTTCTCTGCTCTCAGTAGCAGAACAGACCTTGGGTCCTTCACAAACAAGCACAAGACCAAGAAAGGCTTGGCCAGAGTGTTTCAGCTAGGAACACCGTCAGGATGACATGGGTTCCCAGATCAAAACTTCAGTCAGAAATCTTTGCTGTGTACTTCCTTCCCACTTGCTGAAACTGTCTTTGGTATAAGGAGTGAAGTGTTCATGAGGAGTCTGGACTCCTCCCCTTCCTTTTTAGTTTCCTCTTTTTTTTAAAAAAAAAAAGGAAGTGGAGTTGATTTATAATTTTGCATTAATTTCAGGTGTACAGCAAAGTGATTCAGTCAGCTATTTGTTGCTGCTGTTCAGTCCCCAAATCGTATCTGACTTTTTGTGACCCCGTGGACTGCAGCATGCCGGTCCTCCTGTCCCTCAATATCTCCCAGAGTTTGCCCAAGTTCATGTCTGTTGAGTGGGTGATGCTATCCAACCAGCTCATCCTCTGCTGCCCCTTTCTCCTTTTGCCTTCAATCTTTCCCAGCATCAGGGTCTTTCCCAATGAGTCATCTGTATATATGCTTTTTCAGACTTTTTTTTCTTCCTGGTGTCCTCTTAGGTGAAAGTGTCCCACAGTCAGTTGGTCACTCACCCCTCTGTAAAAAGGCCCACTTTGCGTGTATACTGATGTATCTTGCACGTTTGCTATGAGATGACGATGCATGGCTTGGATAATTTAGACATGGAGCAATATCTCAAATTGAAAAATAAACACACACACACACACACACACACACACGCAAAAGGATCATTTCACCTGGCTGTGCCTGGAATTTCCAGGATGGTCAGGTGGGCACAATTCATCAGCTAGACTATTGGCTAAACTTCAGTATGGGATCATTATCATTTTCCTCTCAAATTAGTTTACACTTGAATATAATACAGACAACCCACTTGTATCCAAATTCCATTATCCAAACCAGCAATGTAGACATGGCTAAGGTTCCAGCCTCCTTCCCCAGTTGGGAACTCTTGGCAAATGTTGCCTTTGTGTCTCAAGGCATCACCACTCCTCGCTTCACTCACAAAATTGATTTTCCTCAGGATGGATCTCTCCCCTGTACTTATTCAGAGTCTTGAGGATGGAATATGCAGTTCTAAGGAAAAACACATTATATATTCTGTGTGGAAAAAAAAAAAATCTCCCTGGGTATGATTATTTTTAACCATGTGAAGTTTCATGAAATATACAACCGTTCTGGGCAGAATTTTGAGACAGAGCAGGTGCTGTACTTTGTGACTGAGCCTCCAAAAGCATTCAGTCTGCTGGTTATCTGTCCTAAAGGCAACCAAGTTCCCGCTTCTCATTTCCCTTCTGGCATCTTCCCCTCCTCACCCCAGATTTCAAGGGTTTGGTCCCAGCTCGTACAGGGAAGCAAGGGAACCAAGTGGAAGAAATAAACGGAGAGGTCCTTGATGCAAGTTCAGCAAAGTCTCAGAAAGATAAACAGCATCAATTGTAATAAGCTACATAAATAAATATCTGTATGAATGAAAGGGGAAGTGATAGTCTCTCAGCAGTGTCTGACTCACTGTGACCCCATGGACTGTAGCCCACCAGGTTCCACTGTCCATGGAATTCCCTAGGCGAGAATACTGGAGTGGGTTTCCATTTCCTTCTCTAGGGAATCTTCCCGACCCAGGAATAGAACTCAGGTCTCCTGTTTTGCAGGCAGACTCTTTACTGTCTGAGCCACCAGGGAAGCCCAACAATGCATGTGTGAGCGTGCGCTAAGTGGCTTCAGTCTCGCCGGCTCTTTGCAACCCTACCGACTGTAGCTCACCAGGCTCCTCTGTCCATGGGGTTCTCCAGGCAAGAACACTGGAGTGGGTTGCCACGCCCACCTCCAGCAGATCTTCCCCACCCAGGGATCAAACTCTAGTCTGTTATGTCTCCTGCAGAGGCCAGCTTGTTCTTTCCCACTAGCACCACCTAACAAGAGTCTTATTTAGTAAGACAATATTTTTATTCATTTTACTCTACCTAATAGATTAGTATATTTTATATAGTTAAAAATAACAGCAGTGTATCGGAGAAAAGATGAATAATTTGCATTAATGACTGGTCACTGGGTACTGGCTTCCTAGGTGGCTCAGAGGGTAAAGCTTCTGCCTGCAATGCGAGAGAAGCGGGTTCAATCGCTGGGTCGGGAAGTTCCCCTGGAGAAGGAAATGGCAACCCACTCCAGTACTCTTGCCTGGAAAATCCCATGGACAGAGGAGCCTGGTGGGTTACTGTCCATGGGGTCGAAAAGAGTCGGACACCACTGAGCGACTTCACTTTCTACCGGATATTGGAAATATCATCCCAGAGAACAGTTAGACCCTTTCTTTATGAACTTTGGTGACCTGCCCTGATGATGTTACCGCAGAATAGATTAAAAACAGCCCCTACTTTCTGTTCAGCCACGATCAGAGGTGAGGGGACAGCCTGGTTCATTAATCTTTCCGATAAGAAGTAAACTTGTTTTCGGTAAACTGTTGGGAGACGGCTGCCCTCGCCCCTGGGGCGTTCTGTTTATTTGGTGTGGGAACCGTCTGGGCTTGTGGGCCCTGTCCTTGATTTGCCACCTCAGGAGAAGATAATTTGGGCTCTTTACACATTTTCAAATGACGTCGTGCCGAAGCAGCTGACAGATGAGAGGTGCCCGCAGCGCCACTCCGGAGGGCGCACGCCGCGAGCGGCCGGCGGCGTGCGCTGCGCGGCGCTTCGTTAACAGACATGTTTGATTCCCGAGGCTAATGTCTCTGTGCACAAGTCGAAACAATCTGCCCCCTTGAAAGGAGACACTGAGCTGCCAGGAGGCCGGCTGGGCCCCCAGCAGTTTGCTCTCTGAGCTACTGTGGCGGCGCGGTGCCTTCAGAGGAAGCGGCAGCGGTCTTGCTTCCTGCAAGTTACTGCTCCTCCTGGCTTGCTGGAATTGCCCTCTTCCTAGCAGCTGCGGTTTGTCTGGCTGCTTTCATTTTCCTGTTGCCTGCGTGCTGAGTTGCTTCAGCTGTGTCCAAATCTTTGTGACCCTGTGGACTGCAGCCTGCCAGGAACCATGGGACTCTCCAGGCAGGAGCATGGGAGGGGGGTTGCCATGCCCTCCTCCAAGTGATCTTCTGGACCCAGGGATCAAACCCACTTCTCCTGCACTGGCAGGCAGATTCTTTACCACTGGCTCCACCTGGGAAGCCCTTCCCTGTTAAAGTGGAAGTCAATTGAAAAAAAAAAAAATGGGGATAAGAATTTGGCTTCCACACTGGTGAGTGCTAAAGAATCTACCTAGCAAGGCAGGAGATGGAAGAGACACAGGTTTGATCCCTAGGTGGGGAAGATTCCCTGGAGGAGGACATGGCCACCCACTCTGGTATTCTTGCCTAGAGCATTCCATGGACAGAGGAGCCTGGTGGGCTGCAGTCCAGTGGGTCGTGAAGAGTTGGACACGACTGAGGGCCTGAGCACACACACACGAGAATCTGGGAACCCTGCTGGCTCACGGAAACTGTCACAGTCCCTAGTCCAGCACTGAGTCATGTCATAGTTTCAATTACGCACATTTGTATATCAGATAATAGTAGTGAAAATAACCACATTCATCGGAGTGATTGCCTGGCACCAGACAGTGGTCCAAACTCTTCACGGATTAACTGATTTCATCCTCACTTCAAGATGAGGTGAGTACTATTATTGCATTCATCATTTTATAGACAAGGAAACAGACACAGAGTACCTTGCCCAAGGTTATTACTTAAGAGAGAGAATCTCAACAAATGCTCTTTCAGCTGAAATAAAGACAGCTGCAGAGCAGCGTGGCGAGTGGCCATCACTGAGTTGTGGTGACACGTGGCTCACCCAGGTAGGGATGACCTCATCTGGGGGCCTCTCAGATTTCTTCATTTGTCTCTCCAGGACCTAGAGTCTGGCACTTAAGATGAACACCAGTTGAGATCAAACCAGTCAATCCTCAAGGAAATCAACCCTGAATATTCACTGGCAGGACAAATGCTAAAGCTCCAACACTTTGGCCACTTGATGCAAAGAACTGACTCATTGGAAAAGCCCCTGATGCGGGGAAAGACTGAAGGGAGGAAGAAAAAGGGGTGGCACAGGATAAGATCGGTGGATGGCATCACCAACTCAATGGACGTGAGTTTCAGCAAGCTCCAGGAGATGGTGAAGGACAGGGAAGCCTGGCATGCTGCAGTCCATGGGGTGGCAAAGTCGGACATGACTTAGGGACCAAACAACACCACCAGTTGGGACAGTCTTCTCTGACAACACGAAGAAGTGCTTTCTTGACCCCTAGCCAAGAGTTGTCTGACTTGAATCAAGGCTTTTATGCCAGGGGCTGAGAATGCTTAGTCTCCTTCTGTACAATTGATCCTAGCTTTCCTGATCGCTGGATTTCTATAGCACTGGGTTCCCCTGTTAGCTACTGCACAGGTTTGTGTAAGAAGACAAAAATGACATCCTTTCCTTTCCTCCTCCTCTGCCTCCTTCTCCATTATGCTTTCTGTTAAAGGGTCCTTGAGCCTGGAACACTGTCTCATGGATTCTGCTGGTCGCTTGGCGTGTGCTTTTTCCTGTAGAGGCAGGAATCCATTGATGCTCTTCCTGAGAAAAGATGGTTGCCAACTGGACTACAGTTCAAGAAAGAGTCTTGTCTGCCCCAACTCATTGGGGGAAAAAACAAACAAACAAACTTGGATTTAAAAAATCAGCTTTATTGAGGTATAATTGTTAGACAATGAAATTCACTGATTTTGAGTACAATTTGGTTTCTTTCGAAAAATGTATATAACTTCGATTCACTCATCACTATACCTTTGTCTTTTCTAGAATATGGCATAGTCATACAGTGTATAAAAAAGGAACCTCCCACTGTTCTTGTTTGTCTCCTTCCCGCCCTATGGTATCTTCAGCAACTCTAACATTTGGCCGTTATCCATTTTCTTTCTATGCTGGGTGAGTGACCCTGTAGGAAAACACAACTATCACCATCTCTCAATTTCTTTTATTTTATTGGAGTATAATTGCTTTACAACGTTGTGTTATTTTTTGCTGTACAACAATGTAAACCAGCTATATGTATACATACATCCCCTCCCTCTTGAGCCTGCCTCCTACCCCCTCCATCCCACCACAGAGGTCATCACAGAGCACTGAGCTGAGCTCCCTCGGCTAGACGGCAGCTTCCTACTAGCTATTCTGTACATGGTAATGTGTATATTTATGTCAAACCTAATCTCCCGATTCACCCCATCCCTCCCTTCCCCTGTTGTCAACACTGCTAACTCTGCACCTCTGTCTCTATTCCTGCTCTGGAACTAGGTTGATCTGTACCATTTTTTTTTTTTAATTCCACATACATGCATTAATATATGATATTTGTCCATTTCTAAGAAGCAGGTTCCTCATTTTAACATCTCAGAATTTAGGATGTTCCAATCAATGGTGCAGGAGGTTTAAATGGCATCATTTTTTTCTTTCTTAGAGATACTTAAAATCATAGTGGATGATAATAACTGATGGTCAGTTCAGTTCAGTTCAGTTCAATTCAGTCGCTCAGTCGTGTCTGATTCTTTGTGACCCCATGAATCACAGCACGCCAGGCCTCCCTGTCCATCACCAACTCCTAGAGTTCACTGAAACTCATGTCCATCTAGTCGGTGATGCCACCCAGCCATCTCATCCTCTGTCGTCCCCTTCTCCTCCTGCCCCTAATCCCTCCCAGCATCAGAGTCTGTTCCAATGAGTCAGCTCTTCACATGAGGTGGCCAAAGTACTGGAGTTTCAGCTTTAGCATTATTCCTTCCAAAGAACACCCAGGGCTGATCTGGATCAGAATGGACTGGTTGGATCTCCTTGCAGTCCAAAGGACTCTCAAGAGTCTTCTCCAACACCACAGTTCAAAAGCATCAATTCTTGGGTGCTCAGCTTTCTTCACAGTCCAACTCTCACATCCATATATGACTACTGGAAAAACCATAGCCTTGACTACATGGACCTTTGTTGGCAAAGTAATGTCTCTGCTTTTGAATATGCTATCTAGGTTGGTCATAAGTTTCCTTCCAAGGAGTAAGCGTCTGTTAATTGCATGGCTGCAGTCACCATCTGCAATGATTTTGGAGCCCCCCAAAATAAAGTCTGACACTGTTTCCACTGTTTCCCCATCTATTTACCATGAATTGATGGGACCGGATGCCATGATCTTCATTTTCTGAATGTTGAGCTTTAAGCCAACTTTTTCACTCTCCTCTTTCACTTTCATCAAGTGGCTTTTTAGTTCATCTTCACTTTCTGCCATAAGGGTGGTGTCATCTGCATATCTGAGGTTATTGATATTTCTCCCGGCAATCTTGATTCCAGCTTGTGTTTCTTCCAGTCCAGTGTTTCTCGTGATGTATTCTGCATAGAAGTTAAATAAGCAGAGTGACAATATACAGCCTTGATGTACTCCTTTTCCTATTTGGGACCAGTCTGTTGTTCCATATCCAGTTCTAACTGTTGCTTCCTGGCCTGCATACGGATTTCTCAAGAGGCAGGTCAGGTGGTCTGGTATTCCCATCTCTGCCAATAAAGCAGAAATAGATGTTTTTCTGGAACTCTCTTGCTTTTTCCATGATCCAGAGGATGTTGACAATTTGATCTCTGGTTCCTCTGCCTTTTCTAAAACCAGCTGGAGCATCTGGAAGTTCACGGTTCATGTATTGCTGAAGCCTGGCTTGGAGAATTTTGAGCATTACTTTACTAGCATGTGAGATGAGTGCAGTTGTGTGGTAGTTTGAGCATTCTTTGGCACTGCCTTTCTTTGGGATTGGAATGAAAACGGATGTGGCCACTGCTGAGTTTTCCAAATTTGCTGGCGTATTGAGTGCAGCACTTTCATAGCATCATCTTTCAGGATTTGAAATAGCTCAACTGGAATTCCATCACCACCACTAGCTTTGGTTGTACTGATGCTTTCTAAGGTCCACTTCACTTCACATTCCAGGATGTCTGGCTCTAGGTGAGTGATCACACCATCGTGATTATCTTGGTCGTGAAGATCTTTTTTGTACAGTTCTGTGTATTCTTGCCACCTCTTCTTAATATCTTCTGCTTCTGTTATGTCCATACCATTTCTGTCCTTTATCGGGCCCATCTTTGCATGAAATGTTCCCTTGGTGTCTCTAATTTTCTTGAAGAGATCTCTAGTCTTTCCCATTCTGTTGTTTTCCTGTATTTCAATGAAATGAAATGTGCTATTATGTATTTGAGGATCAGGAGGAAAAGAAATCTCTTTTCACACCAATATGTGTTGAAATCCTGCTATGAATAGATGTGAAGCCTTCACCAGATGCTGGGGAGACAGACCTGATCCTACTGTGAAGCAGTCCCCAGCCTCCAGTTTGATGGGAGCAATAACAGATTAAAAGGGCAGCACCTGGATGCACTAATGCCTGCAAAAGGTTTTATAAGTTTAAAGTTTAAAGCAATTGATCAGTATTAGGTATTATTTCCTGAGTTTTGTAATATGAAGATTGCCTGCAGAATTACCAGGCAGGGCTGTCAGCCCTTCGAGGCTGTCAGTGTGTCTCCTTGATGAAACATTTTCCTGACAAATCTGACAGGAGTCGACACGTCCTCAGAGCTTTCACTCTTGGAGTTTCTCTCAGCCTAAGGAAGAATCCTTTGTCTTAATTAGGTTTAAATATCTCTCTCTCTCTCTTTTTTTTTTTTTTGACCCTAATCAACCTCTAGTGTAGAGCTGTGAATTTCTTAAACTTTTTTTTTTTTGGTCTTTTCGTTGTTTTTTCTTAGCAAATTCGTTCAGTGAGCAGCTGCCTTCAGAACATGAACAAGGGGGTGAAGCACAGGAGAGAAACTGAATTCTATGGAATGTTCTGTGGAGAACTGTTCTCCTCAGGGCCTTGGGTCCTTGCTGCTCTGAGAGGGGTCCACAGTCCTACAGCCTCAGCACCATCTGTGAGCTTTTTAGAAAGGCTACATCTCAGGCTCCACCCTGGACCTGCCGAAATAGAATCTGCTTTTTACCAAGAATCTTCAGGGATTTACTAGCATCTGTGCTACTATTTACTGATAAGTTTTCTTTAAACATAGCCACCACTAAGTACTAATATTTATGAAACTATGGCTTAGAAGATGTGCTTGTTATTCCTAATAATTACATCAGTACTGAAAATTTCTCTGCTTGAGTAAACAATCATTCATATGTGGACCAGTAGCATACTTTAGGAAACTTGCCTTGATGCCATATTGTCCACTTTTTATTTTTATTTTTTTTAAACTTTATATTTTATATCAGAGTATAGTTGATTAACAGTGTGGTGATGGTT
Source organism: Budorcas taxicolor (assembly GCF_023091745.1). Classification (NCBI taxonomy): domain Eukaryota; kingdom Metazoa; phylum Chordata; class Mammalia; order Artiodactyla; family Bovidae; genus Budorcas; species Budorcas taxicolor. The sequence goes on along the minus strand of NC_068915.1, from coordinate 112,452,879 downwards.
GAAGGTATACAGCAAAGTAATTCAGTTTCACATACACATGTATCCATTCTTTTTCCATTTAAGTTGCTATATAACATTGAGCAGAGTTCCCTGTGCCATAGAGTGGATCCTTGGTGGTTATTCATTTTAGATATAGCAGTGGGTACATATTCATGCTACACTCCCTAACATCCCTTCCCCCAACCCTTCTCTCTCCCCAACCATAAGTTCATTCTCTGAGTTTGTTTCTGTTTTTAACACAAGTTCATTTGTATCATTTCTTTTTAGATTTCACATATAAGCTGTATCATATACTTGTCTTTGTCGGACTTACTTCACTCAGTGTGATAATCTGTAGGCCCATTCATGTTGCTACAAATAGCATTTTTTCATTCTTTTCATGGCTTTGTAACATTCCAGCATATATATATATGTATACATCAGTACTGAAAATTTCTCTGCTTGAGTAAACTATCATTCATATGTGGACCAGTAGCATACTTTAGGAAACTTGGAATATGTACATTTCATTATATACATATTACATCAGTATATATACTGTTCATTTTATATATATATATATATATATATATACTGTTCATTCACTATGTATATATATATATCACATCTTCTTTATTCATTCCTCTGTGGATAGATGTTTAGGTCACTTCCACATCTTGGCTATTGTAAACAGTATGGCAGTGAACACATATTGTCCATTAAGAAAAACTTTAGAAATAGATTTAAACTCACAGAAAACTTGTAAGAATAATATATGAATTTCTACATGCCCTTTACCACATATTGCAATATTTATCCTTCTCTCAAAATCATAAAAATTAGTATTAATACAGTATTATTGGGCTTCCAGAGTGGCTCAGTGGTAAAGATTCCACCTGTGAAGCAGGAGACCCAGCTTTGATCCCTGGGTCAAGAAGATCCCCTAGAGGAGAAAATGGCAACCTACCCCAGTATTCTTGTCTGGAATCCCATGGACAGAGGAGTCTGGGGGCTACAGTCCACGGAGTCGAAAAGAGTTGGACACAACTCAGTGACTAAATGACAAAAAGATTATTATGTAATCTATAAGAAAGGCAATGCAAAAGAATGCTCAAACTACCGCACAATTGCGCTCATCTCACACGCTAGTAAAGTAATGCTCAACATTCTCCAAGCCAGGCTTCAGCAGTACGTGAACCGTGAACTTCCTGATGTTCAAGCTGGTTTTAGAAAAGGCAGAGGAACCAGAGATCAAATTGACAACATCTGCTGGATCATCAAAAAAGTGAGAGGATTTCAAAAAAACATCGATTTCTGCTTTATTGACTATGCCAAAGCCTTTGACTGTGTGGATCACAATAAACTGTGGAAAATTCTGAGAGAGATGGGGATACCAGACCACCTGACCTGCCTCTTGAGAAACCTGTATGCAGGCAAGGAAGCAACAGTTAGAACTGGACATGGAACAACAGACTGGTTCCAAATAGGAAAAGGAGTGCGTCAAGGCTGTGTCTTGTCACCCTGCTTATTTAACTTATATGCAGAGTACATCATGAGAAACGCCGGACTGGAAGAAACACAAGCTGGAATCAAGATTGCCAGGAGAAATATCAATAACCTCAGATATACAGATGACACCACCCTTATGGCAGAAGGTGAAGAGGAACTCAAAAGCCACTTGATGAAAGTGAAAGAGGAGAGTGAAAAAGTTGGCTTAAAGCATAACATTCAGAAAACAAAGATCATGGCATCCGGTCCCATCACTCCATGGTAAATAGATGGAGAAACAGTGGAAACAGTGTCAGACTTTATTTTTGGGGGCTCCAAAATCACTGTAGATGGTGATTGCAGCCATGAAATTAGCTTACTTCTTGGAAGGAAAGTTATGACCAACCTAGATAGCATATTCAAAAGCAGAGACATTAATTTGCCGACTAAGGTCCGTGTAGTCAAGGCTATGATTTTTCCAGTAGTCATGTATGGATGTGAGAGTTGGACTGTGAAGAAGGCTGAGCACCGAAGAATTGATGCTTTTGAACTGTGATGTTAGAGAAGACTCTTTAGAGTCCCTTGGACTGCAAGGAGATCCAACCAGTCCATTCTGAAGGAGATCAGCCCTGGGATTTCCTTGGAAGGACTGATGCTAAAGCTGAAGTTCCAGTACTTTGGCCACCTCATGTGAAGAGTTGACTCATTGGAAAAGACTCTGATGCTGGGAGGGATTGGGGGCAGGAGGAGAAGGGGACGACCGAGGATGAGATGACTGGATGGCATTACTGACTCGATGGACGTGAGTCTGAGTGAACTCTAGGAGTTGGTGATGGACAGGGAGGCCTGGTGTGCTGCGATTCACGGGGTCGCAGAGAGTCGGACATGACTGAGCGACTGAACTGAACTGAACTGAACTGAACCCTTATTCAAATTCTGTCCCAATTTAAATTGTCCCCAAATGTTCATCAGATAGCATTTCTAAAGAGTCTGGTCAAGATCTAAGCCAGCATCACATATTATATTTGGTTTTCGTGTTCCTTTAGTCTCGTTTCTTCTGCCTTTCTGAGCATCAACATCTCTGAGGTGTGCAGGCCTCTTGTTTGCTGGAAGACCCCTCAGTTTTAGCTTGTCTGATGTTTCCTCCCAATTAGCTTCATGGTGCGCTTGTTTGTCTGGAACACCACAAAAATGATGCCAGGTCCTTCTCAGTGGCTTAATTTATTTTCAGTTACTGTCCTGTCCCCGCTAAGAGGAATAAAGCCTCCTTAGAGACATGTCTGATTTCAAGGCTGGGCAAGGAAGTACAGATAAGCCTGGGACATTTTGCTGCCAATAAAATAAAGACATGCTGAAAAGGCTCCAGGAGCCAGTTGTAAGGGGCTACCTCTGCTCAAACATGGGACATTACAAATGAGCATTAAAATTACATCACAGTAGTGGATCAGTCCCCCCTGAATAAAGTATCCATACTCAGTCAATGGGAGAGGTCTTCCCTGGAGTAAAATCCCAGCTAATATAAGTGAAAAAGAATGAAGAAGAAATAATAGACTCTAACTGATAGGCACAGAGAAAGGAGTAATTGCCAACCAAAAAATTGGGAAAAAAAAAATCACCATTTTGCAAGCGTGAAAGTAATAATTGGCTCAGGCAAGGCTCTACCATGGATGTTAAAACTAGGGGGTAAGAGACTGCAGGACTTCATAGTGTCTCACCATATTGTCTTTTGTAACCAGATAGATATTCTATTAGAAGTAACTTGAACCCGGAAATGTTCTGCCTGAAAAGGAAGATTTCAGTCTTGCCAGACACATCAAATCAGAATGTCTTGGATTAGAGTCCAAGAACCAGCCTTTTTATAAGCATATTACAACTGATGAGGTGGTTAGATAGCATCAGTGACTCAATGGACGTGAATCTGAGCAAACTCTGGGAGACAGTGAAGGACAGGGAAGCCTGGCGTGCTGCAGTCCAGGGTGCTGCAAAGAGTCAGACACGACTTAGAAACTGTCACAACTGACTTTGGGGTGAGTCTTTGGGGTGAGGAGAATTTCACCCTTGTTCTATTACTCTGTCCTGGGTGGGCTGATAGGTACCAGAATCACCAATATCATTTCCTTCTCATTTTGATCAGATTATTTCAGACCAAGGTGACATGCTGTGTTAACTGGGGTCTTGTGCTTGGTATAAAGCATCTTCCTTTTCTTTTTTTTTTTTTTCCCTGCCAATCCAGCAACCAAGAATTCAGGTTACAGTGTTCTATTTGCTATCCACGTGGCTTTAATTAAGTTTTAACTAATTCCCTTTATCTTGTCATAGTTATTATGACCCTCCAAGTCATGTCACATTAATATGTGAAAACAGCTCGCTAGCATGTCAGCCAAGGAACAAAGCTATTATGACCTGTCTTGCTAAATTAAAGTGGGGAGATTGATCAACTTGCATTTTGTTATCATCTTTGATAATTGATGCTAAAGGTAAGCAAAGGTATAAAGGAGACAGTGCATCTCAGTCTATTACCCCTTGCTGAGAATCCAGCAGATAGAAGTATTGCAGACTCTTGAGGTTTACATACATCACCGGAGGGATGAAAAATGGGGTTGCAGATTTTACAGAAGCTATTGAATTCATCTATTCCGACTCAAACTTTTAGGAGGGTTTGAGGCAGCAGAGAATGAGCACCACAGACTCGGATAGCATCACCGACTCAATGGACACAAGTTTGTGCAAATTCTGGGAGACAGTGAAGGATGGAGGAACCTGGCGTGCTGCAGTCCATGGGGCTGCAAAGAGTCAGACACAACTTAGCAACTGAACAAAGTCTCTGTCGTGACCCCGTTTTCCCTAAATAGGAAGTTGGCACACATCTTCAGACAATGGATTTTTTTGTTCCCTCCCAGTTCATGAATTCATTTAAAAGAAGGGTTTTGTAAACAAAGGGAAATGCATTGATCCAGTTGCTTTTTATCGAAAAGAATGACATGGGAAAATCTGGGAAGAGTCACTGTAGCTGGGAACTACGTTTTGGGTAAAGCAAGATGAGGTTGCTGGCAAAGAAAGACAGTGCGTGGTGCCACTGCTGCAGCTGCTGTTGCAAACATGCTGACAACTCTGGGTGTGGTTAATGCAGGCGCGCTCCAAGCCTCTTGCTGCGCAAACTCTCCAGTAACCTCACAGAGCAGGACTGCTAAGCCTCATTAAATCTTTCTGCTCATACATACTTCGGTGCCTACTCAGCAAGCGGCCTGTATGTGCAGTTTGAGAGACCCTTAATTTAAAAAATTCTCATTGATTGATCTTTATATCTAGCTATCACTAATTGAGGGCTTCCCTGTGGCTCAGAGGTTAAAGTGTCTGCCTCCAATGAGAGAGACCCGGGTTCGATCCCTGGGTGGGGAAGATCCCCTGGAGAAGGAAATGGTAACCCACTCCAGTATTCTTGCCTGGAGAATCCCATGGATGGAAAAGCCTGGTAGGCTACAGTCCACAGGGTCAAAAAGAGCCGGACACAACTGAGCGACTTCACTCACTCACTCATCACTAACTGAGGATCTGTGATAGGCCATGTGCCAGGCTGAATCCTATACCCAAAAGTAATTTAACGCAAACAGTAAGCTTAGAAGGTAAATACCACGTCCTTCTACATGAAGAAGGTACCAAGCTCAAGGAAGTTCAGTAACTTAGAGGGAGAGTAAGGATTTCGACTCAGGTCTCTGATTTCCAAATCTATGGTGTCTGTTCCATTCCAGGGCTCTTATAAGACCCTCCCAAGAGTGATTCAGACAAGTCTTTGTCATGCTGTCCATCTGTCTGTCTTGGCTTTCCAGCCATCTGCCTCCCCGCTCTGTGAGCAGGACTTTATTCCGTGCCCCCTCCTGCCCCAGTTGTTGTTTAGTCACTAAATCGTGTCTGACTCTTTGAGACCCCACGGACTGCAGCACTCCAGGCTCCTCTCTCCTCCATTCTCTCCTGGTGTTTGCTCAGATTCAGGTCCATTGAGCCAGTGATACTATCTAATCCTTAATATATCTCATCCTTAACCGCCCCCTTCTCCTTTTGCCTTCAATCTTTCCCTGCATAAGAAGCAGCCACGATTCCTCCCTGTTCTGTTCCCATGGCTCATTTATGTTCTTTATCATAACAAGCATCACACCTGATCAGTTCTGCACATTAAGTGTTTTTATTCACCGCTAGCTTGTGGTGGCTCCATGAGGGCTGCAGCTGTGCCTCCGCCAGTCACGACTCTATTTTACGTATTGCATAGCACATAGTAGGTGCTCAGTGAAATCGAATAAGTGAATGTTGGGCTGAACTCACCACTGGATTCCTGACACAGAGAAGAGTCTTTTCTTCAGATGTGAGTTTGCGCCTTTGTACCCATTACATCTTTTCTTTCTCTCCTACCTTTTTGTCCTGTCAAAACGTGCGCCAGTGAAAGAGCCAAGGTTCGGAAGTAGCCTTTCTTGTTTCTCCATTCCCATCCTTCCTTCACTCTACAATATGTTTGAAAGTGTAGTGGATGTGGCTGGCTGTGGCTCCTATCCAACCATCAGATGGTTTTCCTTTTGTTTCTTACTTTCTATCCCTAACATTTATATTTTTAATTTTATTTATATTTTTTTTCCTAGCACTAATTTTTAACTGGCTGCAGCACTGTAGCTGGAAAGCACCACCCTTGGAAAGTCCTGCTTACTCAGCTGAAAGCTGCAGCTGTTCCCATAAGCAGTTTGACGTTTAGCACCTGAGACTGGCTCCCTCCTTCCAGCAAGACTGCAAGCTCGACAGAACGTAGGAAAGCGTGAAAAAGTTTCCAAGCCTTTTTCTCTTAATGCCGCAAAGAGCAAAGAGAGCAGCTCAGGTTGAGGCAAGATATTTGCTTCTGGACAGGAAGACCTGGCTCCCACACGCACAGTTTCACTTGGACTTCTTTTGAGGGAGTCCTGGGAATTAGGGATGCTTTGCCTGTCAAAGGCTATGGAGAAAAGACTGTCTAAGAGATGGTTTTGTTAGGACCCCTGCTGTCTGTCCTAAGCAGCCTGCTGGTGTTCTTTCCCTCCAACAAAGCTCTGGTTTGTTGTGTTTGCCAATTTCTGTGGTGTAAATTGGAGAAGGAAATGGCAACCCACCCCAGTATTCTTGCTTGGAGAATCCCAGGGACAAAGGAGCCTGGTGGGCTGCCATTTATGGGGTTGCACAGAGTTGAACACGACTGCAGCAACTTAGCAGCCCCAGAGACAGTGGTGTAAGTACTCCAGTGGGGGCTAATTTCAAGCTAGCAACGTGATGTCATTAACTGTATAATAGAGAGATGATGCACGTGACAGGGCGGTCTGAGCCATGATCAGATGACCTAGCATAGCACAGACTCTTTTGTTCCCACTAGCCCCTACATGGAGAAGGCAATGGCACCCCACTCCAGTACTCTTGCCTGGAAAATCCCATGGATGGAGGAGCCTGGTAAGCTGCAGTCCATGGGGTCGTGAAGAGTTGGACACGACTGAGCGACTTCACTTTGACTTTTCACTTTCATGCATTGGAGAAGGAAATGGCAACCTACTCCAGTATTCTTGCCTGGAGAATCCCAGGGACAGGGGAGCCTGGTGGGCTGCCGTCTATGGGGTCGCACAGAGTCGGACACGACGGAACTGACTTAGCAGCAGCAGCAGCCCCTACATAGACACAGACTCTTTCATTCCCACTAGCTCTTACATGGACACAGACTCTTCCAACCCCACAAGCCCCTACATGGACACAGAGGGTGGCTTAGGCCCTGAGCCAGTCCTGAGGCTTTCCATGGGAGAGGATGGTGGGCAGTGAAGCCAAGGGCCAAGCTGGTGCCTGTGGCAGACAGACAAGGGCTACGAGCTCGGGTGTACAAAGGTAAACATCCCGTATGGCGGGCCTGGGTGGGCGGTGCACTGGGAGTCAAGGGAGGGGTCTCAGACTCAAAAGTTGAGCCCCAGAAGCAGATGGACTTGGAGAGGAAATGTGGGTGTCACCATTGACCATCTGGTTGACCTTGAACATGCTGCTGAAATTCTCCATGCGTCTGTTTCTTTAGCTCTAAAGCAGGGATATATAATAGCAATTCTTACTTTAAAGAGTTTTTGTGGTGATGGATTATTATGATACATGGAAAGTGCTTAGCGTGCTGCGCGGTGCAAGGTGAGTGTTCGATCTGCACTCAGTTGACGTACACTTAGTTGTGCATTCAGCTGCTCAGGCATGTCCAACTCTTTGCGACCCCACGGTCTCCAGCGCGCCAGGCTTTCCTGCCCACCGCCAACTCCTGGAGTCGCACAGAAGCTATTAAGATTAGGCTGGAGTGAATAGGAATGGGAGGGCCTTCCTGGAGAATTGTCTTGAACACCAAGAGGTACTTGAAAATCATTCTCAGGGGCTGGTGGTGGGGTTGTGTGGGTCAGCTGACAACAAGAGTCAGGCCAGAGGTGAATTATTCACTGTAACTCTTGGTGAGAAGAAGCATCACAACATTTGTTTTGCTAATTGGTAACGCTTTTTATTTAAGAAAGAAATCTCATTCTTTCCTTTGTGGCAGGTTGTGTAAACACATCTTTAAAGTGGGTTTAAGTAGCTCGTGAAAAACCAGAGTGCATTCTCATGCTGAAATTATGTTTAAGGAGAGATTGGAAACTATGTATGAAAAAGGTGAAGAGATGACAAAGCTGTTGCACCTAATGTCTAGTTCTGAGGGCTTCCCTGGTAGCTCAGTTGGTAAAGAATCCGCCTGCAATGCAGGAGACCCTGGTTCAATCTCTGGGTCAGGAAGATCCGCTGGAGAAGGGACAGGCTACCCACTCCAAGATTCTTGGCCTTCCCTTGTGGCTTAGCTGGGTAAATAATCCACCTGCAATGCGGGAGACCTGGATTCGATCCCTGGGTTGGGAAGATCTCCTGATGAAGGGAAATGCTACCACCTCCAGTATTCTTGCCTGGAGAATTCCATGGACTGTATAGTCCATGGGGTTGCAAAGAGTCGGACACGACTGAGCGACTTTCACTTTAGAGAGGATGGCCATGCACGAGAGTGTAATCCATTACATAGCCAGCACTCAAGACACGGCAGCTCTTCAGGCAACACAGTCCTTTTTTTTTTAAAGATTTTTTTTTTTTTATGTGAACCAGCTTTAGAGTCTTTATTGACTTTGTTACAATATTGATTCTTGTTTTTTTTTAGTGGAGGATTTTTGTTTGTTTTTGATTGCGGTGGGTCTTCCTTTCTTTGCATGGGCTGTCTCTAGCTGTGGCCATATGGGCGACCCTTGGTTGTGGTGTGGGGGCTTCTTGTCGCCGTGGCTTCTTCTTTGGAGCACGGGCTCTAGACACATGATCTTCAGTAGTTGCAGCCCTTGGGCTCAGTAGCTGTGGTACTCAGGTTTAGTTGCCCTGCAGCATATGGGATCTTCCTGGACCAGGGTTTAAACCCACGTCCCCTGCATTGGCAGGCAGATTCTTATCCACTGTACCACCAGGGAAGTCCTGCTTCTGTTCTACGTTTTTGAATTTTTTGACCTCGAGGTATGTGGGATCTTGGCTCCCTGACTAGGGATCGAACTCACACCTCCTGCATTGGAAGGTGAAGTCTCAACCACTGGACCACCACGGACATATATTTTCCCATTTTTGTTTCTGTTGGTCATTACATTTCAGTAGATTACTTTAGTCACTGGGAGCCTGTAGAACAACTGCCACTAGTCGCTCTGATCTTCAGAGTCTGTAAACTTGAGAAAAGCAGCCGCTGAGAATTTGCTGGGCCTTTTCTACAAAGTGCATTGCGTCCTAATGTTGCTGTTGTTCAGTCGCTCAGTCGTGTCTGACTCTTTGTGACCCCATGGACTGCAGCACACCCGGCTTCCCTGCCCTTCTCCATCTCCTGGAGCTTGCCCAAACTCATGTCCATTGAGTCGGTGATGCCATCCAAACATTTCATCCTCTGTCTTCCCCTTCTCCTCCTGCCTTCAGTCTTTCCCAGCATCAGGGTCTTTTCTAGTGAGTCAGTTCTTCGCATCAAGTGGCCAAAGTATTGGAGCTTCAGCTTCGGCATAAGTCCTTCCAATGAATATTCAGGGTTCATTTCCTATAGGCCTGGGCGTATACTCCTGCCCTCAGTCTATTTCTCAAACAATATAAAAAGTAATGTTATGCTTCTAAGTTTGGACCAGGTCATTTTGTGGCTTGAACTCTGAATGCCATGGGAATTGAACCAAACTCTCACCATGGACCACCCAGAGTCTGACTCCGACATCACTGCTGTGCTCTGTGCTGCCCGAGGTTCCATGATTCCTCTGTTCTGCCCCAGGGCCTTTGCACACAACCCTCCCTCAACCTGGGATGATAGTCCCCTCTTCACAGAGGTGGCTCCTTCGCTGCTCCATGTGCTCCTCAGCCTCGCTGGTTGGCAGTTCCCAGGGCAGATTCCAGCTCTACTGTCTCCCTCTCAGATTCTTTTTCACTTCTCTAACGGGCTTTGGAAAAGGCTATACTGCATAAGAGAAGATCAGAAAACAGCTTTATTTTTCACCTATACAACTTCAAACCTGCCTGGGTAGGCTTCCCGAGGAAGACTCTGCAAGAAGATTCTATGGCTTTTATGATAAGTTTCGAGTCTTAAAATCATCTAGTTTTTAGGTAAGAAATAGCCCAGTCCAATTTAATGTCAAAATTTCAGTTCCGCGTCCAGTTTTAGGCATTTTCTGTCCTTCGAGGCTCAGGCTCGGCCTAAGGCCCTATTGACCAGAAGCAGGCAGGAATCCTGTGGTTTGACCTTCTATTCCTCACCTCCTTCCTCTACTCCCCAGTGGACCGCTACCGCCTGCTCTGAGTCAGGCTGAAGAGGAGGGTGGGGAAGGAATGAAAGGAGTAAGAAGACCTTTTTGGGGAGTTGGTGCTGCTAGTGGTTCTGCCTTGATGGATACTTGCTGGTTCCTCCTCTGGACCAGACCTCCTGCTGGAGGCCTCCCTTCTGCCCTCATCTGCTCCAGGTTTGTGCCCCTGAGAATCCTGACCCCACAGCTCCTTCTCTGATGCTGTAGTGCACATCATCTCTGTCTGCCAGGGTGGTCTCACTCCGCTAAGTGGTCCTTTCAAGAAGAAGGCCAGGTGGCTCTGGTCCCCCTGGGAACCAACATCAAGTGTCTTGCCTGTGACACTCCAGAAGGACAGGCCCCCCCTTGGCTCTTCCATCACTGGCAGCTCCAGCCAGCCTCTCACCTTTGGATCCTTCCTCTGGTCTCGGCTGTGGATGCTGGAAGTCTACCCCAGGCAGTCTGTCTTCACGCTCTGCTCTGGTGCCATAGCAACGCTTGGGACCAGAGTCCCTCATACCCGCCGCGCCCCCCCTCCCCCCACAACTCCGCTCCTTCTCTCCAGGCTGGGGACGCAGGTGGACCGTGGTCACAGGACCACACCCTGGTTTGGCTGCCTCTTAGGACGTGGCAACTGGGCGGTCCTCCCGTCTTTTGTTTGAGTTTGCAGGGATGTGGAGTGTGATTTCTTCCACACCTATTGTTCTCAGCCTGGGGCTTCAGCCCAGATTCTAAGACAACACCAGAAATTCTGTTTGATATTTTATTTCATCCCAGGTAATTATTTTATTCATTCATTTATGTTAGGAGCTCAGCAGAGCTGCAGAGAGTGCTGAGCTGCTGGGTATAGGAGCTGCAGATTAAAGCATCAAGGAGCCAGAATGAAATACAGGGAAGCGTGCTATGGTTGCATAAGGGAGAGGCTGAGCCAGAGGAAGTGAAGACCCTCCCCCATCCTCCCACCTTGCAGTGGGTCCTGATGGAGGGTCTGGCAGATCAGCACAGATGTGGGGGGCATCTGGTAGTTGAGTGAGCTTTGAGTAAAAGGCTCCAGCAGTTTTATGGACCTGGGGTGGAGGAGGAGAGTGAGGAGGGCGAGGAGAGCTGAAAGTGGAAAAACACTGGGTACTCACAGTGGAAAAACTTGTCTCCAAGGTTTCCTTTCCCCCTCCCATACGGAGGTTTTGGCCGAGGTGTCTGAAGACCTCTGCCCAAAGCCTGGGAGAGAGAGACTTGGGAATACAGGAGCCAGCTCGGAATGCACGTGTGAGGGGAGTGTGACCAGCCAGGGGAGTCCAGTCTTTGACCGCAGCCCCTCCGGAGCCTGCTGTGCAGTGGCTGCTCCAAGCCTGGGGTTGGGGCCAGGGGGCACAGCTGGACACACAAAGAAGAACCTCTTGTGGCCTTTGCAGAGCTGTGGTGTGTCAAAGATGAAGCCTGAGTCACAGCGTCTCTCAGGACAGCCCAGGCTTAGCCTCCAAAAGTCTTTCATTCTCATTAGAGGAAGAAGAGATGACTGTGATCAAAGGGGCCAGGAGAGCCTTCAAAGGGGGGCATGGCTTGAGTTCATGGGTCCTTTCTGGATGGGATTTGGAGAGGTGGAACTCGGCAAGTGCCATTTGGCTCATAAACTTGACGTCAAGCTCACCTACACTTACTCAAGCATCTCTCTTGGTACCTTCACCTCCCTGCTCCCCAGCAGAAACACCCAGAGCAACCAGGACCTGCTGGTGCCTGCATGGCTCCCCCCATCCCCAAACTGGGAGGAAGAGGGGAGAGGGAGTATTTGGGGGCCCTTCTTTTTTTTGGAGTGGACATTTTACTTCCTTGGGCTCTAGATCATTGCCTGTATTTTTCCCTGCAGATCATTTTTACTCTGTTTCATCCTCTGTCACTGCTTTGTGCTTCCTTTGGATGTGAAACTCCTGTTTATTGAACATGGACGAGAGTACATTCAGGTTTGTACAAATGCACGAAGAAAGGAGATTTGCAAATGCACAACAGTCATCACTATATTCTAGAAAGCTTTGATCCATACAGTTTGTGAAACGTAACCCTCCCATACATGACCCTAAAGGGTGGTAGTGAGGTTTGTTTTCCTTGTCTTTTAACCTTTTAGTCATTTGAGTAAAACCGCAGAATCATGGAACTCCCGTGTCTGAGAAGATCTTGTAGGTATGTACGTATTTTATTGAAATATTGTTGATTTACAATGTCACGTGACTTTCTGGTGTACAACAAAGTGATTTAGTTTCTGAACAGTGTTAATATCTGCCAGACTTCTAATTTATCCCTCCCTGCCCCCCCACCCTCTCTTTTGGTAATCAAACTTGTTTATCCTCCGTAAGAGAAGACCTTTTAAATTCTCCCATGTGTTAAAGGCAAAATTTATCTCTTGGGGAGATGAGTCTGTTTTGCTATTACTGTTGTTCAGTTGCTAAGTCCTGTTCAACTCTTTGTAACCCATGGACTGCAGCACTCTAGGCTTCCTTGTCCTTCACTATAAACTTCTTGGAGTTAGCTCAAACTCATATCCATTGAGTTGGTGATGCCATCCAACCATCTCATCCTCTGTTGTCCCTTTCTCCTCCTGCCCTCAATCTTTCCCAGCATCAGGGTCTTTTCTAGTGAATCACTCTTCACATCAAGCAGCCAGTTTGGGAGCTTCAACTTCAACATCAGTCCTTCCAATGAATATTCCAGGTTGATTTCCTTTCGGATTGACTGGTTTGATCTCCTTGCGGTCCAAGGGACTCTTGAGAGTGTTTTCCAGCATCAGAGTTCAGAAGCATCAGTTCTTTGACACTCAGCCTTCTTTATGGTCCAACTCTTACATCTATACATGACTACTGGAAAAATCATAACTTTGACTATATGGACCTTTGCCAGCAAAGTTGTGTCTCTGCTTTTTAATACACTGTCTAAGTTTGTCATAGTTTTTCTTGCAAGCAGCTGACTGAAGTCACTGTCCATAGTGATTTTGAAGCCCATGAAAGCAAAATCTATCACTGCTTTCACATTTCCCCCTTCTATTTGCACTGAAGTGATAGGACTGTATGCTGTAATTTCAGTTTTTGAATGTTAAATTTTAAGTCAGTTTTTTCAATCTCTCCTTTCACTGTCACCAAGAGGTTCTTTAGTTCCTCTTCACTTTCTGCCATTAGAGTGGTATCATCTGCATAGCTGAGGTTGTTGATATTTCTCCTGGCCATCTTGATTCCAGCTTGTGATTCATCCAGCCTGGCATTTTGTGTGATGTAACTTATATACTTTGAATATAAGTTAAGTAAGCAGAGTGACAATATACAACCTTGACATACTCCTTGACCAGTTTTGAGCCAGTCAGTTATTCCATGTCTGGTTCTAACTGTTGCTTCTTGACCCGCATACTGGTTTCTCAGGAGACAGATAAGGTGGTCTGGTATTCCCACCTCTTTAAGAGTTTTCTATAGTTTGTTGTGATCCACCCAGTAAAAGGCTTTAGTATAGTCAATGAAGCTGAAGTAGATGTTTTTCTGGAACTCCTTTGCTTTCTCCATGATCCAGTGAATGTGTGTGATAGTCTTTAGAATAACCACTGAAAGAATGATGGTATGTACATAAGTATAAAATATATATTATAAATAATATATTTAAATTATGCACACAGAATATTTATCTATTGTACATATATAAATATATATTTAACAAATGAAGAAATTGAACACTTAATATATCCAAACTGAGGCAGGAATTTAAAAGAAATAGAAAATATAACAGTATGATACAATTAACTCTGACTAGATCAGTATGCATTAAGTGAAAGCTACTATCCCCATTGGGCTTCCCTGGTGGCTCAGAGGTTAAGGCATCTGCCTGCAATGTGGGAGACCAGGGTTCGATCCCTGGGTCGGGAAGATCCCCTGGAGAAGGAAATGGCAACCCAGTCCAGTACTCTTGCCTGGAGAATCCCATGGAGTGAGGAGCCTGATTAAGCTACAGTCCATGGGGTCCCAAAGAGTTGGACGTGACTGAGCGACTTCACTTTCACTTTCACTATTCCCATTAGAAAGCAAAATTGATCAAACTGAGTAAAAAAAGACTGACTCTTTTCAAACCTCCTGATTCTGAACAGCAGATAGCCATGGAAGAGTACTGTTTATAATGGCTAATGGGTTATATCTCTTTAAACCTTTATAACTGCTTTGTCATTTACCCCTTGAGGTTGATCCTACTATTTTCATCTTCTTGTAGGTGAGGAAACAGAGACACACTTGCTTAATGTCACATGGCTAGTGCACGGCAGGGTGAGGTCCTCTGACCCCAGGGCTCATGTTCTTATCAAGCTGCTAAAGCAGTTGAGATATTTGGACTATTCTGTGTTTTATGGCATTTGTGGGAGTCTCAACTGATGGTATTTTTCCCACAAGTAATTGAATGATATTTTCAGAATGTACTTCCTTATATTTAGTTCAGATAATATATAAAAGCCCCTATTGTCCTTATACTTATTTTTTTTTACAAAATAACATTTTTTCTTTTTAATTTATTTTTTTAATTGAAGGATAATTGCTTTACAGAATTTTGTAGTTTTCTGTCAAACCTCGACATGAATCAGCCATAGGTATACATATATCCCCTCCCTTTTGAACCTCCCTCCTGCCCCATCCCAGCCCTCTAGATTGATGCAGAGCCCTTGTTTGAGTTTCCTGAGCCATACTGCAAATTCCCATTGGCTATCTATTTTACATATGGTAATGTAAGTTTCCATGTTACTCTTTCCATACACCTTACCCTCTCCAAAATAGCATTTATCGCACTCAGAAGTCAACAAACCACCTGAGTAGTCCTGCTGCTCTGGGATGGGCTTGGCTGATCTTGGCTGGACTAGCTCGTGGATCTGCAGTCAGCAGGAGGGTCAGTTGGTGGGTCATCTGGGAGCTCCAGTCCAGTGTGGCCTCAGGCAGGATATCTCTTGTCTGACTCTTCAGTCAAGCAGAGCACCCCACTTCATTCTCCTGGAGCCAGCTGGGATCCAAAAGAGCAAGTGGAAACACCCAAGTCCTCTTGGTGTCCAAAGGGCATGTCTTTATTTCTGCTGCATTAGCCCAAGCAAGTCACCAGCCTAGTTTCAAGGGTGGAGGGATAGACTATCTTTTTTGAAGAAGTGCTAAAATTTCACGTTTTCAAGAACCTGTTTACATGTTGAGGTTGAACAGTAAAGTCTTTAAAGCAATCAGTCTACCACCCTAGCGTCTTGACGTAACAGCACTGATTCTCCTAAGTCAAAAGAACTTGACTGAAGGTAGGTGGCAGTGCTTGGTGAGTGGTGCCAAAGTGGCTGGCAGATTTTCCCCTGCTGTGTCCTGTCCCTGTGCTGCGTTTTAGCCATATTTTCACTCTGGATCCTTTGGTTACAAGTAACAGAAAAGGACTCTTCTTGCCTTAAGCAAAAATGAAATTTGCCGAAAGGGCAAGGAAAAGTTGACTATCAGTTCAGAACAGTGGGCTCAGAAGTCAAGGCATTTATGAAGGAGAGTGGGGGTGTAGAGGTGGCAGGAACAGTGCAGCTGTCTTATTTGGAAGCTGCACTGGGATGTATGAGCTTTAACCCTTCCTTCCTTCTCTTGCTTTGTTTTTCCTCGTCTTTTTCCTTCCTCTCTCTCTCCTTCCCTCCCTCCCTCCCTCCCTCCCTCTCTCCTTTCTTCTCTGTCTCTCTTTACTCAAGGTGCAAATTTCAGCAAAGGAGCGTTCAACTGGCCTAAGTTAATCAGATTCCCTCCCCCATGGTTAGGGGAGCACAGGACATTCCAAGAGGCATTCCTATAAGACATATTCAATGGGAAATCATACCCCAAAGATAATATGGCACAGTTAACAGAGGAGGGTGAAATAGATGCTGGGCAGCCAGAATAGCCTATATCCAGTATATCCTCCCCTGGTGGCTCAGCTAGTAAAGAATCCGCCTGCAATGCAGGAGACCTGGGTTTGATTCCTGGGTTGAGAAGATCCCCTGGAGAAGGGGACGTCTACCCACTCCAGTACTATGGCCTGGAGAATTCCATGGATAGAGGAGATTGGCGGGTTACAGTCCATGGGGGTGCAAAGAGTCAGACACAACAGAGTGACTGTCACTTCACTATATCCTTAAAAAAATCCCAGTAGCTACTATGATTGCTTATTTTTTTCAGGAAAAAGCAATTAACAATGGAAGAGTGTGTATATAGGGATGAAAAGACTAGGAAGATTTATAGGATAAAAGTAATTTCTTTTTTTTTATTGTGGACTGGCTGGTTCCATTTTTTTCTTCTGTAATTTTTTCCTAATAGTGTGCTTTTATGACTTTTTAAAATTAAAAGTAAACTTTATTTTTAGGATAAATGAAGTGAGGGAGGTGTGTCTCTTTTGATGGTCTGAGGATACAGTCACTGCGCATGAATGCTCAGTTGTGTCCCACTCTTTGCGACCCCATGGACTATAGCCCGCCCGGTTCCTCTGTCCATGGGATTTTCCAGGCAAGAATGCTGGATTGGGTTGCTATTTCTTTCTCCAGGGAACCTTCCCAAGCCAGGGACAGAAGCCTCATCTCCTATGTCTCCTGCATTGCAGGCAGATTCTTTACTACTTGAGCCATCAGGGAAGCCCATATTCACTAGTTACTCTATGTTCATATCCTATACCTCTTTGTTAATATCATAATATTAATATTATATATATATATTCCTTTTGAAATGCAACAATGATCTGATATATTAAACTTTAAACAGAAACAAAAAGGACAG
This sequence comes from Budorcas taxicolor, assembly GCF_023091745.1. Taxonomy (NCBI): domain Eukaryota; kingdom Metazoa; phylum Chordata; class Mammalia; order Artiodactyla; family Bovidae; genus Budorcas; species Budorcas taxicolor. The sequence goes on along the minus strand of NC_068915.1, from coordinate 112,435,826 downwards.
CCAAAAAAAAAAAAAAACCCACCCAATTTGGAAAGGGCTTATGCTTGTGAGTTGGGTCCAGAAGGAAGCAATTTCCCTCCATTTTCCACCAGTCCTTTTGCACATTGCCTTCTGTTTCACTAATAAGGTGTTTCATTATTTCTCCCACATAAAGAGCCTGTGCTGTGACGAGTTGCTGTCGAGGACTCTGGTTTGCCAAGATGCGTCTCATGTGTTGCCCATGAGACTTCTGAGGATGACTGGACCTGCGGGAAGAGGGGATCCTTTCTCAGGGTTTAGAAAAAGAAAAAGAAAAAAAAAAAAAGCCTTTTGCCCTGCAGGGATGACAGAACACATTCTTCCCTAATCAGTGGGTTGCTCACCTCTGCTGTGCTGGGAGAACCATCAGCCAATTTCAAGCCTGGGGCTGGGTCATTGGATACACTGTCTTCTCCCAACACTTCTCTGAGCTCTGTACCAGTTTTCATCAGCAGCTCTCTCTGCTCCTGTGGACCAGAGGAAGAGAAGTTATGAGCTCTCTCCATCATTTGCCAATCTCTTAGGCCCTTCGTCCTTGGAAGTTTCCTTATCTGAGAATCCTTTTATCGCTTCCTCTCTGTGTTTCTTCTCCTCTCTCCACAACCTTTTCATCCCTGGAGAGTTCTGTCTGTGCCTCTGGGCCTCTCTCTTTCTATTTAGTTCTCAGAGCCCATTCTGGGATTATATTTTAGTCCATCCATCTCTCCAGCTGACCTTGGTTGAAGCTGGGAGTGTGATCAGTCCCAGCGGCTGGAGGCGGCAGCTTTGGTTATGCCCCACATCTGGGGATGTTTTCTGTTTCCTGTGATGCTCCAGGAAAGCTGCCCACTCAAAGCTTACATGGTGCTCTCCCTGCTCCTGCCAAGGAGCCCTGCTTCCAAAACCCAGAGTAGAAAAGATGGGACATTTGGAAAAGATGAGTTTGTACTTTCTCAGCATTTCCTTTTCCAAAAGCAGAGTTCTTGTGTGTGTGTGGTGTGTGCTCAGTTTTATGAGACTCTTTGTGACCCCCATGGACTATAGTCGGCAAGCCTCCTCTGTCCATGGAATTTCCCAGACAAGAATACTGGAGTGGGGTTGCCATTTCTTCCTCCAGGGGATCTTCCCTATCCAGGGATCAAACCTGGGTCTCCTGCACTGTAGGTGGATTCTTTACCACTGGGCCACCTGGGAAGGCCTTGGCAGAGCTGTGATGCTCTGTTAATTCCAGTGTGGGAACACAAAATGATCAGTGGGTTGTGATGGAGATCTCTAGCTGGAGATAAAACTTTCCTTTGAGGCCTCTTGCTGCCCTGTGCCCCCTCCTAGCTCTTCTCACTCTGTACTGATATGATATGTTTAAAGGACTATGCTTTACCCACCAACCGGAAGTCTCGGAGGACTCCTGTCTCCCAGGTCTGCTGGCCCCATAGGTGATCAACATGCATGCCTATTAAAGATCATTTTCTCCTCCTAAAAATTTGTCTTCAAGCTAAGCCATCCACTGAACATGTTCTGAGACCTTGGATGGTTTCAGCGATTCCAGTTGAGAAGGGCCACGCTTGCGGGGAGGAAGCTGAAAAGGAAGAAGCAGGCTAGATGGAGGAGGGTAGAGGTGTGTGGCCCCAGGAGTCAGGACTGAGTGGATGCTGCTGAAATAGAATCAGAGGAAAGGGTCCCTTCAGTCTTCCCATTCTGGAGGACCTGCTTTCTTCAAATCTCCCACTTCGAAGAATAATAAAAGCAATAACCTCAATGATAATAGTGTTGAGTGATTGACACTGACATCACCTTGCACGAACTGTCTTAAATGTTGTGCCCTCACTAACTCATTTTGTCCTCCTAATAATCCTAAAATTAAAATGTGCATCCTGGTCTCACCACCCCCATTTCACAGACGCAGAAATGGAGGCTGAGAAACTTGCCTGAGGTCACACTGCTAACAAATGGTGGACTGGAAATGGTGAGTCCAGGTCGGCAGCTCCAGGGCTTGGTCTTGTCAACACCACACTCTGTGGTGATTCCCAAAGGCTGATCTCCAGGGCAGACTTGTCTCCTGAGGGTCCCCTGATTGCAGCCTGCATGGGACGACTGCACGCTGGGACACTGATGTCTCCTGTCTTTGCTCCTCCGAGGTCATCTAGAATGACTCAGGGATGAAACTGAATGAGGGCCTGGGAAGATGGGGGATGGAAGGAAGGAATGGGGAAACCGCCCCCCCACCCCGCCACTGACTTAAGCAAACCTGCTTTTATTCTTTCTCGCCTGAAGCAAATGGCACCTTCTCGCAACAGTTTAGGAATCAAACAGCCTGTGAATTTCCTGTGCCTCTTCTGTCCTCACTCCCTTGTCACCAGGACTTGTTCTTCTGGCCTCTTAATGCTACCTGCACCTTTCCCTGGCAAAGACCACCACCACCCACCTTCAGGTCCCCTCGGCACTCCCCAGGGCCCCTGCAGCAGTATACTGTTGGGTGTTCCAGCCGATGAGAGCAGTGTCCAATCCAGTGCTTCCCACATCATTAAAACAGAGGTGCTAGGTCCCTGTCGGATTCTGATTCACTGAGCTTGAGAATCTGCATTTCTAACAGGTTCTCAGGTACTGCTGGCTGTTCTTGGGGAATCACTGTGCTAACATACTATCTACATAGCCTTCAGAGAAAGCACCTCAAACCACGGACTCCCATGCTTTGAACCTGCCCCGGGTCTCCACTGCCCTCAGGAGAAAGTCCAGTCACTCAGCCAAGGCAACAGCCTACTACCTCTGCTGCTTCATCCTGCCCTGTGGGTTACTGGACTGATTCAGGGCAGAGCTGCTACTGGGACCACCCCTCCCTCCACCTCCCCAAGTCTGCGTGCTTTCCCACCCTTTCCCAAGCTCTGGGAACACAACTCATGACAGCTATTGTTCTTGTAGGATTAAAACTGATGGCTGCGGAGGCGCTGTTGGTGGCCGTGTCTGCATCTTCCCGGAGGTTCCTGAAGTCCCCTTGCCTGGCCTGGGGGCTACTATGATTCCCACAGGCAGAATTTGCTCCTTGGTTCCCCCTCCCCTCTGCCCAGGCTGGGATGGCCCCTCTCTCTTCCCGGCCCCTTCGTCTTTGGATCTGACTTTGCACGTGCACGTGGGGCCTCCTGAGACAGACAAATCACTAGCTTTGCCTCCCTGAACTCGCGCCTTCCTGCATCCTACTGCTCCGTAGGCAATCTTGACAGGATGGAACCTGCATCTTTGCAGCCTGGTCCCAGCCCCTTCCAGGGGGAAATCCCCTGCTAATTGCCAAGGAGATCATTCCTGTCACTGTCTCAGATGCTCTCTTGCTGCCAAACCAGGGGGGAGAAGGAGGGAGAAGGAAACGCTGAACTGGAGAGAAGACTCATGGAGTCTGAGAAGAAACTGCAGTTACAGCATCGTTTCCCAATTTGCTCCTATCTTAGGATCAACGTAAATATTCTACACTTTGGAATGGATCTAAAGTGCCCAAAGAAACCTGCGTGACTTCATGGGTTAAATCCCTCCCCGCTTTCTCCAAGCCAGTGGGCAAGTCCTAGCATTTCCCCAGAGGCTCCTGTTCCCTCTTTCATGGAATAAGAGCTCTGGAGTAATGAGCACTAAGGATTTGTCCTTAGAAGTCCTGACTCCTGTCACTATGGGAATGTTGCCTGTTCCTAATTAACCCTGACCTTGTTCTCTCTGTAACCTCAAGCTAAGCATGCGCAGTGAACTCAAAACTGCAGGATGCGTTAGAGCAGGGTCAGAGGGAGAGAGTTCACTCTAAGGAAAATCCATTTGGATTCAGCAACTATTTGTTGAGCCCCCTACTCTATGTCCATGTCCTGTGCGAGATTCCCCTGCAGATACACAGATTCTTCCTCAAAATCTGTCTTGCACCAAGATGTCCACATAAATAAGCAAATAAACAAAACAGTGAGATAACGAGCATTCATCGGTCGTCACAACCCTCCCTAACCAGTTGTTTGTTTTGTTTGTTTATTTTAACGGAATTTGCATGTTTGATTTAGTCTTTTTTGGGGAGGATGGGTGCAGAATCTTTGGTTTTCTCTGACCCTGCAATTAAAACATTTGCTTTCAGATTGAAGACATTTCACAAGCTGAAGTCTTTCTTAAATATCTTAACATGACTCAGGGAAAAGGCTTGAATAAGAGAATCCAGAATCTACCCACAGAGGCTCAACTCAGCCTGTTGTAAAGCTGGCTGCATGTGCGATTTTCTGCTGCAGGAATAGAGCTCCCGGGGGAAGATGAGCGATCCCACGCTCTGGCGCCTCATTGATGGGCAGAGGGTCAAGGCTTATGAAGTCCTCTTCTCCTTGGGAGTCCTTCTTCTCCACTGAAAGCATCTCCTGCAAATATAACAGCCAAGCAATCAGCTGCAAATGTAAATGAAACAAAAGACAACAGAACACTCTCCCTAAATCTTCCATCACCCGCCCCGTTCTTCACCCAGGTCTCAGAATCCAAGGCCTTGATTCTCTTCCCTCCATCCTGTTCTATCCATCAGCCTTGCTGGCTCCTCCCACCGTGGGTTTGCTGAGGGCAGCTTCGCCATGCTATCTGCCCTGACTCTGTGTGCCAGACATCTGTCTGTTGTCTCTACCTTTTAACTCACAGATACTTCGAGTTTGAAGAAAGTCCAAAAGCTTGGAATTCTTGTTCGCAACTTTTGGATTCCAACGGGAGTCAACTCCAGGAACTCAGGAGTGAGTTGTTCAGTAGAATTTCACCTTAATAAAGGATAAGACTTTCAGCCGGTTATTCTCTGCCTATTAAATATTGCCACAATATAGCGGAGGAGCCTATTTTCCAAAACTTTCCCTCTCAAAGCCCTCTAGCTAGTTGCAGTTCAGTCACTAAGTCATGTCTGACTCTTTTTGATCCCATGGACTGCAGCACGCCAGGCTTCCCTGTCCTTCACCCTCTCCCAGAGTTTGCTCATGTTCATGGAGTTGGTGATGCCATCCCACCATCTCACCTCTGTGACCCCCTTCTCCTCTAGCTAAGGTAAAGGGGAAAATGGGATTACGGGGAATATAGAATTCTGTATGGACCAGTGCATCGTACATGGTAGGCACATAACACAAGTCAGTTCTCCTAGACACCGTCCTAAAGGGTGATCTCTCTACAGATTCTGAAGCAGAAATTCTAACCTCAGTCCCTAAGTGTGGATGGAAGAGAACTTCATTATTTCCACTATTTCTAAGTGAAATTTAGGGTGTCTTTTAACAGCATGTGTGAGTAACAAACCACAGTAGTGTTAGCGACCCCCGTGCCTTTGTCACCAGAGACGCTCTCATGTTCTGTTACAACCGTGGCAGAGAGCCTGCGGCCTCATGTATGCTGATTTGCTACTTCAATTAGGTGCACCATTTATTATTTAAGACTTCCATAAAGAAGCACAGGCATTACTTAATCTCAAATTTGTGGTTTTTAATGTGTTGGCAGCTGCATTTTTATATAATTGGTTTCTTTTGTACACATATGCATTTTACTTTATGTATTTAAGAACTTTATTCCGAGAAGGGCTCCATAGGACTCACCGGGCGACCTTCATCTTGGCGCAAAGATGAAGGCTTCCCTTTCAGAACACATTCTTAGGCTCTTTATATGGGTTATATGTTTCTTGTTGATCCCTTCCTCTTTAATGTCGCTTAGGATGTTTAAATACCTCTTTTCCTTTCTTTCTCTGTCTCCCTCCACCCTCTTTCTCTAGGTAAAAATAAAACACACACATAAAAAGTTGCAACGGATAGAGAAAAATAACTGTTGTTTAAGATGCCAGAATCTTGGTGAAATGTAAGAACTGTTTACTTTTATGCACGTATGCTCAGTTGTCTAGTTATGTCCAACTCTTTACAGCCCCGTGGACTGTAGCCCACCAGGCTTCTGTGTCCATGGGATTCTCCAGGCAAGAATACTGGAGTAGGTAGCCATTCCCTTCTCCAGGGGATCTTCCTGACCCAGGGATCAAACTCACATCTCCTGCTTTGGCTGGCAGTTTCTTTACCACTACACCACCTGGGGTGTTCTTTATTTCTTAACATACTTGTAATCAAATGGTAGATTCTAATTTTGCAACCGGCTTCATTTTTTAAAAAGCTAGTGAAGCCTCGTGTATCATCTTAGCTGAGGCACCCTCCTCCCTTAATATGGTTGAAGATTGTGTTGTTCTTTGTTTGTTCTGAGTTATAGCTGACTGCTTTGCCTTTTGAAATTAGGTCAGGACACTGTCCTTGGAATATATTTGGCCTCCTTTAGGTTCTCGTGCTCTTAGTTTAGATAAAGTTTCGGGTCTTGCATATTTAACCCAGACCACTGAGGATCATCCGGGCATATTTAACATCACTTTCATTCTAAGAGGATAAACTCTGGGGAGAATTGATATGGGAAATTTGAATCCATAATGGCTTAATTGGAGGGGTCATTAGGCTTTTGGATACATTGTCTGGTTCTGTCTCTCAGATAACCAGGCCCCAGGGCTCTGACATTATGGGAATTTAGGTCAGTCATTTGCATGGGTGATGGATATAAGGCATGCCTCTTCTGAAGTTTATCCACGGAATTCAGGCAAACACTGGATCGGTCTTCTACTGCAGGCTGAAGGAATACACGTGTTCCAAATCCTCTGGAATCCATGGGATGGTTTGGAACAATCTTTGGAGACAGCTTCTCTAGTCCAATTATGGGTGGGAAATGTCAGTCTTAGTCTCTCAGGACCCACCCAGGGTGTCTTCCTTTTTCTCCCCTCTTCTCCCACATACCCCGTTGGCCATTTTCATTCGGTTGCATCTTTCTTTCAGCCTCTTCCTTCTCCCAGGATCTTGCTTTGAATTTGTGTTCTCAGTCTCTGCTCCATCTGGTCCCACTGATGGGAATGGCTGGGGGACAGAGTGAGGGGCTTCATATCCTGCCCTGAGAACAAGGGAGAGGGCAGAGGTCCTCACCAAAGCCTGGCTTCAGAGCAAGGGGGCTGCTCTTTTTTTCATTGACACAAATTTTTAAAATCTTATTTTTTAATTTTTGGCCATGGAATTGAGCCCACGTGCCCCTGCAGTGGAAGCGCACAGTCTTAATCACGGGACTACCAGGGAAGCCCCAGCATTTCACCTCTTGCCCTGTGAGAGTCAGCTCCTCTGTGCAGCACCTTCGAAGAGTTTGTGAGTCTTTCTCTTCTCTGAACTACAAAGCACAGTCCTCTCTCACAGGCTTAGTTGCTGGGGTAGCAGAGAAAAGATGATGGGAAGAGGGGAGAAGTGCCCACTCCACCGCAGCGGAGAGCACGGATGGAGAACAGAGGAGGCGGTGAGTGAGTAAACGGAGTTCTTGCCGTGCCTCTGGTGCCTCACTGTGCAGGAATTTAGGGAGATGCAAAGCAAGATGTAGGCTTCCCGGGAGGCCCTAGTGGTAAAGAACCTGTCTGCCAAATCAGGAGGCATAAGAGATGTGGACTCGATCCCTGGGTCGGGAAGATTTCCTGCAGGAGGGCACGGCAATTCACTCCAGTATTCTTGCCTGGGAAATCCCATGGACAGAGGAGCCTGGCAGGCTACAGTCCATAGCGTCACACGGAGTCAGATACGAGTGAAGCGACTTAGTGTGCTCATGCACACACACATACACACACACACACACGCACACACACACACACACACACACACACGCAGTCAGACGTGGTCCCTTCTGCCACACAGCTTCCAGGCTGGTGGTGAATCAGTCATTCCAAGTAGATTGAATTTTAGTAGGGCAGGAATACAAGGGGCTTTGACATCTGTAAGGGGTGACCTAGGTTGGCATGTGGTGTGAAAGTAAGGTTCAGGCTACAGTTTAAATGACACGACAGAATGAACTAGATAGGAGTGAGTGGGGGGTGGGGTGGGGTAGAGGATGGGCAGGGGAGAGGACCACCCTCGGAGCAGAGAAAAGCATCATGAGAATCCTGAGGCTGAGTGTGTGTGGCCCCCGCATGGGACAGCAAAGTGCTCACTGGCCAGAGACCAGGAAATCATGGGGTGAGGACAGGCCGGCGCCCCAGCCGCGTGATTCTCTCCGAGGAGTTTGAGCTGCTTCTGAGGCCGAGAGGAAACGATTGAAGAATTTTAAGTAGTCAAGGGACATGAATAGATTTGCACTTTAAAAGAAATCCATCTGGAATGAGAGTGGAGAAAAATTTGTGGATGGAAGGGAATGGGGCAAAGCAGAGGCTGTTGCTGTGAACTCAGAGTGAGAGAGGGTAAAATGAGGGGTGGTGGGGAGAATGGGAGGGCAGAGAACAGGGGGGTCCCCAGGTTCCATCCAGAGGACGCACTGGAGGCTACAGAGATGGAAGAGGAGTTTGTGCGGGGGATCTGTCTATGGGGTGCGTGCATGCTCAGTTGCTTCAGTCGTGTCTGTCTCTTTGCGATGCTATGGGGTGTAGCCCCTCAGGCTCCTCTGTCCATGGGATTCTGCAGGCAAGAAGAATGAAGTGGGTTTGCCATGCCCTCTTCCAGGGGATCTTCCTGACCCAGGGATCGAACCCGTGTCTCTTACATCCACTTGCATTGGCAGGTGGGTTCTTTACCACTAGCGCCCCCTGGGAAGCCCCTGTCTATGGAGAGGTGGGGTCTGAAGATCCCAAGGTCTAGCCTGCACTGGGCCACTCCCAGCCAGCAAGTGGTTAAAAAGAGGTCTTCTTGTGACGTGACGACTGCTCAGATGAAGAAGCAGACTCTGTCGGGGGTTAAATTATCAGCTCCATGTCAAGTAGTTGGAGATGGCTGATCAGGACTCACACCGAGGCAGAGGGACTCGAAAAGTCCACATCCTTCTCCATCCCCATAGCGTCTGGGGAGAAGCCCTCATCTGGATGCACCCTCCCTTGCACCGTGAAGACTGACTCCTGATGTGTCATGCTCAAGGAGTCTGTGGTTCCTTCTGTCTGAGTTGCTAGCACAGTTCTTCTCTTGCAGACTTAGTTTCTGGAGGTAGCAGGGGAAGAGGGATGGAACATGGAGAGACATGCTCACCCACTAAAATGGACACCGTGGCCACCCTAGGGTTTGGAGAGTGGAGAGGATCCAGTGAAGAAAAATTAGGAGTTGAGGGAATGTCGCAGGAGAGATCAGTGGGGGAGAGATCTCACCCTGAGTCTAGAGGACCGTGACCCTTCCTTCTCCCCATTGACCCCTGTGATCCAACCACGTGGCAGAATAGAAAGAGCAGAACTTTGACTCCTGGTGGTCCAGGAGGGGAATTTAGCCACTACCTATTAGTTGCTCTGAGGTTTTCAGCCTTTGCACAAACTTGCTGAACCTCAATGTTTTTATCTGTAAAATGGGGATAATAACTGCTATATTAAGAGTTTTGAGGTAGATTGACCAAGAACATGTACTAAAAGAGCTGGTCAATACAACTGGCACATGGTCAGTATCACAGACCCTGGGTTCCCTCATTTCCAAGGTGACCATTACCTTTATCATTCAATGGGGACATTTGTAAAGCTGAAAGGAAATGTTCTAATAATTACACCAGGACAAGTGAAAACTGGGACTGTCCCCAAACCCTGGGACAAGCCAGCAGTCTGTTCAAACCCACTCTAGCAGAAGCACTCACGCTGCTGTTCCATCAGCTCTGTCTGAGCCCAGACTTCTGCTCTTGGGCTGTCAGATCTCTTCACTCCTTCAGGTCATTCATTCGTTCGTTAAGCAAAGTAATGCCAGGTCCAGGGGGAAGTGAAAAGGCGGCAGCAGCTGACAAAATCCAGTGTGTGGTACTGCTCTTGGAGGAGCTCAAGGTTTGATGGAGGAGCCAGGCAGAGACCTCACCCTGTGATCATTGCAAGCTTAGCGTGACCGTGCTGTGTCTGGAGGTGGAACAAAAAGGCATGGAATCCAGGGTTGGAAGAGATCCTTGGGCTTAGTGCATTTCCTCCATTTCATAGGCAAGGGTGCTGAGGCCCAGAGAGGCAAACCAACTTGATTAAAGTCACCCAGCTAATTAGCGTTCCCATGGGGGACTAGAGCCCAACATTTTATCCCGAGGCAGGACACCTGGGATACTGGTGACACAGCCAGTGTCTCTGGAGCCTTGGCCCCCAGACCTCCTCCCTGGGCTCCACCCCGCACCCCCCCATCTTGTCTCGTATCAGGAGATCTGGATCATCCCTCCTCCACATCCTGTTCCTCTTCACCATCTTTTCCATGCGTTTGGTTGGGTACCATGGAGGATGCTGACATGGGTCAAGGAGTCCTGGTTCTTAAGGGAGATAGATAAATAAATACCAAATGAAAAAAAATAAAAGGCAGAAAGAAGAAATTGTTCATCAGTGGTAAAAGCAATGTGTAGTTTAAGGCGATTAACTCTGATGTTCAGTTACTAGGTCGTGTCCAACTCTTTGTGATGCCATGGTCTGCAGCACACCAGGCTTCCCTATCCTACACCATCCCCCGGACTTTGCTCAAATCGTGTCCATTGAGTCAGTGATGCCATCCAACCAGTTCATCCTCTGTCACCCTCTTCTCCTCTTGCCCTCAATCTTTCCCAGCATCAGGGTCCTTCTAGTGAATATTCAGGGTTGATTTCCTTTAGGATTGATTGGTTTGATCTTGCAGTGCAGAGGACTCTCAAGAGTCTTCTCCAACACCACTATTCAAAAGCATAAATTCTTTGGCACTCAGCCTTCTTTATGGTCCAACTCTCACATCCATAATGACTACTGGAAAAACTGTAAGTTTCACTATACAGACCTTTGTTGGCAAAGTGATGTCTCTGCTGTTTAATACACTGTCTAGGTTTGCCATAGTTTTCCTTCCAGGGAGCATGCGTCTTTTCATTTCATGGCTGCAGTCACCATCCAGTGGTTTTAGAGCCCAAGAAAATAAAATCTGTCACTGCTTCCACTTTTCCTCTTCTATTTGCCATGAAATGATGGGACCAGCTGCCATGATGTTAGTCTTTTGAATGTCGAGTTTCAAACCAGCTTTATCACTCTCCTCTTTCATCCTCATCAGGAGACTCATACTCACTGATAATTCAGTGCCTGCAACTTGCGAGCCAAACCAATCATAGTTGTTTAGATTTAGAGCTCATGACAAATTATTTGAGTTGGATGTTCAAGCTTCGTATTTCGGATGAGGAACTCAAGACTCATAGAGGTTACCTATTTATCTAAGTACATGCCAGGCGATACTTTGGCCACCTGATGTGAAGAACTGACTCATTGGAAAAGACCCTGATGCTGGGAAAGATTGAGGGCAGGAGGAGAAGGGGGCGACAGAGGATGAGGTGGTTGGATGGCATCACCGACTCGATGGACATGGGTTTGAGTGAGCTCCAGGAGTTCATGGTGGACAGGGAAGCCTGGTGCTCTGCAGCCCATGGAATCACAAAGAGTCGGACATGATTGAGTGACTGAACTGGACTGATGACAGGCAGATGAACTATTTGATTCTAGACCTCGTTGCAGTAGGCAGATGCCTCAGAGGAAAGTGGACGTGGAGTGGGAATGGTCTTTGCCACCAAGTGACCTCGATTTGAATCTTGCTGATGCTCCCTTCCAACCATGAGGCCCTGAGTGTGTCACCACTTTTCAAAGCTTCAGTTCCTATGTCTTAGGCGTATTTACTGAGTGTGTTCCAGGTGCTCATTGCTTGTGCTCAGCCGCTTCAGTTGTGTCCAACTCTGTGCGACCCTATGGAGTGCAGGTGGCCAGGCTCCTCTGCCCACGGGATTCTCCAGGCAAGAATGCTGGAGTGGGTTGCCATTTCCTCCACCAGGGCGTCTTCCTGACCCAGGGATCGAATCCGTGTCTCCTGCATCTCCTGTGTGACAAGCAGATTCTTAACTAGGAAAGCCTTGGAATAGTATTAAAGGGATGTAACAACTGGTTGGCTTGGCACTGACCAGGCAAGATGGATACTATCTCTAAACAGTCAGGATGGCCATTCTGAGGACCAGCTTTGCCCATTTCCTTAGGCTGTTCTGAAAATCAAGTGAGATTGTACTTATAAATCATGTAGAACAGTGCTTAGCACCTTGGAGGCACCCAGTACATCTTGGAAAATCAGCAGGTTTAGGGGAGAACAAGAACAGAGCTTATAAAAGAGAGGTCAGAGGGGAGCAATGAAGTGGGATGGATTCTAAAGAAACTGGCGTTGGAATACAGCTCTACAAGAAGGTAGGATTTAGGGTGCAACACATCCAGGTTTACATTTCCCGCTTAGTGACTGATTTTGTCATGTGACCTTAGGCATACTGCTTAACCTCTTTGAGCTAGAACCTTCACATGTAAACAAGATTTTTAAAATACCTTCCTGTAGAGTGATTGCAATGACCATACATTATGGACTGAATGTTTGCGTCCCCTCAAAATTCATATGCTAAGATCCTAACCCCTGATGTAATAGCATTAAGAGGTGGGGGCCTTTGGGAGGTAATGAGATCATGAGTAAGAGGCAGGAAATACCCCCACCTCTCTCTGTCTCTCTCTCGCCTCACTCCCACCTCTTTCTCTCTCTCTCTCTTTTGCTCTCTGCTCTCTCCACCATGTGAGTAAACATTGAGAAGATACCATTTGCAAACCAGGAAGAGGGCACTCATCAGATACCACATCAGCCAGCACCTTGATCTTGGGGTTCCCAACCTCTAGAATCATTAGAAATAAATGTTTACTGTTTAAATCACCCAGCAACTAGAGCTAAGAAGACATGTTAGTGATGTCTAGGAAGAGCCAGCACTCATGGCTTCACACAGTTTCATAGAAAATGACTTCTTTCACTATGGAGTGACTTACTGCTTATTTACAAAGGGGGTTGATTTAATTGCGATCTTTGTTTTCTCTTCCCCACCAAATCTAGAAAAAAACAGATGGAAGTTTGAAATGGTGCTTGAAAATATCTTGATGTATCATAGTAATGTAGATTATTGTAGTACTAAGTATATTTTTCTTTAGTTTATTGTGCCGAAGATGGTATTGTCTGTGTGCTATTATAAACCGAAACATGTGATGAGCTTAGACCAGGGAATGCACGCGGTGGCCACTAATTTGTTTGTTACTTAAAATGGTGCAGAGAAGAACAAAGGTCAGTTGGTGACATTAAGCTTGTACGTCTTCTGTTTCCCCCATGCTGCTGGTTGCCTAGCAAGGTGTGGGTGGGATGCGTGTACTCTGAGTTCCCAGGATGGTTAAAACTAGAGGAGACAGATTCTAGTGCAGGAGGTGAAGGGATGTAGGCAGCGGATCTTGGCTGAGTGGGAGTTTTGAAATTCAAGAGATTTCAGGTTGAATTCAGGCTCTGAAAAGTGTGTGTCCTTGGGCGGGTGGCTTTATAAATCTGAGTAACTGATCTTAACCATGGCATGAGATGAGTGCTGGAGGGAAGGAAAGAATGGGGCACTATTGGAGGAAATGTGTTGCCTCAAAGGACCAAAACCGTGTCTACATCTCAACATCAGGTGACTCAGATGGTACAGAATCTGCCTGCACTGCAGAGATGCAGGTTCAATATAAAAACAAGCCAGTGCTTAAAGAGAGAAGAAGATGCGGTCACAAGGAGTCGGACATGACTGAGCGACTATCACTTTCACAGAGGAAAGCCACCCTTTGTGCCGTCCAAGATGTCTGAGCTGGCTTAATCAGCTCGGATTTGAAACTGAGTTTTTCAGGCTCCGAAGCTGAAGTTCTAGGCTTCATTTTTCTGAACTATTTTATGCTTTATCATTTTGGCATGTTTATTCATGAGTTCCTTTACTACGGATGCCTTCATCCTTGCATGTCTAAATCTTACCAATCTTTTAAAACCAGCTCACATGCTACCTTGTCTAAAAAAACCTCATCTTTTTCTCTCTTTAAGCACTGGTTTGTTTTTATATTTTTGCTAGATTACAAGAATTAGATTCCCTGCTAAGCAATAAATTCCCAGGTAAGCTCACCTCTGCGTCTCTTCCATAGCACTTAGGGTTGTGCAGTGTTCGTAATAGGTGGTTTATGCTTGTTTGTTGTGTTGCCTAATGTTTGCAGAGAGAAAGACTATTTGTTGCAAGGATTCAGGAAGCAAAGAAATGCAGCCTGAGAGGGGCCAGGAAGACAGTGAGAGTCTGGAAAGTAGGTTTAAGCACTGCCCATAGAAGTATTTGGTCATTAATACTTCTTAGATTTCTCATTGCTGTAATGTTCAAAGGGGGAGATCATGTTTCCACAGGGTGATTCTGTTTGCTCTACTATTTGTTTGTATCATTGCCAAGGCCAAGTGGATCTCCATAAGATGTATTTCTGGATAACAAAGCCCTGCTTTGTTGTTGGCCTCTTCCTGTGGTGATCAGAATCTTTCTATACTTTGCATAATTTGAAATGAAGCAGGTAAAAGTGAGCAGAACCAGTCTAAGAAATATTTGCTATGGTTCTCTTAAGCTCTTTTTTGGAGGGAGTGTTATCATATGAACAAAATGATTAGAATTCGTGGTGAAAGCAAAGGCCAGAATTAATAAAAGATAGCAGATTTGGGATGAAACTAAACCCAAGTGAGATGAATTTTGAAAGTGAAAGTAAAACCCAAAGAGAGCTTATGTTGTGTGGTGTGTATGTTGAGAATAACAGATTCAAGATGCATTACTTGGGGGTAGTTACTAACCCGCGACTTTATTTAATAAAAGCAGCCTTGTTTTTGCAGATACTCTCCTGTTTTTTTTGTGCATGTTAGTGGCTCAGTCATGTCCGACTCTTTGTGATCCCATGGACTGTAGCCCACCAGACTTCTGTATCCATGGAACTCTCTAGGCAAGAATACTGCAGTGGATTTCCATGCTCTCCTCCAGGGGATCTTCCCGACCCAGGCACTGAACCTGGGTCTCCTGCATTGCAGGCAGATTCCTTACCATCTAAGTCACCAAGGAAGCCCTTTGTACACACACATTTCTGGAAACAGGGATGTGCTAACCTCAGAAGTGTCAAAGGTACAAACACTCAGGTTAGGATGGGAGCTCCATTCGAGAATCCAAAACACTGTCTTCACTTTTCGTCACCATCTTCAATAACATATTATTAATGGTATTTTGTACATAATCTTTCATTTCTTCTCCTTCACAGTTACTTGCATGTCTGGTTGACCCAAGCTAAGTTCATTCAGCATTGACTTGAAGCAAAGCTTTCTGCTTTGGGTATGCTTGAAGAACTCCATCTTAATGTAGATAGCAACGTATATGAGGCTTAAGTTTCCTATTGCTTGTGACAAGGCTTTTACTTTTCCAGTGTATCCTGATTTTTATTAAAAAGTAGGGACAAAATATAATAAAACAATGGTTTTTTAAATGAACAAACCATGAAACTCTTTTCAAATAGAATCTTTCCTGGACCCTAGCCTGTAAAGCCCATAGAAATGGAACAGTCTTGATGAGAATCAGGAGAGGGACACAAGGACACCAAAAGCACCTCTCCAGGCCTCATGGAACACTGTTTGGTAAGCTTTGCAATATTATGCTTGGTCGTGTTCCAACTCTTTGCGATTCCATGGAGTGCATCATGCCAGGCTCCTCTTTCCTTCACTGTCTCCCAGAGTTTGCTCAAATTTGTGTCCAAGCTGTTGGCAGTACTATCTAGCCATCTCATCCTCTGCTGCCCCTTTCCCCTTTTGCTTTCAATCTTTCCCAGCATCAGGGTCTTTTCCAACAAGTTGGCTCTTCACATCAGGTAGTCAGAGTATTGGAGCTTCAGCTTGAGCAGTGGTCCTTCCAATGAATATTCAGGGTTGGTTTCCTTTAGGATGGACTGGTTTGATCTCCTTGCTGTCCAAGAGTCTTCTCTAACCCCAGAATTCAAAAGCATCAGTTCTTTGGCACTCAGCCTACTGTCCATGGCTAACATCCCAGAATTATAAAAGATGTTGGACTACCTTTGTTTCATTTATTTTCTATACTGATGGATTTTTACAAGATTGAACTCTGTACAACTGGCTGAGTATCAAGCTGAAAATATTGAGTTATGCTCTTGCTTTTTCTTCCACTGTAAGAAATGGCCATTTAAAGTAAAAGCTTAAACTGTCTTTTCTCTTTCCTTGTCTTCTCAAGTGTAACCTTACTGAGGATGGAAAAAAGCAGAAATGGAGAATGTTCTGCATATTACAGTAATTCAAACTAATAATGAGCCAGATCTTTTTCTGATAGCTGAGTTTTAATGCTGGGTCTCATGAAATAAGAAAATAGGAGTCAAAGTATGATAGAAAGTTGACCAGTATTTTAGAATTTATTTAACATAATCTAACTAAAGCAGTGACAGTGAAAATTGAGATGAGGGAATAGGGTTTTGAGTTCTTCGGGACTTGACTGTTGGATGTGGGGGTCTCTAAAGGAGAAGGGGGAATTGGGTAGAGAGTGAAACTTTATCTTGGGCATCTGGGTATAATCATGAAATCAGGAAATGCTGGAGGAGGAGCAAAATTTAGGAAGAAAGTGTTGCATCCCGTGTAAATGCCCTGTAAGCTTCGCTAAAAATCACATAAGATGTGTTCTATGAGCTCAGTGGCTGTCTCCCAAGGTTATGGTCATTGAAGTGGGGATGGTTTAGTCTTGGTGGATTTTTCTGCTTGTCAAGTTGAATGTGGCACACCACCACAGTGTGCAAAGGCAAAATGGGCATGGATGTGGGTACATGCATGCATGCACACATTTAAAAATATTCACTGTGTGCCTACTCTGTGTCAGGTGTTATTCTGGTGCTGAGGAACAGCTTGGTGAAGCAATGCACAGGGGCCTTGCCCTTCTGGAACTCAGGCATCAGACAATAGGCAAATAAACAAACAAGAGAAATACGAGGCTGAGCTCTGCTCTGTGCTAAGATTGAGAGGTCCGCTGTTCTAGAGCATAGTGAGCGCTATCTTGGATTGGATTTTGTGGTCACTGCTTCTGCTTATCTTTCAATAGTAATCTCTTCCCCAAGCCCAGCCTGTACTAGCTGGTACAACTTCAGTTTTCCTGGGGTGCTTACCCTCTGGTCATCTTAGGGAATGTGACTCTTCTCCAACCTCAGTTTTCCTGGGGTGCTTACCCTCTGGTCATCTTAGGGAATGTGACTCTTTTCCAGACTCCCCTTTAATATCAATCATGGTCGTTTCTTCCTTTTTACTAGTGACTGGTTTCAGTAAAGCAGGTCCTGGCCAACGGGATTGAAGAGCTGCCAACTGTGGGACCTCTGGTAAAGGTTTTCCTACTAATAAAAGCTGCATGGGGGGAAATGCCTGTCTTCTTTACAGGACACCATTGTGTCTTCCTGTGACGGCTAGAGCAATTGCAATCCTCTTGTGATCCTGACAGGAGGATTGCTGACCTGCTACAGATGGCAGAGTGAAAAGGTAGAAAGGACCTGGGTCTTTGCTAAAGTCCTAATGCTGTTGAAGATCCAATGTCAGAATTCTCCTTCCACTATGTTCTGTGTTGCATGAATTACCAAAGCTTTGTTCTGGCTCTTTCTAGTTGGGTCCTCCTTATTACTTGTTGCTGAAGGCATCCTGACTGGTGTGTGTAGGTCGGGGAGGACCTGTTGAGATGGCTACTTTCAAGCTGCTGTTTGAATGTCATGAAGGTGCCGGGTTACATAGAGAGCTGGAGAAAGAATGCACTCCAGGCAGCAGAATCAGCCAAATACAGATGCGCAAACATGGGAGCAAGCATGACATGTTTGGGGAAGAGAGAGGTCAGAGGAGTAGGACTCTGCCAACCTATTAATAAGAAAGGAGCTGAGATTCTTTTCAACTATAGTAAAATAGAGAGGCTTGGATTTTAATCTAAATATGGTGGAAGTCATGGATGAAGTAGGTCCATCTCTTTTGTTTTTTTATCCCCTAACCCAGCACATAGCTGAACTAAATTCTAGCTTACAGGTTTTCAGTCTGATCAAAATAATTCCAATCATAGAAAGATCATTTGAAAGTGAATATTTCCCTCTAACGCTCTAGTGTAAAGAGGTAACCTTCTCCTTGACAACAGGCAGAGGGTTTTCTCACGCTTCTTTTTATCAGACACAACTTCAGAAACTAAGTTTACAGGTAAAGAAAGTCAGAAGCCCATGCCGAGCTGCAGAGATGACGACTCTTAATTAGCTGCATCAAATGACTCTTGGCATTCCTAATTTTCACCTTTTTGTAACAATTCAATTCATTCCAAGGTTTTACCAGAGTAGACAGGCATGAAATGAATTCTCCATGGTAGGTTACCAATGGCAAAGAAATTGCGAGCTTTGAAATGGCTGGGAGGAACCACGTGAGCTCTGGCACTTGCTTTCCTCTAAACTCTGTGAATTCTGTCAACATTAATTCTGTGAAGTATGTAGGTTGCATTATTTGGGAGAAATGAACAATTTTATTTTCTCTAAGCTCTATCTGTATTGCCTCCTTTCCCTTAAGCCCCACTCACATCTCTGGTGGGTGTGTGGTGTAGTGGGTGAGAACTGGAAATCAGAATACCTGGACGCTGGTGGAGTCTGGAGGTGAGAAAAAGATAATGACTCGGGGAGGTCTAGTGAACTGTGTGCTCTGTGTGACTCAGTAGTGTGGGAGCTGCCATCGTCGTGTGTAATGAGCTTTCTCCTCGATTTCTTCTCCTATGTTCTAGTAGGCCCCTCGTTTGCCAGACATGTGTTACGATTTGAGCTCTCTTGAAGAATCCACAGTTTCCTCCCATTGGGTTTTTTATTTTTTATCTTCTTCTTCTTCTTTTTTTTTTTTTTTTGTCCTCACCACCTGGCGTGTGGGATCTTAGTTCCCCAACCAGTGATTGAACCTGTGCCACCTGCAGGGAAAGTGCAGAGTCTTAACCATTGGACCACCAGGGAAGTCCCCATTCATTGTTGCTCAGGTGCAGAGTCCTGTCTGACTCTTTGCGGACTGCTGGGGAAGATTGAGGACAGGGGTTGAAGGGGGCGACAGAGGATGAGATGGTTGGACGGCATCACCCACTCAATGGACATGACTTTGAGCAAACTCTGGGAGATAGTGAAGGACAGGGAGGTCTGGCGTGCTGCAGCCCACGGGGTAGCAAAGAGTCGGACACGACTGAGCGACTGAGCGAGAACAGAACAGCCGCTGTGGGACAACAGAAGCTCTCCTAACCCATCTCCTCTCACCAGCTCTTGGGCTGTGCCTGGCTCCCCGTTCCTTCCATGTGCTCTGAATGCTCGCCACCAGTAGACTCCTTGCTGCGGTCTCATGCGCACTTATGCTTCCACCTGAGTTGCACACTTATCCAGAGTCACTTTTATTTTCTCCAATGTTGTGTATGCAGTGTTCCCTTGTTATTATAATCATATAGTTAAATGTTACATAAGCCAATAAATTATGGATGTGAAAATAATAGAGCTGTTTCTATGAAAATCTAGTTGAATAATTTAGATATATGGGCTGCTTTAAAAAGAGGCTTCCCAGGTGGCTCTAGGGGTAAAGAACCTGCCTGCCATGCAGGAGACATAGAGACATGGGTTCCCTCCCTGGGTTGGAAAGATCCCTTGAAGAAGGGCATGGCAACCCACTCCAGTATTCTTGCCTGGAGAATCTCTTGGACAGAGGAGCCTGGAGGGCTACAGTCCATAGGGTCTCAAGGAGTGGGACACGACTGAAGTGACTTAGCATGCACGCACGCTTAAAAAAGAACCAGAGTCATTACTTTTTGACCTTTTGGCTAAGATCAAGTATAAAAGGAACTAAAGTCAAATTAGGTATGATAAGATAATTATAAATATTTGGGGGGAAATTGTAACGTCTAGAAGGGTTTTATAATCACATAGCTTTCCGAGTGCATTTAAATTCTCATTCTACTTTAAATAAAACAAACTTTTCAGATACATTACTGGTGTGGTTATACAAGAAAGAATACACAGAATACCAATCTGTGGACCAATAGGTACAGAAAAGGTCTTGACTCTACACCAGAAAATTGGCAGCCCTGGAAGCTTAACAGCAACAAATGGATGATTTAAATGTAGAGAACAGCCATAGTACTCAGACAGTGGGCCCTGGAGGGCACAAGTTACCCCCTGATGCTGTTTAAAAATCTACAGAGGAGCTAAAGTTACTTATCAATAGGAAAAATTTTATTAGAGAATAACTCTCCGGTAAGGTTGATAGAGTTCTAAGATGTTTTCTAGAAAGTCGGTGCAAATGGTAATGCAGCAAGCACTACGAAAATACACAAAATTCAAGCAATGATTTTCAGCAGCTGCTGGTAGCAATGCAGGTGCAATTCCAAATTCTGACTTTTTATTATGGGCAAAAGAAAAATCTCTGAGATTTAAGAGATATAAATTGGTTGTTTTTACAAGATAAGTACTCTTCACAAAAATCAGCACAGACAGACTGAATTATTCTATAAATCGATTTTTTTCCCCTATGAACATACACATTCCGTGAAGAAACACTTGAAGAAAATAGACACCTACAAAGTCTATGCTTTATCAATGTTTTTTAAATTACAGCTTTTGACTCTTGGCGGGTTGTGAAATACATTTAGCGAGTTGGGAAAAGAATTTTTTTTAAAAAATAAAATGAAACAGAATAAAATAGAATAGAAAAAACAGTGTGAATTATAGGTTGTAAGGGCACGTCATGAAAGTTTTTCATTATACATGTGTGTATGTGTGTGGCATGTGTGTATATGTGATATAAAATTTCTCGCTGTGATGTAAAATTTCTCTTACCTTTCATTTCTGGCCCTAACTTTGAAGACCTTTGGTCTAATATATGCTTCTTCATGTTTTAGTTATGAATAATGTAAAGAAAGTGATTTACATAAATGCCAGATTTTCATAACATGATGCAACTCCTTTGTTCCAAGCTATGGATCATAGGGTTACAAAATGTTTTAAAGATAAATTTGAAGTTTCATTTCAGAAATAAAAGACATGAAAGTATGTACAGACTATATGTAATCATTAAAAATCATTGACATTAGAGGAGATCTTGCTTCTCAGTTCAATATTGACTAAATCCCAAGAGACGAGAAAAATGTTGCCTGAGGTTGACAGCATTGGAAAAATTCTGAACTACAAGAGGATAATTAAGAACACGGTTTAGTAACTGACCCCAGACAAATTGGAGGGGCCAATGATTTACAGAAAGATGTTGTATAACAATGGACTAATGATTCCTATTTATTGCAATATATACTTAGTGTCAGGGATGAAATCCTTCAGGCCATACCAGAAATAGACAAATCAAAAAATGAGGAAGACAGGGAAAAGGAAATATAATATCAGAGCCCAATCTTCTCAGCAAGCAGAAGCCAAAGTTGCCCTGGGTGGAATTCTGTTCTATTGAACTGGTAGTCAACTGTGTTATGAAATGCACATGCTTCAAAAATAGGTTTCAAGAAGCATGTTTCTTTTTCTAAACAACTTCCAGATAATAAACAGATGAATAGCTATATAGTCTAAATTAAAGCAAAATATTAAAAGTTTACATGGATCATTTTTATGATTCTCTGCTTTAACTTCCCAGGTGGCTTAGTGGTAAAGTATCCGCCTACCAAGGCAGAAGACGTAGGACATACAGGTTCAATCCCTGAATCAGGAAGATCCCCTGGAGGAGGAAATGGCAACAACCTCCAATATTCTTGCCTGGAAAATTCCATGGATAGAAGGAGCCTCTTGGGCTGCAGCCCAGGGGGTTGCAAAGAGCCAGACATGACTGATCATGCATGCACTCTTTAACTGACTTCCCACTTATGAAGCCATCACAGGTCTTGATGGTTTGCATAAGACTCTTGTTACTGCCTTCTGTGGCCAGCATTATCTTTCTGTCTTTCATGCCAGGAGCTGGTGTCAGTCAAGTAGGTCATTTCTGAATTCAAACCTCCTGAGTTGGACTGTAGCTTGTCTACCACCCACTAAGGAGACCCTGGGTTTATAGTGCAGTCTCTTGGGGCTTCAGTTCTCCCGTTGGAAGGATGGGGCTGAGATATCACTTGATTTCATCAGATTTGAACTCAGATAACATATGCAAAGCCCTTCCCTGGTGGCTCAGACGGTAAAGTGTCTGCCCACAATGCGGGAGACCTGGGTTCGATCCCTGGGTTGGGAAGATCCCCTGGAGAAGGAAATGGCAACCCACTCCAGTACTCTTGCCTGGAAAATTCCATGGACAGAGGAGCCTTGTAAACTATAGTCCACGGGGTCGCAAAGGGTCGGGCACAACTGAGCGACGTCATTTCTAAGCATAGCATCAGATACACTGCGAAAGCTCAACAATGGTGGTTTTCCCCGCTCTGATATCTTAGATTTACCCTAAACACAATTTGTATCATCTTTAATTGTTTCAAAACATTTTTCAGGGTATATTTCAGACGGCCTGCCATCAGTTCCTTTCAGTCGCTCACTCATGTTCAACCCCTTGTGACCCCATGGATTGCCTGGCATAGCAATCATTTTTATTGCTCCCCAAATCTTTAGGAGTTTTCTCAGAATAATAGCAGTTAAAATGATAACATCATATATATATATATATATATATTTTTTTTTTACTTTTGAACTTTTGTATTGGAGTATAGCTGATTGGCTGGAGAGGGAAATGGCAACCCACTCCAGTATTCTTGCCTGGGAAATCCTGTGGACAGAGGAACCTGGTGGGCTACAGTCCGTGGGGTCGCAGAGTCGGACACAACTGAGCAACTAAACAACAGCAACAAGAGCCGACTGGCAGTGTTGTGATAGTTGCAGGTAAGTGAAGGGACTCAGCCATACGTATACATGTATCCATTCACCAAATCCCCCTCCCATCCAGGCGGCCACATAACATTGAGCAGAGTTCCCTCTGCTGTACAGTAGGTCCTTGTTGGTTATCCATTTTTAAATATAGCAGTGTGTACAGGACCATCACAAACTCCCTAACTGCCCCTTCCCCTCTGGCAACCTCTAGCTTATATATTGATGGCACTTTATAACTTTTAAATTTGAAGTCAGTGGCCTAAGAGGCCTCTTTTCCAGATTTCATAGTTCAGGATTACAATAGTCAGAAAGATTAGTTTACCCACTCCAGGTCATGCAGCTGATGGACAGAAAGAGGGGACTGACCCAGGCTTTCCTGTGAGGGAGCCCGTTTCTGGCCACCCCTTGTGGTCACATGCACAGTCCTCTGCCTGAGCCAGCAGTAGATTGTAACGCCTGGCCAAGATGCTTCTCCTGAGAACTTGGAAACTGGTCCAACTTGGAGGAATCTCATTAGCACTTTTCAAAGCTTTACCCCGATCACATTTTAAGTTGTATAATTTTTCTGGATCTGAATCTCGAGTGGATGCTGCTTCTTGGTATCTCATTCGAGTGGAATTTTTCTCATAATAAGATTCAAACTGCACAAAAAGAAAAACAACCCAAAGAAAAAGGCAAAACAAAAACCCCTTCAAATAAAAGGCATTTAGAGCATCTCCTGCTCTTTGGTTTATAAATATAATGGCAATGATTCACAAAGTTTGTTATCCAGTTCCTTCAAGACTCAAAGGTTCTTGCCATCTGCACCTCTTTATTGGTCTCTACTCAGCTCCTCTATGATGCCCCTTGCCTCTGTGTCTCCACAGCTGAAATACATTAGTGGGCTTCTCTTATCGTTCATGCACACGGCAATTCCAGACTTTGAAAAAATATATATACATTAAAAAAAAAAGATTTCAGTAGCTTGAAGCTTTGCAATAGTTGTAATGTTTGGTGCTTTTTGTCTTGATTGTATTTTTAAATCACATCTAAAGCTCTTGGCTGACATCAAATTATTCTACATTTTTGCTGTGTTATTCACTTTCCCCAGACTTCCTAGATTGTGAAAGCTTAATTTTATTCCCTTCTCCATTTTATTAGGCTTATAGTCACCCTTAAAAGAATCAAGTTCTCATCCAGAAACAGCTTGCTGACTTCTTCCTAGAATCTGTGGTTTTAGAGAGAGCAGTAAACTGATTAAATAAGATATAAGTTCTGTTGTGAAATTTTTTTCTTTGTCCAGCTCAGTTCCCATATTCCATATGTGAGTATATATTTAACTTGAAAAAAAAATTTTTTAATTGATTTTTCTTCAAACTATAGCATGAACCCCAGGTAGATCTGGGTTTGAACCCCCAGTTTCATCTTGTGTGTTTTTAGGGCCCTAGGAGGACAGGTGCTTCTAAGAAGAGGTTTCCCATGCCCTGCCAGGGGTTTAGGGTGGCCAGCATTCCTTCCTTGTGTTCTAGAATAATCCCTCACATATGGCCATGCTGGGGAGTGGTGAGGGAAAGTCAGGGTCAAGACAAATACAAGGAGGAAGGCTTGAGAGGATTTGGAGAAGGTTATTTTTCTCCCCAACACATAATCACTTTATACAAAGAAGCTACCAAGCAGGATTTGGGGATGCCTGAAGTCTGGAAGAGAGGTAGATAGAGCTTAAAGCTGAAGTCTTGATTTTCTAGAATAAACCGCTCCAGATCTTCAAGACTTAGGCGATTTAGAGGCAGTAATCCATTTAGGATGCACTTATCTTCACTATGAGTGAACACGCGTCTTGGAAACACACGAAGCAGTCCTTTCTGGAAGATGAGCTCATTAGGACTTTTCCTGAAATGGTAGATCTGTGTGCATGCCCCGTCACCCAGTCATGTCCAGCCCTCTGTGACCCCATGGAGTGCAGTCTGCCAGGCTCCTCTGTCCATGGGATTCCCAGGCAAGAATATTGGATGGGCTGCCATGAGCTCCTCCAGGGGATCTTCTCAACCCAGGGATCAAACTTGTGTCTCCTGCGTCTACTGCATTGACAGGTGGATTCTTTACCGCTGAACCACTTGGGAAGCCCATATACATGTAAGCGTGTGCTAAGCTGCTTCAGTTGTATCCGACTCTTTTCAACCCAATGGACTGTAGCCCATGAGGCTCCTCTGTCCATGGGATTCTCCAGGCAAGAATACTGGAGTGGGTTGCCATGCCCTCCTCCAGGGGATCTTCCCAACCCAGGGATCAAACTTGCATCTCCTGTGTCTCCTGCATTAACAGGCGGATTCTTTACCACTGAGGCACCTGGGAAGCCCATAAACATGTAGATACACATAAGCATCCAGAAGAGAATACATCAGCTTTAACAATACCTAATTTTAGGTTCTGAGATCATGAGTGATGTGTTTTAAAAAATCTTTTAAATTACGTGTATTTGATTTTTTTAATGAACAGATATTATTTTTGCAATACAAATTAAAAAAAAGAGAAAAAGCACTGTGTCACTAACACATATTCTTCAAACACAGGATGATTAATTTCATTAATTATTGTTGGATATTAGGTGATTTCCAGTTTTTCCTCACTATAACAAAGTGACCTGCCCTTATTCAGGTAGAGTTTGTTTATTTGTTTTTTTTTTTTGTTAGAAAGGCATCTTTGAATAATTGAGTGGCTTATTGTGGCTATTTTTAATTTTGCTCTCGTCTTGTCTTTTCAATGCATTTTATTTATTAAAATTTTTTAATTAATTAATTTTAATTGGAGGCCAATTACTTTACAATATTGTAGTGGCTTTTGCCATCCATTGACATGAACCACCCATGGGTGTACATGTGTTCCCTATCCTGAACCCCTCCTCCCTCCTCCCTCCCCACCCCATCCCTCTGGGTCATCCCAGTGCACCAGCCCTGAGCACCCTGTCTCATGCATCGAACCTGGACTGGCGATCTGTTTCACATATGATATATACATGTTTCAATGTTATTCTCTCAAATTATCCCACACTCGCCTTCTCCCACAGAGTCCAAAAGGCTGTTCTTTACATCTGTGTTTCTTTTGCTGTCTCACATATAGGGTCATCATTACCATCTTTCTAAATTCCATAGATATGCATTAATGTACTGTATTGCTGTTTTTCTTTCTGATTTACTTCTCTCCATATAACAGGCTCCAGTTTCATCCATCTCATTAGAACTGATTCAAATGCATTATTTTTAATAGCTGAGTAATACTCCATTGTGTATATGTACCACAGCTTTCTTATCCATTTGTCTGCTGATGGACATCTAGGTTGTTTCCATGATGAACATTGGGGTACACATGACTCTTTCAATTCTGGTTTCCTTGGTGTGTATGCCCAGCAGTGGGATTGCTGGGTCATATGGCAGTTCTATTTTCAGTTTTTTAAGGAATCTCCACACTGTTCTCCTTAGTGGCTGTACTAGTTTGCATTCCCACCAACAGTGGAAGAGAGTTCCCTTTTCTCCATACTCTCTCCAGCGTTTATTGCTTGTAGACTTTTGGATCACAGCCATTCTGACTGGCATGAAATGGTACCTCATTGTGATTTTGATTTGCACTACTCTGATAATGAGTGACGTTGAGCATCTTTTCATGTGTTTGTTAGCCATCTATATGTCTTCTTTGGAGAAATGTCTGTTTAGTTCTTTGGCCCATTTTTTGGTTGGGTCACTTATTTTTCTGGAATTGAGCTGCATGAGTTGCTTGTATATTTTTGAGATTAATTCTTTGTCAGTTGCTTCATTTGCTATTATTTTCTCCCATTCTTTTTTCAATGTATTTTAAAGGAAAGAATGTTCACATTCCCTCTTTTCTCTTTATGAAATGCCCTTGTATTTCCAGAAAAGATTGAGCTCTAAGGCAAATTGGAATTCTGATTTTTCTGGACATTCATGAAATGAGATAATCATGCTAAACTGCAAATAGAATGCAGGCGCTGTTGCATGTTCTCTTCATTCTGAAGAAAACAAGACACTGCACAAAATCTAAAGGGGAAATATCCAAACTGAACAGGCTCTTTACAATATCAGATATTTTACATTTTCTCGCTTGATCATCAAAACAAAACCAAGCTAAACCAGAAGGAACATTTCGTTACTGCACATTCATTGTGCCAACACATTCCTTTATATTAAAAATGAAAAGACCTTAAAATACCCTAACAGATAGCAAAGCCTTAGAGAGCAAGTTTACATGCAGGGCTGGAGATATTCATTAAAATTGTAATTAGACTCACGATTAAATTCATTCACAGTAGAAACTTTGCTTGTAAGTGTTGCTACAGGAAGAAACCTCCAGTCTGAAAATTAGTTCAGCCGTCTGAGCGATTTTAATTATGCAGAGTTCATTATCGCTAGAGAAGGAAACCTTTATTGCGGCAACAGAATGAAGATTTTTTTTTGCCCCCTTTTTGGTTCCCTCAGTTCATATAAGGTGCATATTTTGATAACCAAACGTTTCTGTGGGCAGAGAAAAAGTGCACAGCCGAAGAGAAGTTATTAAACAGCCACAGAATAGATAAGACACACGATGCCAGGCTCAGCATCTTCTTTTCAGCATAAGTCGATGGCATCATTTTAAGGGAAAGGCAAATGGACAGAAATGCATTTATTTCGCATCGACTATGTGCAATCGCTTGTGACAGGCAGCTGCTTTTTTCCCTGGCCCCCCTTTTGTATTTCCATTTTATAGATGAGCAAACTGACAATCAGGGAAGCTAAGCAACTGCAGTAGCGAGGGGGGCATGCTTGGTTTGCCTCTCTTCCCTCTCCCTAGGAAGAAGCAGCCCAATGCGGCGCTTCCCCCTGAGCTGCTCTCCCTCATTCAAGTGCACGTTCTCACGTGTCGTGCGCTTCCTTTTCTGCCGTCACTCAGTATCTCGGAAGATGCTTGCACCCTACCCGACCCTGCCTCGAACCAGCCAGTCTAAGTGGGACTAAGGGCAAAACTTTCTGCAGATCTGGCTCCATTTCCACCATTGGTCCAAAGCTCAGGGCCTGCAGAGCTGTTGAGCACTGGTTCTATCGGCAAGGTCCTGGATAAACATTTCGGAGATCGGATTTCTGCTTCCAGATCGCAGACCTACAAGCTGTGGAATTTGGGAAAAGCCATGGGGTCTCTCTGGAATTCCATTGCTTCTCTATAAGATGAGCAGGAGGTGGGCTTGATGATGTGGGATGCTCTCACAGCAGTGAGTTTCCAGGATACCCTGAGGGTCTCACTGAGTTTTCAAATCAACCAAGGAAGATGAGGCCCCCTGAACACTTGGCCTTCCTCTTCTCCAGACCCCAAAGCCATGCTGGGCATATAGAGCTTTAAAAATTACTAGAACCAATGTCAAACAGTAGAGAGAAGGATATAAGGAACACTTGTATACCCATCAGGCAGATTTCACAATTGTTTACATTTTTCCCATATTGATAGTATGTCTAACTTTGTCCTGAAATTTAAAGCAAATTACAGACATGAGGTCATTTCAGCCATAAAAACTACATTTCTAAAAAATGAAGGCCATTTTTCTATATGTCACATGATTTTCACAACTAACACAAATGATAGTTTCTTCAAATCTACAAATAATGAATTCACGCTCAAATTTCTCCAGCTGTCCCCCAGATATTATTTAGCTGGCTTGTTTAAAGCAGAATCTGATCCCTGTCTGTATGTGCAACACGTTTCATTGTTATGTCTCAAGTCTCTTTTAATCTCATACATTCTCCTTCCATTTCTTTTATGGCATTGACTTGATGATTTCAGAGAAACTGAGGCTGCTGTCCTGCCGGACTCTTTCCGAATTGTCTAATTGCTTCCACATGGTGTTAGGTTTCTTGTTCCTAAGTCCTGCATAAGCGGGAAATTAGATCTCCAGTGGTAACAAATTTGCCTGCCAATGCAGGAGATGTGGGTTCAGTCCCTGGGTGGGGACAATCCCCTAGAGAAGGAAATGGCAATCCACTCCAGTATTCTTGCCTGAAAAATTCCATGGACAGAGGAGCCTGGTGGGCTACAGTCCATGGGCTTGCAAAGAATCAAATATGACACCACCTAAACAATTAGTCATAGGCTGGGTCAGCTGGTTGCTGCTGTTTTTGCTGTCACCCAGGAGATCCAACCAGTCCATTCTAAAGGAGATCAGCCCTGGGTGTTCTTTGGAAGGAGTGATGCTGAAGCTGAAACTCCAGTACTTTGACCACCTCATGTGAAGCGTTGACTCATTGGAAAAGACTCTGATGCTGGGAGGGATTTGGGGCAGGAGGAAAAGGGGACGACAGAGGATGAGATGGCTGGATGGCATTACCGACTCGATGGACATGAGTTTGGGTGAACTCCAGGAGTTGGTGATGGATAGGGAGGCCTGGCATGCTGTGATTCATGGGGTCGCAAAGAGTCGGACACGACTGAGCGACTGAACTGAACTGAACTGAGGAGATATTTTTGAGTGTTATAGGCATCTTGTACTCTGCCTAGAAGGTACAAAAGATGTGAACATTTATGAACAACCACAGCTTGAGCCTTTGGTCAATGATGATGTGAACTCCAACATTGTAGAGCTTCCATGTAATCACTAAAGGAGAAAGTGAAGAGCCCTCCAGAACGATGCACAGGGAGGTTATCTTCAAGGGAAGACTCTACTTAACTGATGATATGTAAGCAAGAAATCATTAGAGACACTTATCCTCTAATTAAAACAAAGCTACCGTAAGATCGTATAATCCCACTCCTGGGCAGATATCTGGAGCAAACCATAAATCAAAAACGTACATGTACCACAACGTTCACTGCAGCACTCATTTACAAAAGCCAGGCCAAGGAAGCAACCCGTGTCCATCAGCTGGTGAACGTATAAAGCTGTGGTATATATACAATGGAATAGTACTCATCCATAAAAATAATGCTATTTGCATGGATTACTTTAGATTATCATACTAAATGAAGTAAGCCAAAAACAAGTATCATATGATATCACTTACAGGTGGAATAAAAAAAAAATGATACAAATGAATTTGCATACAAAACAGTAACAAACACACACACACACACATATAGGAAAAAAAAAATCTATGATCACCAAAGGGGAAAGGGGAGGAGGATAAATTGGGAGTTTGGGATTAACATGCACATGCTACCACATATAAGATATAATAGATAAGCAACAAGGACTTATTGTATAGCACATAGAACTGTACTAAATATTTTGCAATGACCTATACAGGAAAATAATCTGAAAAAGAATATCTCTATCTATATAACGGAAGCACTTTGCTGTACACCTGAAACTAATACAATATTGCAAATAACTATATGGCAGTGATTTAAAGAAAGAACACTTATCTTGAAGTATCTGGACTTCAGACCTCCAAATCTTAACTGGAGGACCTAGATAATCAACCCTGAGATGCACCCTGACCATCAGAAATAAAACATGAAGACTTGCAAAGGGCAACTTTGATAAGAAGACTCATCAAAGGGCAACTATGATAAAACCAAAGGCTCTTTGCAGGGGTGCCGCATGAGCCATACTTAGAGTTTTCTGGGGTGGTGTAATTTAGAGTTAGGCAGACCTGGGTTCCAACGTCAGGCTTCCCAGGTAGCTCAGCTGGTGAAGAATCCGCCTGCAATCCAGGAGACCCTGGTTTGATTCCTGGGTCGGGAAGTTCCCCTGGAGAAGGGATAGGCTATCTATTCCAGTGTCCTTGAGCCTCCCTGGTCACTCAGACGGTAAAGAATCCAACTATAATTCGGGAGACCTGGGTTCGACCCCTGGGTTGGGAAGATTTCCCTGGAGGAGGGCATAGCAGCCCACTCCAGTATTCTTGCCTGGAGAATCCCTATGGACAGAGGAGCCTGGTGAACTACAGTCCATGGGGTCGCAAAAAGTGGGACTCAGTTGAGCAACTAAGCACAGCACAGCACAAGGGTTCCAGCATCAACCCCTACCTTTACCAGCTGAGTCAACTTATTAACCTTTCTAAAGCTCATGTGTCTCATTTGTACATAACCGGAGTCCCATGTGAGCCCAAGCTGGCATTCAGAGATACCTTTGTGATCCACCAAATCCATAGGCCTGTCCTGCTAGGAATCACTTGACATGAGGAAGTTTGATCCAGGGGGAATGAGCAGAGGTTTATGTCTGTGTCTCAGCGTGGGGAGGGAAAGGTGAGGGTTCTTTGGAGCCTGTGTTGGATGATGGCTTTTAAGTCTCAGGTCTCAGCCTGAAGATTGTGTCTAAACTGGAAGTGATGTTGGCTGGAAGCTGAGTATCTGCTCTCACGGCCCTGAAGGTTTACTACTGGGGCCCAGGAGTCAAAGTGATTCACATAGTGGGTAGACAACTGTGGGTCGTCCCCATACTCCTGTGTAGAGCTTAGCATGGCTGTGGTGTAGTGAGAACAGCAACGAACAAGGCCCACTTGGGCAGTTTAAGAGCTGATCACTTTGGGAGCTCCCCAGAGGAGATGCTTGGCAGAAATACCAGCTAACTCCCAAGTGGGAGCTAGTAGAGGGGGTTTGAGGGAAGTACTGACTTTGGATGCTTTCATAGGCTTCCTGGAGAGCCTGGAGCTTGAGAAGGATCCTGTGAGCTTAGGAAACACTCCAGCATCTGAGAGAGGAGGCAACAAGGGTGCAGGCTGGCCTGCACGGTTTGCATTATACGTATAGTGGTTTGAGCCTATTTGCATTTATAGGCTTGTGTGATGTTCTTGCTGGGGGTAGATTTACAGGAGTTTGGCCAACTGCAGAGAACTGCTTTAGGATTAAATACAGCAAGGAAAGCATCTAGCCCAATACTTGGCACAAGGCAGCAGTTTTATAATCACAAGCTCCCTCATGTTTTATTTTTATTCCCATCTCCATGGAGATATATGAGGTCTTCTTTTGAGGTCTAACTATTTGGGTAAGTGTTACCATTGTTATGTTCCTATTTGTTTATTTTGCTGAGTTTTCTGTGCAAGAACACATTTTTGTGTTGTCCTTTTGAGCTCTTTTTGTTGTTCTTACAAACAACAGCAATAACAACTAAATATGGGTGGCCTTCCATTACAATCCCACAACTGTAAATGAAACTGGATTTTAAAAATATGTCCAGATTAAAGCGATTAACGTCTTCCTTGTCTTCTTGTTAATGCACACAGGCCCAACCTGCATAATTTTCTCTCCCAGTCATGCAAGAGGCAAGGGTAATTTAGAAACAGTCATGCTGTCTTTGTACTGCTGTTGACAAAAGGCTCAGAGAAAAAAAAGTATAATACACCTTTGTTGAAAATAAACATGAATAAAGGCCTTAAGGCATACAAAGCAAGGTCTATAATTTGGTGCACATTTTTTAGCCTGAATAAATCATGCCTGTTATTTTCTTAGTGCCAAAGCAAGGAGAGGCTGCCCCCGGAGGATGACACTTTCTACCTGTTTCCAAAATGCACTTGATGATGTTAGGAGGCAGTGTGCTCTGTAAGAAGGTCAGGCAGAAATCATCCAGTGAATATTCATGATTTGATGTTGTTGTTGAGTCACTAAGTCAAGTCCAATTCTTTGTGACCCCAACTGCAGCATGCCAGGCTTCCCCGTTCTTCACTATCCATCTCCCAGAGTTTGCTCAAACTCATGTCCAGTGAGTTGGTGATGCCATATAACCATCTCATCCTCTATCTCCCCCTTCTCTTCCTGCCCTCAATCTTTCTGAGCATCAGGATCTTTTCCAGTGAGTCAGCTCCTCGCATCAGGTGGCCAAAGTATTGGAGCTTTAGCTTCAGCAGCAGTCCTTCCCATGAATATTTAGGGTTGATTTCCTTTAGGATTCACTGGTTTGATCACCTTGCTGCTCTCGAGAGTCTTCTCCAGACACAGTTTGAAAACATCAATTCTTCAGGGCTCAGCCTTTTTTATAGTCCAACTCTCATATCTGTACATTACTGCTGGAAAAACCATAGCTCTGACTATATATAGACCTTTGTGGGCAAAATGATGTCTCTGCTTTTTAATATGCTATCTAGCTATGTTGCAGCTTTTCTTCCAAGGAGCAAGCTGCAGTCACAGTCCATGATGGGAAAGGGTAATTTCTTATGGATCTGAATCCAGGTCCAGTCATTTGGCTTGAAGGATTCAGTTGACTCCACTGAAAGTACATGACAAGTATAGTTTCTAAATTATAGTAAGAACTCCCTCATTTATATTCTCTCATGTCTCAATCTCATCTAGCCCTGTCAGGTGAACCCCTGCTGCCCTTTAAATGCAGATTCCATCCTCTCCCCCATCTGCATGGAGCTGACAACCCATCTGCCACGATGCTTCGGCGCTCGGTATGTACTCCTGTTAGGGCCCCTGCCATGCATATTAGAGACTTCTGTTTCCATTCCTGTGTCCCTCACTGGAGAATTATGTCCTTGAAAGGAGAACCTCAATTTACTGTCATTTGATTCCCCGAAGTGAATTCTGTTCCTACCTGTGGAGTAATGTGTTTTGCACATTTGC
Source organism: Budorcas taxicolor (assembly GCF_023091745.1). Lineage (NCBI taxonomy): Eukaryota > Metazoa > Chordata > Mammalia > Artiodactyla > Bovidae > Budorcas > Budorcas taxicolor. The sequence continues at coordinate 112,402,642 of NC_068915.1, read as the reverse complement.
TGAGTTGAATCAGAATCTCAGGTTTGGAAGGAAACTTTCCCATCATTCTAGGAAGCATGGAACAGAGAGCCAATGACATCTGTGGCCCGTCCACCCTTCATTTAGTCAATGGGGTTACAGGGCTGGTTCAAGACCTCACAGCAAGTTGGTGGCAAGCAGAGACTAGAATCCAGAAGGTCCCATAGCAGTCCAAGGACATAACACTCGGTGGAACGAATGCCTGCATGTTATCAGTTTCTTCGAGGAAAAAAAAAAGTGCTGTATCTTCCAGTTAGTTGGCCTGGTTTCTTCACCATAAAACTCTCTTGTAAAGTTCCAAAACTAAGTGATGGTATGCCGCGTTTCCCAAATATGTTTCCCCATGGAACCTTTTCCTCACACCATCTGACTCAACTGGTGTTCCCCAAAACACACTTTGGAAAACACAGTTGCGGTAGGCAGAATAATGACCCCCCCACACACACACCCAAATGTTCAAGTTACAATCCCCAGGACCTGTAAATATGCTATGTTACTGGACAAAGGAGGAATTAAGGTGTTGGATGGAATTAAATTAGATAATCAGCTCACCTTAAAATAAGAAGATTTTCCTGGATTATCCAGGTGGGCCCAGTGTGTGCACATGTGCTAAGTTGCTGAGTTATGTCCAACTCTTCGAGCCCCCATGAACTGTAGCCAACCAGGCTCCTCTGTCCATGAGATTCTCCAGGCAAGAATACTGCAGTGGGTTGCCATTTCCTTCTCCAGGGGATCTTCCCAACCCAGGGGTTGAACCTGTATCTCTGTACTGGCAGGCAGACTCTTTACCACTGAGCCCCTGGGGAAGCTCCTCTTAAAGGAGAAAGAAAGTGGCCAAGGAGGCCAGAGAGATGCAGTGTGGGGAGTGCTCAGTGCATCACTGTGGGCTTTGAAAGTGGAGGAAGGGGCCACTAGACAAGGGAAGCGGGTGGCCTTTAAGCTGGAAAGGGCATGGTAATGACTCGTCCCCCAGAGCAGGGCCCCAGCCTCAGGATCTAATGCCTGGTGAACTGAGGTGGAGCCGACGTAGTCTTAACAGGGGAAAAGTGCACGGTGAGGACAAGGGGCTGGAATCATCCTGAAATGGTTCCCCCTCCTCCAGTCTGTGGAAAAATTGTTTCCTACGAAACCAGTCCCTGGTGCCAAAAAGGTTGGGGACTAGTGCCTGGGGGCCTGCAGAAAGGAAACGCAGCCCTTCCCATATCCTGATTTTAGCCCAGTGAGGCCCGTGTCAGACTTCTGACCTCCAGAACTGTAATACATTTGTGTTGTTTTAAGCCACAAAGTTGGTGGTAATTTCACAGCAGTGAAAGACAATTAATACAATGGTTCTAGTGTCTCAAAATGCATGTTTTACTGTGCCTCCACAGTTCAGTTCAGTCCCTCAGTCGTGTCCGACTCTTTGAGACCCCATGGGCTGCAGCACTCCAGGCCTCCCTGTCCATCACCAACTCCCGGAACTTGCTCAAACTCATTTCCATCCAGTCAGTGATGCCATCCAACCATCTCATCCTCTGTCGTCCCCTTCTCCTCCTGCCTTCAATTTTTCCCAGCATCAGGGTCTTTTCCAATGAGTTGGCTCTTTGCATCAGGTGGCCAAAGTATTGGAGTTTCAGCTTCAGCATCAGTCCTTCCAGTGAATGTTCAGGACTGATTTCCTTTAGGATTGACTGCTTTGATCTCCTTACAGTCCAAGGCACTCTCAAGAGTCTTCTCCAAAACCACAGTTCAAAAGTATCAATTCTTCGGTGCTCAGCTTTCTTTATAGTTCAACTCTCACATCCATACATGACTACTGGATAAACCATAGCTTTGACTAGATGGGCCTTTGTTGGCAAAGTAATGTCTCTGCTTTTTAATATACTGTCTAGGTTGGTCATAGCTTTTCTTCCAAGGAGTGAGCATCTTTTAATTTCATGGCTGCAGTCACCATCTGCAGTGATTTTTGAGCCCAAGAAAGTAAAGTCTGCCAGGGCATTATCAACAGTCGTGATTATATGCTTTGTATTCGTGGCTCTGTGGTGACATGGAATGATTCTACTAAATGGTTGCAAGCTGACCCCTGAAAACCATTGTTTTCTTCTATTTTTATAACTTGTGCTGAGTTCTGCTCTTTAGAAGCCAGTCACTAAGTCCATTCCACATGCTTAGAGAGATGACACAAGACCTGGGTACCAGGAGGCAGGGGTGATTGGGAGGCATTATGGAAGCTGCCTGACGTAGACAGAAAGGATTAGTGACTTCTTTTTTCTAAGACTTTACTTCTTTTACCAATGATTTGGAAAGCCTCTTGAAGTTCTAGCACAGGTAAGGAACCATAAAATTTATCACCCAAGCCAAAAGTCTTCTGAGATAATGAAATGAGGGATGCTATAAATAACTATAGGCTTCCCTCATGGCTCAGATGGTAAAGCATCTGCCCCCAGTGCAGGAGACCCGGGTTTGATCCCTGGGTTGGGAAGATTCCCTGGAGAAGGAAATGGCAACCCACTCCAGTATTCTTGCCTGGAAAATCCCACAGAGGACCCTGGTAGTCTATAGTCCACGGGGTCGCAAAGAGTCAGCCATGACTGAGTGACTTCACTCACTCATAAAAAACTACAAGGGGCAACAAGTAAAAAACAGACACAAACGGTCACCCCACACCCAGATATATGGTCACCCAGGCCAGGGTTGTCTTTCTCGGTATCTTTCTCAGACACTAGCACAATGCCAACATATAGCAAATACTTATTATATACCCACATGGGGAACAGCAAAATGTTTTGTAGATACATGAAATCGTCAGGTGGTGCTAGTGGTAAGGAGTCTGCCTGCCAGTGCAGAAGATGCAAGAGACTCAGGTTCAATCCCTGGGCCGGGAAGATCCCCTGGAGTAGGAAGTGGAAGCCACTCCAGTATTCTTGCCTGGAAAATTCTATGGACAGAAGAGCCTGGTGGCCTATATAGTCCATGGGGCCACAAAGAGCTGGACACGGCCTAGCGACTAAGCATAAAGTTACCTGGGCTCTAATTATTTGGTTCTCAGGCATTGTTCATCATAGTCTAATTAGGGAGGCCAAGAAACCGTCTTATCATATTTAATGCTACTTTGCAATGAAAAACTAAATCTATGATGACAGTGAGTTCACCTTAGGAATCATGCCAAAATAAGGGTGTGTTGAATTACATAGCCATTGGCTCTGGTGTTTGGTCTCATAAACACAAGGCCATGTGGTGTGTGGTGAAGAGCAAGCTGGGTTTCTGGCACCAGAGACTCCTGGGCGCAAATCCTAACTCTGCAGGAGGTAACCACAGGCAGATAATCTGACACTTCTAAACCTTAGCCTGCTTGTTTACAAATGGCAGTTAATTGGATGTGACAATATTAACAAGGCACATAGTACATTTATTCAACACATCAACAAATATTTGGGCATTTGCTATGTGCCAACTCAGAGTTCCTAGAAGCTAGAGTCCTAGAATAATCTTTTTTTTTTTTTTTTAAATTTCAGTTTTATTCAGATACCATTGACATACAGCATGGTATCAGTTTAAGGCAGACAACATAATGACTTGTATGTACTGTGAAATGGTGACCATGATGTTTAGTTAATTTCCATCACCTTGTGAAGATACAAAAAAAGAAAATATATAAAACATTTTCCCCTTGTGATGAGAACTTTCAGGGTTCCTTTCTTAATAACATTCAAATACACCATAAAACCGTGTTAACTACAGTCATCATGCTGTGTATTACGTATCTAGTGTTTACTTATAACTAGAAGTGTGTACCTTTTGACCACCTTCTTATAATTCCCCACCCTCAACCCATACTAGAATATTTTTGATAGATATATGTATTGCTACACAATCTGGGGTTTACAAAAGTGTTCTTGACATACTATAATTCTTAAGCTTATGGTAATTTACATTTTAACAGTTAATGATAGCAGCAACTGAAAATTTTAACCAATTTGAAACAAAATCAATAGCTCATGGATGAAGATAATTGGTCCTTATAACTTACAGGGATTTCATTTACATAAGGTTTTCCTCTGATATATATGTTCTTTCTCTGGAAAGACTTATAAATGTTGTACTTAGATGGCATGGTAGAATATTAAATTCAAGTTTTCAGTAAATTAAAAATGCTGCCATAGCTAAAAAACAATTTTTGTAACCCTTTTATAAGTCTATTTACTAGTTATTAGCTCCTCGTTATACATGAAAATAGAATTTTATACAATTTTGCTTCTCATAGAGGAGTTAAATTTGAATTTCAGATACTTTTACTGTAAGTATGTCCCATACAAGTTAAATTTGAATTTCAGATAATTTTTTACTCTAAGTATGTCCCATACGAGATTTGGGACATATTGTATTTGTTATTGTTGTTGTTCAGTTGGCAGGTCGTGTCTTTTGTCACACCACGGGCTATAGCCCGCCGGGCTCCTCTGTCCATGGGATTTTCTAGGCAAGAATCCTGGAGTGGGTTGCTTATTCTCCAGGGGATCTTCCCAACCCAGGGGTCAAACCCACGTCTCCTGCTTGGCAAGCAGATAGATCCTTTACCACTGAGCTGCCTGGGAAGCCTCAGAACATACTGTATTTAGACTAAAAATTATTCAATCAGTATTTATCTGAAATTAAATTTTAACTGGATGGCCTGTTTTTTAATTTTTAGTTTTAATTTTAGTGGGTTTCCCTGGGGGCTCAGATGGTAAAGAACTTGTCTGCAATGCAGGAGACCTGGGTTCAGTCCTTGGGTCAGGAAGATTCCCTGAGAAGGGAATAGCAATCCATTCCATACTCTTGCCTGGAGAATTCCATGGACAGAGGAGCCTGGCAGCTACAGTCCATGGGGTAGCAGAGTCGGACACAACTGAGTGACTAATACTTCACTTTTAATTTTAGTAAAAAATACACAATATAAATTAACCATTTTTACCATCTTTAAGTGTATAATTCAGAAATGTTAAGTATGTTCACAATGTTGTACAGCCAAACTGCAAACTTTTTCATATTGCAGAACTGAAACTGTATACCTATTAAGCAATAAACTTCCATTTCCTTCTCCTCCTTGCCTCTGGAAAATACCAGTCTTTCTGTTTTTATGAATTTGACTGCACTAGATATCTCACAGGGGATTCCCAGGCGGCACAGGGTTAAAGAAGCCACCTGCAAATGCAGGACACACAAGAGATGTGAGTTTGATCCCTGGGTTAGGAAATCCCCTGGAGGAGGAAACAGCAACTCACTCCAGGATTCTTGCCTGGGAAATTCCATGGGGTCTATAGTCTATAGGGTCTCAAAGAGTCAGACAGGACTGAGCACATCCTGAGTATTAACTCCAGGTAGTAGTGACTTAATAACAATTTAATGATGATTGTTAAATCTTTTCTCTGATTCTGTAGGTTATCTTTTCTCCTTATTAACTGAGTCCTTTGACACAAAAAAGTTTTGAATTTTGCTGAGTTCCAGATGATCTATTTTTACTTTTATTGTCTGTGCTTTTTGGTGCCACTTCCAAGAAATCCTTGCAAAGTCTAATGTCATGAAGATTTTCCCCTATGCTTTCTTCTAAGAGTCTTGTACTTCAGCTCACACATTTATGTCCTTGATCCACTTTGAGTTAATTTTTTGAACATGGCACAAGGTTAGAGTCCAAATTAATTCTTTTGCATGTGAATATCCAGTTTTCTGTGTTAAAATGACTATTCTTTTCCCATTGAGTCTTGGCATCCTTGTTAAAGATTATTTAATTATATATAAAAAGCTGTATTTCTTGGCTCTATTCTATTCCATTGGTATACATACAAGTCTTTATGACAATACACATTGTTTTGATTACTATAGCTTCATAATAAGATTTGAAATTAGGAAGTGTGAGACCTCTAAATTTGTTCTCTCTGAAGACTATCTGTTATTTTCTTGAGACTCAGTGTAAATTTTAGCATGAATTTTTTTTATTTTTGCAGAAAATTTTCTATTCTGCAAAAATTCTACTTGAAAGTGACAGGCAGTCTATTAAATATATAGATAGTTTTGTGTAGTGATATTTTAATATTAAATCTTCCAATCCACAAGTGTGGATGTCTTTCCATTTATGTCTTTTACAATTATTTCAGCAATGTTCTGCTGTTTTTAGTGTACAAGTCTTTCACCTCCTTGGTTAATTTTATTCCTAGGAATTTTATTCTTTTTGGTGCTACTGTATATAAAATCGTTTTCTTAATTTCCTTTCCAAATTGTTCATTGTCAGTGGATAGAAATAGAACTGACTTTTGTGTGTTGACTTTGTATCCAGCAGGTTTTTTTGTGTGTGGAATGTTTAGGATTTTCTACACATAAAACTAGGACCATCTGCAGAGATTGTTTTGCTTCTTTGTTACCAACTTGAATGCCTTTTATTTCCTTTTCTTGCCTAACAGCTCTGGCTAGGACTTCAAGTAGTATGTTGAGCACAAGTAGCAAAAAGGGCCTTCCTTATCTTATTCCTACTGTTAGAGAAAATGTTTTTATCTTTGTACGATGTTAGCTGTGGATTTTTCATATACAGTCTTTATAATGTTGAGGTAGTTTCCTTCTATTCCTAGCTTGTTGAGTGTTTTTCAATAACGGAAAAAGTTCAATTTTGTTCAATGATTTTCTGCATCAGTTGAGGTGATCAAGTGTCTCCCCTTTTATTCTATGGTGTATTACATTGATTAATTTTATACATTGAACTATCTTTGCATTCCAGTAGTAAATCCCATTTAATCATGTGTAAAATCCCTGTAATGTGCTATTCAATATGATTTACCAGTATTTTGTTGAGTAATTTTGCTTATTTAGCTTATGTGCAGAGTACTTCATGAGAAACGCTGGGCTGGATGAAACACAAGCTGGAATCAAGATCAATTATCTTGATCTTGATAGGGAAATATCAATTATCTCAGATATGCAGATGACACCACCCTTATGGCAGAAAGCGAAGAACTAAAGAGCCTCTTGATGAAAGTGAAAGAGGAGAGTGAAAAAGTTGGCTTAAAGCTCAATATTCAGAAAACTAAGATCAAGGCATCTGGTTCCATCACTTCAAGGCAAATAGATGGGGAAACAGTGACAGACTTTATTCTTTTGGGCTCCAAAACCATTGCAGATGGTGACTGCAGCCATGAAATTAAAAGACACTTACTCCTTAGAAGGAAAGTTATGACCAACCTAGACAGCATATTAAAAAGCAGAGACATTACTTTGCCAACAAAGGTCCATCTAGTCAAAGTTATGGTTTATCCAGTAGTCATGTATGGATGTGAGAGTTGGACTATTAAGAAAGCTGAGCACCAAAGAATTGATGCTTTTGAACTGTGGTGTTGGAAAAGACTCTTGAGAGTCCCTTGGACTGCAAGGAGATCAAGCCAGTCAATCCTAAAGAAATCAGTCCTGAGTATTCATTGGAAGGACTGATGTTGAAGCTGAAACTCTAATATTTTGGCCACCTGATGCAAAGAACTGACTCCTTGGAAAAGACCCTGATGCTGGGAAAGATTGAAGGTGGGAGGAAAAGGGGACAACAGAGGATGAGATGGTTGGATGGCATCACTGACTCAATGGACATGAGTTTGAGTAAACTCCTTGAGTTGGTGATGGACAGGGAGGCCTGGCGTGCTGCAGTCCATGGGGTCGCAAACAGTCAGACATGACTGAGCGACTGAACTGAACTGAACTGAATTTTGCATTAGTACTCATCAGGGATATTGGTCTTTTTTTTTTTTTTTTTTCTTGTGGTATCTTTGACTTTAGTATCAGGGTATTGCTGGCCTGAAAGAGCGAGTTCGGAAGCATTTCCCCCTCTTCAATTTTCTGTAAGAGTTTGAGGAGAATTGATGTTAATTTTTCTTTAAATGTTTGGTAGAATTCACTAGTGAAACCATATGGTCCTGGGCTTTCTTTGTTGGAAGGTATTTGATTACTAGTTCAATCTCCTTACTAGTTACATGTTTATTCAGATTTTCTATGTCTTCATAATTCAGTCTGATAGATGTATTTTTAGGACTTTGTCCATTTCATTTAGATCATCAGCATTGTTGAAGTACAATTGTTCATGGCATTCTTTTATAATGCTTTTTATTTTAGTAAAATTTGTTGAGAGCTGCTTTCTTTCATTTCTGATTTGAGTCTTTTCTCTTTTTCTATTAATTTAGCCAAAGTTTTGTCCATTTTGTTAATCTTCTGAAAGAATCAGCTATTGTTTTTTCTGATTTTCCTTACTGTTTCCCTATTTTCTGTTCCATTAATTTCTGCTGTAATCTTTATTATTTCCTTCCTCCTGTTAGCTTTGGATTTAGTTAGCTCTTTTTTTTTCCTAGATCTGATTTTCAATTTAATGTACACATTTATAGCTATAAATTTTCCTCTTAGCACTGCTTTGGGTGTCATGAATTTTTATTTGTTAAACGCAGAAACACTACTTATAAAAGTTTTGTGACTTTTGACTTACGTCTTCTCTCACGCCTTCCCGCTTTCCCACTCTGGTGAAACCAGCTGCCACGCTGTGAGCTGCTCTCTAGAGGTCAAGAAAAAAAGAAACAGCGATCTTAGGCCAACAATTAATGAGGAAATGACTCCTGTCAACAACTACTTGAATGAACTTAAACATGGATCAACTCCCAGTTGAGTTTTAAGATAAATGAAGGCCTGGCCCACATCTTGGTTGAAGCCCTGTAAGAAATCAGAACCAAAGGACCCTGCTGAGCCGCGGTTGGATTCTGGACTCACAGATAGTCTGAGATAACAATTGTTTGTTGCTTTAAGCCATTATACTTTGGGGTAATGTGTTACGTGACAATACACAGAAGAACTGTACAAAAAAAATCTTCATGACCAAGATAATCACGATGGTGTGATCACTTATCTAGAGCCAGACATCCTGGAATGTGAAGTCAAGTGGGCCTTAGAAAGCATCACTACAAACAAAGCTAGTGGAGGTGATGGAATTCCAGTTGAGTTATTTCAAATCCTGAAAGATGATGTTGTGAAAGTACTGCACTCAATATGCCAGCACATTTGGAAAACTCAGCAGTGGCCACAGGACTGGAAAAGGTCAGTTTTCATTCCAGTTCCAAAGAAAGGCAATGCCAAAGAGTGCTCAAACTACTACACGGTTGCACTCATCTCACACACTAGTAAAGTAATGCTCAAAATTCTCCAAGCCAGGCTTCAGCAATACGTGAACCATGAACTCCCTGATGTTCAAGCTGGTTTTAGAAAAGGCAGAGGAACCGGAGATCAAATTGCCAACATCCACTGGATCATGGAAAAAGCAAGAGAGTTCCAGAAAAACATCTATTTCAGCTTTATTGACTATGCCAAAGCCTTTGACTGTGTGGATCACAATAAACTGTGGAAAATTCTGAAAGAGATGGGAATACCAGACCACCTGACCTGCCTCTTGAGAAACCTATATGCAGGTCAGGAAGCAACAGTGAGAACTGGACATGGAACAACAGACTGGTTCCAAATAGGAAAAGAAGTACGTCAAGGCTGTATATTGTCACCCTGCTTATTTAACTTATATGCAGAGTACATCATGAGAAACACTGGGCTGGAAAAACAAAAGCTGGAATCAAGATTGCCAGGAGAAATATCAATAACCTCAAATATGCAGATGACACCACCCTTATGGCAGAAAGTGAAGAGGAACTAAAAAGCCTCTTGATGAAAGCAACAGAGGAGAGTGAAAAAGTTGGCTTAAAGCTCAACATTCAGGAAATGAAGATCATGGCATCTGGTCCCATCACTTCATGGGAAATAGATGGGGAAACAGTGGAATCAGTGTCAGACTTTATTTTTGGGGGCTCCAAAATCACTGTAGATGGTGATTGCAGCCATGAAATTAAAAGGTGCTTGCTCCTTGGAAGGAAAGTTATGACCAACCTAGACAGCATATTCAAAAGCGGAGACGTTACTTTGCCAACAAAGGTCCGTCTAGTCAAGGCTATGGTTTTTCCAGTGGTCATGTATGGATGTGAGAGTTGGACTGTGAAGAAAGCTGGGTGCAGAGGAATTGATGCTTTTGAACTGTGGTGTTGGAGAAGACTCTTGAGAGTCCCTTGGACTGCAAGGAGATCCAACCAGTCCATTCTAAAGGAGATCAGTCCTGCGTGTTCATTGGAAGGACTGATGCTGAAGCTAAAACTCCAATACTTTGGCTACCTCATGCGAAGCGTTGACCGATTGGAAAAGATCCTCATGCTGGGAAGGATTGGGGGCAGGAGGAGAAGGGGACAACAGAGGATGAGATGGGTGGATGGCATCACCGACTTGATGGACATGAGTTTGAGTAAACTCTGGGAGTTGGTGGACAGGGAGGCCTGGCATGCTGCGATTCATGGGGTCACAAAGAGTCGGACACAGCTGAGCGACTGAACTGAACTAAACTGAACTGAATAGGTAGCTAACTGTGACTTAACATTTTCTTCAGATCTACCAGTATACTCTACATGGCTTTCCTTCTATACATGCTTTTCACAGTCTTGGAGGTGTCCCTTAAGCATATATCTGATATGTGGGTTACTCAGGGACATGAATTAGAGAATCTGCCATAAAATTCAATTATGTAAATGACAGTATAGATACAATAAAGAATGCCTTTTGATTAGGCATTTCATTGGTCATAAAGCAACTACATTTATAAGACTTTCGTTGAAACTGCTGGAGAAGTTACTTCTGAGAGATTCAGCAAGTAGAAACTGAATCTTACAATATTTTGGTGTTTGAAATATGCTCCTTTCAACTTAGTGAACATATAAATGGCTTATATAGTATCATTCTTGAGCTGTTGTACATATTGATTACACTAATTATGATGTACTAATCAATGGGAGGTTCCATGGTTATTCAAGATGAGGTTCACCATGGAGACCAGATTTGTGTTTGACAAGGGGGAGGGCTTTGGGGGAAGGATGGAATGGGAGGTTGGGGTTAGCAGATATAAGCTTTTATATAGAGAAGGGATAAACAACAAGGTCCTACTGTGTAGCACAGGGAACTGCAATATCCTTTGATAAATCACAATGGAAAAGAATATGGGATACATGTATATGTATGGCTGGGTCCCTTTGCTGTTCACCTGAGACTATCACAACATTGTTAATTGGCTATAACCCCAAACAAAATAAACAGTTAAAATATGTATATGATAAAGTATCCAAAAATGAATGTATTTATAAGTATAACTTTGTTATACAGAAGAAATTAATACAACATTGTAAATCAACTATGCTTCGATTAAAAAAAATAAGAAAAAAAGATGAGGTTCACAAACATATCTACAGATACAGAGATTTGTTCACAGTAAAATGCTAGTTGAAAAAGGCAGATTGATTACAGTTTTGCTATCATAAACACCACAGTGATGAACATCTTTGTAGCAGGAGACCAATGTCTCAGCTCAAAGACAGATTCAGAGGAAGAATTCTTTCTTCCTCAGCCTTTTATTCTATTCAGGATGTTAATTTCATCCAGAAACAGCCCCAGACACACCACTAAATAATGTTTAACAAAATATTTGAGCATCCTGGGGTTCCACCAGGTTGACACATGAAAAAAATGAGCCATCAGGGTGATTATTTACTTATAATGAATTCCTGGAAGTGAAATTACAGGGTCCAATATGCCACTTTTTAAGGGTTGTGTCTCAGTTTAATCCTTTTCTGAGCATTCCCAGTGACCATGATAATGGATTTTATCCTCATCCCCAGTGTCTGCTAGCCTTTCTTGGTGGCTCAATGATAAAGAATCTGCCTGCCATTCAGGAGACCCCAGTTTGATCCCTGGTTCAGGAAGGTCCCCTGCAGAAGGAAATGGCAACCCACTCCAGTATTCTTGCCTGGAGAATCCCATGGACAGAGGAGCCTGCTGGGCAACAGTCCAGTGGGATTGCCAAAGAGTCCCTAGGACTGAGCGACTAACACTCGCCTTTTTCAGGGTCTGCCTGAACCTTTGCAAATCACTAATGTAGACTCCGTAGGAGGGTCTCAGGAGACCTCTTGTCTCCAGGCTCCCTACCCTCCTCCCTAATGGAGAGGTTGACTGACCGGGCCTCCATCATTCCTGCTCCTCTGCTAAGTCCACTGCTGGACAGTGCTTTTTTTCCCCCTAACATTATATTGATGACAGGTTCTGCGTAGAATATATGTTTACCAGAGACGATTCTTCGGTTAAAATCCACACAATTTTCCCTGAGTGTGTGTTAAACAGAACACAACTGTTTATATTCAGAGGGAAACTAACCTGACTTTATCTGTAACTTAATTACCATGAAGTCCCATGTGTGGTCTGCAGAGCTGCATAAATTAATAATGCTGTAATTGCAGAGTTCACCTACCGGGATCCTTGCTGCGCCTTTCTCCCAAGAACCTGGTGAGCAAACAGGCTTTGCATTAACATACATTCTCTGAGTGGACTTTCTTTTTCCTCCCTGAGGCATTTCCCACCTCCTCCGTGCTCCCAATCCGCTCCCCGCGCCTCCCCCCTTTTTTTTATTGTTCCTTTTACTCTCCTTGGAAGCCGTCGCTGGCATTCTTATAGCTACTGTTTCTCCTCCGGGTGCCTGTTGAAATACCCCACTAATATTTCTCCATTATAATGCGAGCCGTCAATAGCACAATGTCTTGTTGGCCTGCCTTTACAGGATGCAGTACAGAGCCATTCCATTACTCTGGCGTCCATCACGATCTTAAGCCACAAATCTTTCTCAGTGCAGCTCCAGACGGGGCCGCCTTTGGGCTGGAAGGCAGGGAGCGGCAGAAATGTTTCCCCAGTGTGGCGAGAAATCACACCGGGGTCCTCGGGTTTCTTCCGCGTGGGCTCTTTGAAAATGAGTCACTGCCTCGATTTTAACGAGAGGCGGTGATTGGTAGGAAGGGAAATTTTCTTGGGCGAAATGATTTAGTCGGAGAGATTGCCCAAGCCCATTAGGGAAAGGATTCCAATATGTGCTTAATTTTCTTTGGAGGATTTACTAATGATTGGTGGGAGCCCCGGCTCTTATTTCTTACTTACTTTTCTTGATAATGAAAAAGAGACCATATGTTGGGTGTGCTCCTTGCTGATAAACTCAGTTGCAGTAATGACTGGCAAGTATGTATATTTTGTACCTTGTGCTGTTACAAGGGAAATCCCAAACTCTATTTAAGAAACTTGCAGCCTTTGAAGCTAGTACCACTTGGCCTTCGAGGTTTATGCTAATATCAGCTAAACATGTGGGGTGTTAAGTGTTTTATTATGTTTTAGAAGAATTTTGAACATTTCTTACCTCACTAGGAACATCAAAATAAATTCCAGATGGGTTAAAGAGTTAAATATTGAAAAAATCTTAACTGTTAGAAAATCTGGAAGAAAATAGATGTGAATATTTATCCAACCTCCCAAAGGGGAGAATTTTCTAAGCTTAGAATTGATGGGATAAATCACCAAGGATGCGATGGATAGATCTGACTACATAAAACTTTAAAACCTTTATACATCCAAAAAAAAAAAAATCACCAAGATTAAAAAGCCATCAATAAAACTGAGATAATGTTGCAGGAAGTTTAACAAACAGTAAGGTTTTAATAAATATAAAACTCACATAAATTTGGAAATACAAATACTAGGACCCTAGCAGATATGCAGAGAAGAACATAAATAGGTCAAAGACAAATATGAAGTATGCTGATGAATAATTGCGGATTTTTTTTAAACTTTCCTAAGTAACCAAATAAATGTAAATAAAAGCATAGTGAGGGATTATTTCTTCTTTCAAAATTTCTCTATCAAATTTTCTGTTATCTAAAATGAAATGATAAAACCTAGTGTTGAGGAGGGTGTAGTAAGATGATTGATTCAATCAGTCATTCATTCCTTCAATCAATCAATCATTCATTGATTTGGAGAAAGTGAACAGATAACTTTCACGTTAAAAAAGTCCTTTAAAATAAAACCACATTAAAAACGATTTTAAATCATGACACTTTAGAGTGGTTTAAAAATGTTCTTAAGTAAAATTTTTTTCTTTTAATCTTTTCTTGAAAGAAAAGTGAAGTCGCTCAGTCGTGTCCGACTCTTTGCGACCCCATGGACTGTAGCTTACCATGCTCCTCTGTCCATGGGATTTTCCAGGCAAGAGTACTGGAGTGGGGTGCCATTTCCTTCTCCAGAGGATCTTCTTGACCCAGGGATCGAACCCAGGTCTCCCGCATTGTAAGCAAGACGCTTTACCATCTCAGCCACCTCTTTTCTAGGTTTTCTAAATTTCCGATAATAATCACGTATTACTTTTAATCTGAGGTTAATCCAAGCCAGAGTCAGCTGTGTGGTGCTCAGGAGGCCCAGCCACTTCCTTTGTTTTTTTTGTGTGTGTTTTTGTTTTCTTTACATTGTTGTTTTTTTTTTTTTTTTTTCTTTTCTGCTACTGCTAGTTCTCATAATGAGCAGATTTGGTTTTCTCTTTCTTGGAATCCTAGCCCTGAACATTTACACGTGATCCCATAACCTCCTTTCCTGCCATTAGTTTGTGAGTCTTTTCTGACAAACTTAAGTCCTTGTATTGCCTACGTCCTTGGCTAATACTCTCTCCTTCCAATCTGAGTGCTTTTCCCATAAGTGAAAGGGAAAGTGTTAGTCTTTCAGCCATGTCTGACTCTTCCCAACTCCATGAACTGTAGCCCGCCAGTCTCTTCTGTCCATGGGATTCTGGAGGGGGTTGCCATGTCCTTCTCTGGGGATCTTCCCGACCCAGGGATGGAACCTGGTTTTCCTGCACTGCAGGTGGCTCTTTACTGTCTGAGCCACCAGGGAAGCCCATAAACCTACCTATAACCACAGCTTCTTTCTCTATGAACTTCCTCACTTTTACTGTGAATGCTTATTCTCTCTGAGCCTCAGTTTCCTCTTCTACTAATTGGGCACAATAATAATATCTACTATACAGAGTAATTTATATTACCCTGAGAATTTACTTCAACGACAAAATGGAAGGAAACATTCTTTGCAAGCCCTACTGCTCTAGGCCAATATCATTGCTGTTCTGAATGCTCTTGTTTACCCCATCTGTATTCAAATCTTGGAATTGTAATCAGAGGTATTTTCTATCTGGACTCCTGATGAACTATCTCCTCAGCACACCCAGCCTCCACTGGAAGGAGGGCCACCTGGCCTCTGTCTTCATTTGGGAGAGCCTGGAGAGAAGAAGGTCTTTGCAACTCTGGGGAGAGCTTGATTCAATGTTCTGTGTCCCAGAGCTGCCTCTGCTGGTGTGGATGGAGGAAGATGGGACAGGTCCGGAGCACTTGTAGAGGAGAATGGTGATTCCCAGGCCCCAGGGCAGGAGGGTGGAGGGTTCTACCTTTGCTTCTTAGTCTCCTTACTTGTCCTATGTCAGAAGAACCTCGTCAGTTCATCTTCTCATGGAGTGATGGATTGGTGGATTGCTCTTCACTGAGGGCCCACCCTAATTCATCAGGCATTCCCTAGTGCTGAGCTCAGAGATCAGGAAGGCAGGCCTGATCGTCAGGAACCTACAGCCCAAGGGAGGAGCCCTGACCTGTTAACAGATGGTCCCCATCATTGTGGCCTAGGTTCTAACATGCATGCGGTTAAGAGCACAGAAGAGCTGGTTGCTAAGTTTGTCTAGGATATGGGAAGGGGCAGACAGGGTAGAGATGGCTTTATAGAGGAAGAAGCCTTTGGCATGAGCTCTGAAAGGTGCAGAGTATTCTTCTGGATAAAGAGGTGAGTTAGACCTGTCTCCCTTCCATATCCTGCATGGGAGCAACTGAAATGTCCATCAGCAGAGGAGTGGGTAGAGAAGATACGGCGCATGTATACGATGGACTGTTTATTGTTGCTCCGTCACTCAGTCGTGTCCGACTCTTTGTGCCTCCATGGCCTGCAGCACACCAGGCTTCCTGACCTTCACCATCTCCCGGAGTTTGCTCAAACTCACGTCCATTGAGTCAGGGATGCCATCCAAACGTCTCATCCTCTGTCATCCCCTTCTCCGCCTGCCTTCAATCTTTCCCAGCATCAGAATCTTTTCCTATGAGTCAGCTCTTCATATCAGGTATTACTCAGCCATGAAAAGAAATGAAACTGCGCCATTTGCAGAGATGTGAATGGACCTAGAGACTGTCATACACAGTGTAGTAAGTCAGAAGGAGAAAAACAAATATTGTATATCAATGCATGTATGTGGAATCTAGAAAAATGGTATGGATGAACCTATTTGCAAAGCGGAAATAGAGACCCAGGTGTAGAGAACAAGCATATGGCCATCAAGGGGGTGGGGACAGGATGAACTGGGCAACTGGGATTGATGTACGTGTGCTGTGCGTGCCAAGTTGCTCAGTCGTGTCCGACTCTTTGTGACCTTATGGACAGTAGCCCGCCAGGATGCTCGGTCCTTGGGATTCTCCAGGCAAGAATGCTGGAGTGGGTTACCGTACCCTCCTCTAGGAGATCTTCCCTACCCAGAGATTAAACCTGTGTCTCTTACATCTCATGCATTGGCAGGTGGGTTCTTTACCACTGGTGCCACCTGGGAAGATGTGAAGATAGGTGAAGTAGGTGGCTGGTGAGGGCCTACTGTCTAGCCCTCATGGGGAAAAATATAAGGTACAGTCTGTACCTAAGTTAACCTTAAAAATGCATTCTGGTATACATTAGGTGCAGACAAACACTGTTTGATTCCACTTATACGAGTTACCCAGAATAGTCAAATTTATAGAGTCAGAGGTCCATTAGTAGATGGCAGGGGCTGAAGGCTGGCAAGGAGGGTTGGGGACTTAGTGGTTAATGGAGACAGTTTCAATTTAGGAAGGTGAAAACTTTGGGAGAAGGATGATGGTGAGAGATGCACAACAATGACTATACTTTGTGTTACTGGACTGGACTGTTAAATATAGTTAAAATAGTATGTTTTATATTATGTGACTTTTACCACAATAAAAAACAGAAAATAAAAATTCTTTTAAAAACTTTAAAAAGAAAAAAAAAGGGGGGGGGGGTGACAGAGAGATAATTCCATTCGGTGGGAAAAGTACACCGAGCCCTGGAGGAGGGGAACTATAGCAAAAGATGATGCTGAGGACTCAGTGTGTCTGGAAGAAATGAGCTTGAGGTTGCAGAGGGTGGGGTTGGCAGGGGCTGGCCACTGGAGACCATGTTTATCTTGAAACTATAAGCCCACAATCTGTTGTTCAAAAACCTTGGGGCCAGATGTGCTGTTGGAGTTAGAATTTTCTGGATTTTAGAGTGTAATATGGTAATTATATTGCATAAATCATACATATTCCCAGTGGGCCTGGGGCACTGCCCTGTGATAATCCTATTCGTGATTTTAACACTGAATAGGCACACCCAAGAAAGAAAGAAAATAGATCAAGTTTTGCTGCCAAATATGTATGAATAAACTTTGAATTTCAGAGATGATTGAATTTTGAAATCAAGGGTAAGAAGGGTAGTAGGCTTGTTTGTTTGTTTGTTTAAATACTGAGGGCAACAGGTGGCCATTAAGACTCTGCAGGCTTCCCAAGTGGTGCAAAGAATCTGCCTGCCAGTGCAAGAGATGTAAGAGACACAGTTTCTATCCCTGAGTCAGGAAGACCCCCTGGAAAAGCAAATGACAACCCACTCCAGTATTCTTGCTTGGAGAATCCTGGGGACCGAGGAACCTGGTGGTCTACAGTCCATGGGGTCGCCAAGAGCTGGACACGACTGAGTGACCGACCAGCCTGAAGGCATGCCAAATACTCTGCACAGGTCAGTGTTATCACCTTAATAATTGGATGACAGGGAAGTGTACATGCAGCCTCTGTAGGGGGTGAATGGGAGGGGAGGCCGAGGGAATCTGATTTTCCCCGGCACTCTTCTCCTGACCCTGCTGCTCTCTTTGAACCTCCTCTCGTCACTTCCCTCTGTCCCTTCCTGGTGCTCGCTGTCCAGGACATCTGTGTCTCAAACCAGGGGGTCGACTCCCCATGTGCTGGCCTCCCTCCTGGCGCTGGGGTGGGGGGTGGGGGCTGTGAGTCTCCATTCCTCTTAAGCCCCATTTGCTCCACAGTCATCCCCTGCTTATACAGGAAGTCCCTGTCCTTTCTTCCTCAGAGGTCACACTTGTCTTTCATCTGCCAGTCATCTTCTTTTAGCATTCAGAACTTCAGCATCCCATAAAAGGGCTATGAGGTCATTGATAGGTGAGGAAGCAGTGTTCTAGAGCAGGGTGGGACAGAGCAAGTTGGCCATCCAAGATGCTTCTAGAGCCCAGACTATGGACTGAATGTGTGTGTCCCTTCAAAATCCACATGTTGATGCCCAGTCTCTAACAGGATGGTATTTGGAGATGGGGGTCTTTGGGAGGTAATTATGTCCTGGGGGTGGAGCCCTCATGAATGGGATTAGTGCTCTTTATAAGAGAGAGGATTATCCCCTCTGCCTTGAGAGGAAGACAGCCATCTGCAAACTAGGACGTGGATTCTCACCAGAAGGACCATGCTGGTACCCTGATCTCAGACTTCCAGCTTCTGCAACTATGAGAAGTAATGCCTGCTGTTTAAGCCATAAGCCTATGGCAGTTGATGATAGCAACCTGAACTCAAAGCACCCCAGGCCTCCTTGACCCTCTCCTAGAGTCCCTTTCTCTGCACTGCGCTGTTCATGAGCTGTGCCTTTCTAGGCTGCCTTTCCACTTTGATGATTTGCTTTTTTGATGATTTTGCTTTTCCTTTTGATGATTTCCTTTTTTCCTTTTTGGGCAATTTAATGTCTATGTTGGGTGCTTTTGTTTTTATTTTATTCTTCATGATGTCTGACAAGATGCCAAAGAAATGATGGTTTAGATTCTAGGCTAACCTTTTTATACTTGATCTTTTTAGCATTTGTTAGCTGGAGTCACTATTTCATTCTTATCCAATGACATTTCTGATATACAACAGTATGCTGCTGCTGCTGAGTCACTTCAGTCATGTCCAACTCTGTGTGACCCCATAGACGGCAGACTACCAGGCTCCTCTGTCCACAGGATTCTCCAGGCAAGAATACTGGAGTGCGTTGACATTTCCTTCTCCAGTGCATGCATGCACACCAAGTCACTTCAGTCATGTCCGACTCTGTGTGACCCCATAGACACCGGCCTACCAGGCTCCTGTGTCCACAGGATTCTCCGGGTAAGAATACTGGAGTGGGTTGACATTTCTTTCTCCATATAACAGTATAGTTATTATTGTTTTAGGAAAATTATTTAACAACTGCTAGTTGCATTTTACTACCTAAAGAGAGGAGAGTTTAGCACAATAGGAACTGAACATTGAGGAAATGCTATAGAGCTCTGAATTATGATGCTGAATCTTTTCTCCTTTAGCAATGAAAAGGAGAAAGCTAGGAAGGAAGCTTGTGTCATACTTCTAAAATAGCACATCACCAGCTTTTCTGGTGGTCCAGTGGTTAATATTTTGTGCTTTCAGGGCAGGAGGCAAAGGTTCAATCCCTGGTCAGGGCACTAAGATCCCATGTGCTGCACGGTGCCACCAACGAAATTATAAATAAATTAATAAAGAAAATAACACACACCTAAAGACCATTATAGGTGGCTCAGTGGATAAAGAACCAGCTTGCCAATGTAGGGCACTGGGGTTTGATCCCTGAGTCAGGAAGATCCCCGGTAGGAGGAAATGACAACCTACCCCAATATTCTCGCCTGGAAAATCCCATGGATAGAGAAGCCTGGCAGGCTGCAGTCCATGTGATTGTACAGAGTCAGATGTAACTGAGCCGCTGAGCATGCACACAAATGACCGTTATGTAAGTAAGATGTTGCCTTTGGCCAAATGTTTTACTGAGCATTCAGTTACTAGAAAGAGAAGCTAAAAAGAGAAGAGGAAAGAGAGAAATATTAATCTATGAGCAGATTTCAAACGCCCTAAGTCATGTACTTTTTTTTTTTCAGCAATTTTATTTTCCTTTGTCCTTTGAATTTTCCCTTGCAGTGGGAAAAGGAATTCCTCCCACAATGCTTTGCAACAGGCACACATGAACTCTTCTTAAACATATTTCAGGTGATCTATAAATAGCTCACCAGAACAGCAGGGCACAGTTGCTGGGAGTCAGGGAAGCAAGGCAGAAGTCTGAGATCAGCAAAGCCTGTTGGAACATTCCAGGAGTAATTCTGATTCATTTAGGTCTGGTGATCTCGCGTTGGTTCTGACTGTTAGGGATTTTCTGGTCTGGCAGCTGGGGCTTGCCGAATGCCCAAGACATGATCGCAGCTGGTTCCTCTGAGGAAAGGGAAGTTGTTGTTCAGTCACTCAGTCGTCTCCAGCTGTTAGTGACCCCATGGACTGCAGCACGCCAGGCTTCCCTGTCCTTCACCACCTCCCATGCTGCTGCTGCTGCTGCTGCTGCTAAGTCGCTTCAGTCGTGTCCGACTCCGTGTGACCCCATAGATGGCAGCCCACCAGGCTCCCCCATCCCTGGGATTCTCTAGGCAAGAATACTAGAGTGGGTTGCCATTTCTTTCTCCAATGCATGAAAGTGAAAAGTCAATGTGAAGTCGCTCAGTCGTGTCCGACTCTTCGTGACCCCATGGACTGCAGCCTACCAGGCTCCTCTGTCCATGGGATTTTCCAGGCAAGAGTACTGGAGTGGGGTGCCTTTGCCTTCTCCATAGTTTGCTCAAATTCATGTCCATTGAGTTGGTGATGCCATCCAACCATCTCATCCTTTGTCTCCCCCTTCTCCTTCTGCCTTCAATCTTTCCCAGCAACAGGGTCTTTTCCAATAAGCTGCCTCTTCACATCAGGTAGCCATAGTATTGGAGCTTCAGCTTCAGCATCAGTCCTTCCAATGAATATTCAGGGTTGATTTCCTTTAGGATGGACTGGTTTTCATTCCAGTCCCAAAGAAGGGCAATGCCAAAGAATGTTCAAACTACTGTACAATTGCACTCATTTCACATGCTAGTAAGGTAATTTAGCTCAAAATCCTTCAAGCTAGGCTTCACCAGTCAGTGAACTTCCAGATGTACGAGCTGGATTTAGAAAAGGCAGAGGAAAAAGAAGAGCTGGATCTTAGCTCTGCCACCTGCTAAACTTGTGACCTTGGGCTTGTAACTATTTCTTCCAGCCAAATTTCGTCACATGGCAAACTGATACAACTGACTCAAAAGACTGTTGCCAAGTCGAAACACGATTCTATGAGCTTCCCTGGTGGCTCAGTGGTAAAGAATTCTCCCGCCAATGCAGGGGACACAGGTTTGATCCCTGGTCTAGGAAGATCCCACATGCCAGAGAGCATCAAAAACAGTGTGTCACAACTATCGAGCTTGTGGTCTGCAGCCCGGGATTGGAAACTACTGAAGCCCACGCACACTGGAGTCTGTGCTCTGCAGTGAGAAGCCACACAGTGAGGAGCCTGAATGCTGCAGAGTGGCCCCCACTCAGTGCAACTGGAGAAAAGCCTGAGGGCAGCCGCAAAGACCCATCACAGTGAAATATACGTTAGGAAATAAATAAATGCATAAAAATTATAGGGAAAAAACGGGGAGATGGATACTATGGAAATACACAGTGTTGCACCCAGCACGGAGATGCTCAACAGATGTTGGTCTAACAAGGCAACATGACATAATGATAAAAGCGTGGTGTTTGGACTCATGCACCCTGGGTTCAAATCCGGCTCTCTCATTTACCCAAGAGGTAAATTAGAGTTAAGTTACTTAGCTTTTCCAAGACTCAGTTTCTTCATCTGCAAAATGATAATAACAAGTTGGTGAAGTAAACAATGCCAAGGGTTTACCATTATTTATTAAACCAATATTTGTGAAGTTCATATTGTCAACTAAGCACAGCTCTGGGCACTGGGCATAGAACAGTGCGTGATGCTTATTTCTTGCCCTTAGGTGCTCAGCTCTTAATCCCGGAGATGGATAATTGAGCAAACAGTTATATTATAGTGATAAGCCCCCTGCTGGGTCATGCCAAGGCTCACGTGCGAACAACTATTGGGGAACCCAATCCAGAGTCTGGGGGTTATAGAGAGATTTTTAAAAGAGCAATTGCTCAGATGGAACCTGAAAAAAGTGGATAAGTTGGCTCGTCGAAGTGTGACTGGGAAGAGTTTTTATGCAAATGCATCATCTAAAAATGCTGTGTATTTCTCACTTGATCCTCATGACGACCCTAAGAAGTTCCTGTTATCACCCCGGTTTTAAGGGTAAGGAAACTAAAGGTTAGAGTACCATGTTCTGATTTACTCTAGAGTGTTCCTTTTGAAGGTTTCATGGCGCTCATGACAATTCTTTCTTTTACGAATGCCTTCGCTTCACTCCCAAAATGCACACAGTGGGGTCACTAACAATGGGTTTCTGCTTTGCGTATGTGTGCGTGTGTGTGTGTGTGTGTGTGTGCACGTGCGTGTGTGTGCTCAGTTGTGTCTGATGCTTTGTGACCCTATGGACTGTAGCCTGTCTGGTTGCTCTGTCCATGGGATTTCCCAGGCAAGAATACTGGAATGAGTTGCCGTTTCTTCCTCCAGGGGATCTTCTTGACCCAGGGATCGAACCTGCATCTCTTGCAGCTCCTGCACTGGCAGGTGGACTCTTTACCACTAGCACCACCTGGAAGCCCTCTGTCTTATATACCCATTCCTATCATTCAGATCAAGGACAAACACCTGACCAAGCTTTAACTACCTACATTATCTTGCCACTGTAATGCAAGCCCTATTTACACTCAAATCGTTTTGAGGAAACATGGAGGTTGGCTTTACACATAACCTCAAAAATTAACATACTCAAAATACCATGCACCATGCCCAGAACATAATAGATAAAAATGATGGTTGGTTTTTTCCCCCTTATATTCTTTGTTCAGGTGAATATGCAAACAACAGGCTGAATTCAACCTAACACCAGCACGGTCAACATATTAGGATTGTGTTTTTCCTCACTTTGATTCCCAGCTCAGATTTTAACTTCACATTACAAATTATCTCCCCCAAAGCACTTCCTCCTTTATTTTGTTTGCTTACAACTATTTTATCAACTGACAGCTTCTAGAATGTCAATGGAAGTTCCAAATAATCGTATCTTGTCCATTTTCTTATACAGCAAGGAAAGGGTGAGAAAGAAATTTATTTGACCAGGAAAATAACAAGCCACTCAGCAATGCAAATTGAAGAAAACTAAATTATACTTGAACTAAATTAATCAATATGAATTAGACTGGTATTTAAACTGTTTTCTTTATATGAATTTTATTATAGTCACCTTAAACAGCTTGCTGTAAAGTGGCTCATGAATAAAGCTAAAATGCCAAAAATAATAATAATAATAATAATAGCAGCTGTGCACTGTGCAGAATTTGAGCTTTTTGTTTGTTTGTTTGTTTTTAGAATTTGAGCTTTAACTCCATTATGATTTTCCTTTTTTGCTGATTGAATATTGCTATACTTAAGTGTGGGCAGCGGATTTGAAGAGGATGAACCTTCAGACATAGAGCAAGTGAAGAATTAAGTACCCAGGTAAGATTAGAAGGGATGGGGGCAAGCTATCGGCTTTCAGTTTGCATGGAAACTGCCTTTCCTTCACAGCTCACTCAGCTCCAGTGCTCTGAGCATGCTCTGCCACATCTTGCTATCAGCAAAGCTGCATGTTAACTCCAAACTCCCAGAGGCAGCCACACAGCTGGCTCCGCAGTCTCTAGTCTAGGTTCCTTGACAGTCCTGAGACAACTGGGTTAGTCCACGTCAGGGTGACCACAGCCCAGCCCAAATGAAGCAAGGTAATCCGTCACTATCTTAAGTGGGCTTAATACAGTGCACCTGTGTGCTAAGTCACTTCAGTCATGTCTGACTCTTTGTGACCTTGTGGACAGTAGCATGCAGGCTCTTCTGTGCATGGGATCCTCCAGGCAAGAATACTGGAGTGGGTTGCCTTTCCCTCCCCCAGGGGATCTTTCCAACCCAGGGATTGAATTCACATCTCCTGTGGTTCCTGTATTGCAGGCCAGTTCTTTACTACTGAACCACTGGGGCAGTCCCTTGATACAGTGAAACATCTGCAGATCCCTAAATGGATTTCAAACCACTGGAGAGCTAGGTGCAAAGTCCATCCGACCATGCCCTTCAGACCCACATCCCTGTAGCTCCCCCAGAATAATAGTGCAATAGCCCCTTCTACTGGGGGGAATGCATTAGGTTCATATCACTTTTGGAGAAGGAAATGGCAATCCACTCCAGCATTCTTGCCTGGAAAATCCCATGGATGGAGGAGCCTAATAGGCTACAGTCCATGGGGTCGCAAAGAGTCGGACACGACTGAGCGGCTTCACGTTCATATCACTTTGATTCTGAGATTCAAGCTGTCTATAGCACCCACCATATCCACATTAGTAGAAGAGCCAATATCCCTTCCTCTCGTGTCTTGAATTATCCCGGGGAATTCCCCGGTAGTCCAGTGGTTAAGACTCCGTGTTTCCACTGCCATGGTCCTGGTTCAGTCCCTGGCTGGGGAACCAGGACCCCGTAAGCCACATGGCATGGCCCAAAAAGAGAATTATCCTAGAAGCTTGAGGTCTACTCAGCCCAAAAGGTCCGGTCCTGCCCCAAAATTGTTCTTGGAAAGAAAACGTGACAATCTGCAAATGCTTTCTCAGCCCCTGTTTTCTTCTACCATTACCTTTGTAGCTATCATGTGGCTTCCAACATGAAGAGAGAAGATCGCGTTCAGCTCTGTGTCCTCCAGGCCTCACACTTTTCTCCCTGAATGTCCTGTGCTACTCTGGTCATCAGACCAGTCCATCTTCTGACAGGAGGTGCAGAGGAGGAAAGGGAAACCCTCCCCAGAGTGTTATCTGTGCTCCTGGGAATTTAACGGGGTGCTGGACATAGCCCTTTCGTAGCATTTGAGGAAGCAGCTTTCTGCCTCTGCAGAGTTACATCAGCCAAGGATTCTCTGAGCCGCACTGCCATAGCCTCGATATTATAACCCTTGGTCCTCTCACATGAGGGCACTGGCTGGTCCCCAGGATGCTGTGCAACAGACAGTCTAGAGCCCCATGGCCTCAGGGGCCCTGAAAACATCCCCCTTCTACCTTCATGTGTCTGCCACTGAAGTCCCTGATGCCCTTTGTTCCAAGTCCCCATCCAAGTTCTGCTGCAGAATGAATACCGCTTTTAAGAGTTAAACTCTGTTCAACCACATACCAAAAGTAATGAGAAGAATGATTCCAAATGTAGTGGTCCACGCATGAGAAACATATGAGGTGACTTGGTGTAATTTTATAAATGAGAACACAGCAACCTAGCAAGGTTGACTCTAGCAGGGACACACAGCTGAGCCAGAGCTGGACCTCAGGTCTGCTGGATCCCCAAACAATGAGCCTGTAGGCATGAGGGTTCTGTCGGGCATCATTAGCTGACACCAGGAGAGGAAGGGATGTGCCTGCGTGCGAAGGCTGTGATTCCAGTGACCACAGCGAGGACGCCCAGAGGGATCAGGAGAAACACATCCAGAGCGAATGATGGAGCTGGGTCCTCTCAGAATGCTCTGTCTCTTTCAGTCCTGACTCTTCCTTCCTCTTTCTTCCCCCTACTATTGTGCATGAAACCAAGATTTCAAGTCCCCGTGATACGCTAGGTAGCATCCGCATCCTTTTAGGTGCCATCATTGATTGGACCACGAGGGCCAGAATGAGAGCTTCCTGAGAGTCCAGGGCTCAGCAGGCACTGGCTCATGGTCTCTTTAGCTGATGTTTGACGATGGATGTTCATTACATGTGCTCGTTGCAGCATCTGCAATCATATCACCTTCACAACTGAGTGTCTACGCAGATAGTTCTTTGAATAAGGAGATTTACTTATGGGATGTGTAGTAAATATTTGATTAGAGTGCTGCCGATTTGTAGGCTGGCCACTGAGTCCTGATGAAGATGGGCCTGAGAAGTGTTAGTCATTCAGTTGTGTCTGACTCTGTGACCCCACGGATTATAGCCTGCCAGACTCCTCTGTCTGTGGGATTTCCCAGGTGAGAATACTGGAGTGGGTAGCCATTCCCTTCTCCAGGGGATCTTCCTGGGCCAGGGATCAAACCCAGGTCCTCTGCATTGCACCAGATTCTTTACCATCTGAGTCACCACGGAAGCCTTTGGGTGATGGTGATTAATGAGACCAGCTAGACTTTCTCCCTTTAATCTTGCTTGAAAAATAAACCAACTTCTCAGGGATGCAGACCAAGAAGACGCAAGCAGATGAGAGGACAAATGGCAAAGCCCCGGGATTGGTGCTGCCTTGCGTTTTGGACAATGACCTGGCTTCCTTTGTGATCCAGTCTCTTTTGTTGACTTTGCCTCCCGACAATAAAGGTTTATTATCTGAGATAGCTTAACACAGTCTCCGTTTCTAGCAAAACCAAAGGAACCCTTTCTGAAGGTCAGGACCTGGCCCTGCTTTGGGGGTGCTGGCTTCTCACTATCAGACCACCTGCCCCTCCTGCCCATGCCTGGCCTGGCTCCCTGCTTGGTTCTGGATTCGGTTGGAACCTTTTCTTTCTAGATCTCCCAGGGTTGTTCTTGGCCTCCGTGGCCCTCCTCAACATGGGGCCTGCCGCGTCCTAACACGGGGGCACCGAGTTCAGGGGACAGGTACTGCATCGCTGGACTGTGGGAAATAGTAAGCGCACCTCCTCCTGCCTTCTCCATCTGTCTTCAGGTTTTGTGTTCACACGGCTTCTTCTGACAGCCTGAGCTTGCTGCTTCCTCCCCGGCGCCGCAGCTCTGGAACGGGGGGATCAGCCTCTCTCGCGGATCTGGCTCCCTCTCATTTGTCTAGTGTCTCTCAGGGTCTCAGCTGCCTTCAGGTTTCTCGTGGCATCCTTTGGTTTTGCCGAGATCTCCCCCAAGGGGACCAGCCTCATCAGCAAAAGGAAAATAGTGGAGTCAGTGGTGAGACTGACGTCCCAAACTGTGTTGAAGGAGATTTGCAAATCTAGTGCAGTTAGGAGACTGTGCTCCCGGACAATGGCATAACTCTGTGGTTAATTTAAACACAAAGCAGGGGACAAAGACTATTTTCTAGAACAATCAGCTCTTCGTGGATGAGGAAATTGAAGATCATAAAGGTCAAACCCTTTGCCTAAAGTCACACAGGAAGGTATTTTCAAATCCACTGAAGAACTCTCAAGTCCTGACACCCGTGACATTTCTTCTCAACCAAAGATCCTCCATGAATGTTTTATTGAAGGTACAAGCTACAAAATTAGTCAGTCTGTAAACAGCATTTCTCTGAAAGGGGTGAGGGGATGAGTTGTGAGTTTGAACAAATCGTGTGGTCTGCACGCGTTAGAGCCGTACTATACAGGGTGGTCATCTAACTATGCCATGAGGTGATTAGTACCGTACCCACTTAATAAACAGTAAAACTGAGACTCAGGAAGTTTCATAATAATGAAAATGATGACAGTCATTACTTATTAATGACTTTATTAAGCACTTGTTACATCCTAGTTCCCAGTGATTCGCATGTATCACCTCCATCCTGCTCATAGTAACTTTACCAGGAAAACACTATTACTTAAGTGAGTTCCCTAAGGATACACAGCCTGAGTGTGCATCGGGTCCCATCGCCCCGACAGCTGCCTTTGAGCTGAAGCAGATGTTCATAGGAAAAATCAAATTTCTATGTAAAAATATGTGGAAATGTTTACTGAACCAGCATCAAGCATGCAAACACATTTATTGCATTTGTATTCCAGATAAACAAACAAGAATCCCTGAGAGGTGGATGAACCAGGTTTCCTTCGTGTCTGTCTCCCTCCACTTAGCATGGGAGGGCTCAGCAAGTGTCGTTGAATGGGTAAATGAATGAATAAGTCTGTTTTCATTGCTCTGCCATTAACTGCATTGTGATGTTGAGTGATGACTTGGTCTCTCTGAACCTTTACTTCCCATCTGTAAAATACACAGGAAAAAAAGCAGGAGGCATGAAGACCTTAAATGCTCAGGTTAACCTCTTTTGGGTGGGGTAGGATGGGGCTTTGAACCACTGTCTTGCGGCTTCCTGGGAGGAACAATGCGAGCCCTGAGCTACTCCAGCATAGCTTTCACGTTCACATCAGGTTTTAGGAATCACCTCTTAGGAGATAAGCTGGTTCTAAAAGATGGGAGTCCTGATCTTTACTACTAAAGCTGTTATAATCACATGGCAAAAGGGACTTTGCAGTTGGAATTAAAGTTACTAATCAACTGACCTTAAAATTGAGAGATTGTTCTAGATTATTCAGCTGGGCCAAATATAATTTCATGGGCCTTTACAATCAGAGGAAGTAGGTGAAAGAGTCCATGAGAGAGATAAAGCAAAAAGAGGAGACAAGAGGAAAGAAAAGGTGCAGCCTCACAGGACTAGACCCCCCGTTGCTGATTTAAAGACGAAAAGTGGACCATGAGCCGAGGAGCGTAGGCAGCCTCTCGAAGTTGGGAGCAGCCCCTTGTGACAGCCAGCAGGGAAATGAGGACCCTGCTTCTACAGCTGCACGGAAGCAAATTCTGCAGATAACCCGGATGCCAGTGAACATGGAGAACTCACAGACAGATCATTTGAAATTAGGCAGCTAAAGGAGCAAAAAGAAAAAAAAACGATGAAAAAGCGTATGTGAATTATGGGACACCATTAAGTAAGCAAACATTTCTATCATGGGAGACCCAAACGAAGAGAAAGGAAAGGGGAAGAAATTCATTTAAAGCAGTAATAGCCGCGTGCTCAGCTGCTCAGCTGTGTCCAGCTCCTTTGGGACCCCGTGGACGGTAGTCCCCCAGGCTCCTCTGTCCGGGGGTTGCCATTTTCTACTCTAGGGGATCTTCCCGACCCAGGGGTTGAATCTGTATCTCCTGCGTCTCTTGCATTGGCAGGTGGGTTCTTTACCACTGAGCCACAAGGGGGACCCCAATAATAGCTCACAATATCCCAAATCTTGGAAGACATATGGACATCCAGGTACAGGAAGCTCCAAGTACTCAAGCAACACCAAGCCAAAGATTCGTTCCAGACACATTATAATCAAAATGTTAAAAGAAAGTGTCCAGAAAAAGTGATCTATCACATACAAGGGAACCCCCACAGGATCATCAGTAGATTTCTCTGGAGAAGTGAGTTGGCTCTTTGTATCAGGTGGCCAAAGTATTGAAGCTTCAGCTTCAGCATCAGTTCCTCCAATGAATATTCAGCATGGATTTCCTTTAGGATGGACTGATTTGATTTCCTTGCTGTCCAAGGGACTCTCAAGAGTCTTCATCACATTTTATGATGTAAACATCAAATACTGATTTAACCAAAATTGTGGTTTAACGGCTATGTTTGGAGGATGAGGATGAAGCATGCATATTGGTGTGTACGTGTCTGTTTTAGTTACAAGGGTAAAATACCCTCCTTCCAAAATAGGAAATCATGGAAAAAACTGATTGTTGCCCATCAATATATATTCTTTTCTTTCATAGCGAGAGAATTTTAGTCAATAGTGTGGTTATCTAGAATAAAGACCAGAGTTTCCAGCTTTCCTTGTGGGACCCATGACACCAAGTTCTGGACAATGGGATGTAAATGAAATTGATATGTGCGTTTTCTGGGTGGTGTCTTTAAGGGGAAGAAAGATGCCTTTCCATTCCCTTGCCTCCCTTCCCATTGGATGAAATACAGCCATGGTGACAAGCCGTCTTGGATCAGGTGAATACGAGTCTTTTTAACTTGGTGCTCTGCCATTTACAAGAGAAAGATAAGCTATTTTAAGGCTCTGCCATTGCCGTCTTAGTCTCTGTCACAGCGCCCAAACCTATATCATATCTCAGGAACCAAAAGATAATGTCTGAAGTTGAACAATCAAGAACAAGTGCTATAAAGATGTTATTTAGAAATATTGAATCAAATACCAGAAGAAATTGCTAAAAGACATGAAATATGTTGTCACTGGGAGCCTTGAATTTATAGAGAAGGGTGGAGTAGGGGACCACTATTTGTCCTTTTAAATGGCTACATCAGTATTCCTGTTAAATGACATTAAAGTAAGTCATTCTCACATACGTGCACACACAAGGTTATAATTTGTGGTTGCTGTCACCTTGAGTGAAATATGTTTTCACAAGGAGATTGTGATTTAAGGTATTGGAGAAAGCACTTAGATATGGAGTCTTATTTGGAACCATGCAACCGCTGACAAAAGTTTGATCAATGAGATCGCTCTCGTGTTTGTAATCCCACAGCATAAATATATTATAAGACTGGAGGATGGTTTCAAAACAACCAAACTATTACATGATCGTCAAGAAATTTAAAAGGAAAAAAAAAAAATAGAATTTCGATGAGACCATCAGTCACCATTTCAGGAGTAAAGGAAGCAATTACTGTCAAGGACATTGTAAACTTACCTTCCTGAAATGTGATCATGATTTCAGAAAATATATGTGATCTACTTGTGACATGGGATACAGAATGATACACTAGCCTTGGCAATGGTGTCAGGGTTGAGAATGTTAACAAGACAGGTCATTGATGTGACTGTTTGGAGCTCCCAGGGCTAGTGACATGTCCTCTTCATGTCCTGCTTTTACTGATAACATGCCTAATGGGCCCATGGTTTTTATGAGCCTATAGATGAACAGGACAGTTAGGAGTTCAAACATTATCAAGGCAATGTGGACAAATGAGTTGATACTGTGTCAGAGAAGCAGAGGATCTGTCAATATTAGCTTTGGAAGGGGTTGTAGAGGTCCTTTTCTGCAACTGTCTCACTTTGGGGAGGAGAGTGATACCCGGTGATGGTTGCTAATGGCCCAGTCACCCTGTGACTTGAAAGCACTTACCCCAGATGAAGGAAGTGAAACACGGAAGCCACAGAGAGAGGGGAACATTGTAAAGTAAGCGGGGAGGACAGGGCTTGTCTCCCTCTCTTGGTGTAGGCCCTTGGTCCATGGGTCAGGATCCATCGTAGACAGGGCTGGTGTAAGGGGGCGGGATGGGGGAGGGAAGACTGGAACAGTGAGAGACTGAAGCTGTGGTTTTAAGAAGATGGGCACTGAAGCACTGTTTACAGTAGCCAGGACATGGAAGCAACCTGAGCGTCCATCCACAGAGGAACGGATAATGACGGTATGGGCCGTGCATGGAATGGAATGCTACTCACACATAAAAAGGAACAAAACTGGGTCATGTGAAGCAATGTGGACGGACTTAGAGACCATCATCCAGAGTGAAGTAAGTCAGAAAGAGGAAAACAAGTATCATACATCTACACATCCATGTGGAATCTCATACATCTACACATCCATGTGGAATCTCATACATCTACACATCCATGTGGAATCTCATACATCTACCATACATCTACACATCCATGTGGAATCTCATACATCTACACATCCATGTGGAATCTAGTCCTAAATGTTCATTGGAAGGACTGATGGTGAAGCTGAAACTCCAGTACTCTGGCCACCTGATGCAAAGAACTGACGCA
Source organism: Budorcas taxicolor (assembly GCF_023091745.1). Classification (NCBI taxonomy): domain Eukaryota; kingdom Metazoa; phylum Chordata; class Mammalia; order Artiodactyla; family Bovidae; genus Budorcas; species Budorcas taxicolor. Next base: position 112,371,129 of record NC_068915.1, on the reverse strand, counting down.
TTGGAAAAGACCCTGATGCTGGGAAAGATTGAAGGTGGGAGGAGAAGGGGATGAGATGGTTGGAGGACATCACTGATGCGATGGACCCGAGTTTGAGTGAACTCTGGGGGTTAGTGATTGACCGGGAGGCCTGGCGTGCTGCAGTCCATGGGGCCACAAAGAGTCGGACATGACTGAGTGACTGAACTGAACTGAACTGTGGAATCTAGTAAAATGGTGCAGGTGATCTTATTTGCCACACAGAAATAGAAACACAGATGTAGATAACAATCCTATGGACACCAAGCGGGGAACAATGGGGATTGGGATGAATTAGGAGATTGGGATTGACGTATATACACTGTAGATAACTTGTGAGAACATGCCGCATGGCTCAGGGAACACTACTCAGAGCTCTGTGGTGACCTAAGAGGGAAGGAAATCCAAAAAAGAGAGGGTATTTGTACATATCTAGCTGATCAGTTTGTGGTACAGTGGAAACTAATACAACATCATAAAGCAACTCTACAAAAATTAAATAATTAAAATAGAAATTAAAACCAAAAAGATTGTACTTGAAAGTGAGCCACAGAGAACTCAAGGTGGTCATTCTTGTAACTGAACATGGTCTGTAAGACACATAATGTACTTGAAGTACCTTCCAAGAAAGGACAAAGATGGGAGGTTTGATCAGGAATGGTTGATTTCAGTGATGATGGAGAAGTAAAACCTTTTCCTGATTGTACCTCAATGAGTGAAGCCTGTTCAACAAGTTACAGCTGTTTACACCCCATCCCACTTCCTGTCTCTTGGAGACTGTGTGGTTGATCCTGGCTTTCAGGGAGATGAGGAGGAGAGAGTAGTCGAGACAGCTGGGTTCAATTTGCTGATGTTGAGTTGCAAGAGTTCATGGAATACTTGAAATACACTCTGACTTTCTTAAGTCTGAAGCTTAGGCAAAAGGTCTGGAATGGAGTAGATAGAATTTGAGATCCATTAGGTGGTAATTGAAATAACGAAAAGTGATAACGCTTTTCAAGGAGCAGTGGGAAGAGAAGAGGCTGAAGGTACAGCCCTGAGGCACACAAACATTTGGAGTCTGAGTTGAAAAACAGTAGCCCACAAAGGGAAATAGGGAGATGTGTCCAGAGATAGGAGGAAATCTGGAAGGATTAATGTCACGGAAACTAAGGAGTGTATGTCTTAAGAAGGAGTGGTTTTCAATAATGTCAGAAGGATCAAAGAAGAAAAAAATGAAGGCTAGAATTGTCTTCTGGATTTAAGGTCACTTGTGACCTTGCTAGGAGAAGGCAATGGCACCCCACTCCAGTACTCTTGCCTGGAAAATCCCATGGATGGAGGAGCCTGGTAGGCTGCAGTCCATGGGGTCGCTAGGAGTTGGACACGACTGAACGACTTCACTTTCACTTTTCACTTTCATGCATTGGAGAAGGAAATGGCAACCCACTCCAGTGTTCTTGTCTGGAGAACCCCAGGAACGGGGGAGCCTGGCGGGCTGCCGTCTATGGGGTCACACAGAGTCGGAGACGACTGAAGCAATTTAGCAGTAGCAGTGACCTTGCTAAGAGAATTTTAGAGAAGTGGTGGGGGTGGAGACACAACTTTGAAGATACACATTCTTTTTTTAAGATGAGAGACTTGAGCATGATGAAAGCTGCTTGAAAGGGACTACAGATAGGAAGAGGTTGTATAGAAAGTAAGGAGAGTGGTGGGTGATGGTGTGAAATCCTTGGAAAGGCAGAATGAGATGGGGTTATGAGTTCAGGGGAGAGATTGATCTTAAACAGTGGGAGGTACATCTCTTCTTAAAATAGGAAATGGGGAAAGAGTGGGAGTGATCACGATACATAATAATAGTTCAGTGGCTACTGGACATGTTGATGCGCTGGGGCCTCATTAATAGAAGTATAACATTAATATCCAGAGAAGGCAATGGCAACCCACTCCAGTACTCTTGCCTGGAAAATCCCATGGACGGAGGAGCCTGGTAGGCTGCAGTCCATGGGGTTGCAAAGAGTCAGATACGACTGAGTGACTTCACTTTCACTTTCCACTTTCATGCATTGGAGAAGGCAATGGCAACCCACTCCAGTGTTCTTGCCTGGAGAATCCCAGGGACAGCGGAGCCTGGTGGGCTGCCGTCTATGGGGTCACACAGAGTTGGACAAGACTGAAGTGACTTAGCAGCAGCAGCAGCAGCAGCAGCAGCAGATGTTCAAGGCAATGCTGTGTGTAGTCCTGGCTGGTACATCCTAAGTGAGAGACTGACCACCTGAAGAGCAGGCTTAGAGGAGTTAAAACCTGATGACAGTGTTTGAAAATGACTGAAGAATAGGGAAATACTTGGTTCAAGAAATACAGATTTGGCAGAGAAGTAACCATGGTCTTTAAATATTTGGAAGAGCAATTTAGTGTTATTCTGTTTTGGTATTAGAGGGCAGACACCAGCAACTAGAGGACATTATAGGAAATAAACCATTTTTGGTAATGTAATATAACTTGAATTTAAATGCATACTGACTTTTGTTAAGAAATATTAAGAAAAGTGGTTCATGGGAAAATACCTTCTTTAGCCAAGTTTTTCCAGAGAGTTTAGGACTACATAAATGTTTCATTCAAAAAGTATTGAGTTTTCAACATGTGCCAGGTACTATGCTGGGCTCTGGCCACACAATCTGAATCAGGCAATTAGCCTGGAATCAAGTATGGGAAACAGATATATAAAAAGATACTTAGGATACAACCAGCTGCACTTGGCGTAGCACTCCCCATCCTAGAAGACAGTCAGCTATTAATACAATATTAATGTGCTCTATTTATTTATTCATATATTTCATTGCAAACACAATTAAGAATCTCATTCTTCTCAGATAGAACATTTTATGACCTCAGTGATAGAACCCTTTAAAGAAAAACATAGTTGTTCATAACTAATATCAAGTTTCAAGAAGCAGAATTATGTCAAGCCTTTCTATTTTGCTGTAACAGACTAGGACCCTGTGAGGCTTTTCCAGGATAGATCCGCCCCTCTCCCCGTGTCTTCAACCTACCTCTTTAGTAAAATAATAAATTTAATCAGAGAAATGAGAAAATACAGAAACAAAGGAAAATAGTCAAGAAATACAGAATAATAATGCATGAGAGCTCATTCGCTTCGGTCATGTCCAACTCTTGGCAACTCTGTGACTGTAGCCCACCAGGCTCCTGTCCATGGGATTCTCCAGGCAAGGATACTGGAGCAGGTTGCCATGCCCTCTTCCAGGGGATCTTCCTGACCCAGGGATCAAACTTGCCTCTGCCTGCATCTCCTGCGTTGAAGGCAGATTCTTTACCCACTGAGCCAACTGGGAAGGTCAAAGTAATAATAATTTAGTCATTAAACAGAATCAAGGACTCAGTTACTTATCATGAACTAGAGGTAATATTCTGAGCTATGTCTTTTGACTGTTTTGTAGATACTGAAAACCCCACCAGGTGGAAGGAGTTAACTACATAAGAACCAGACTGTAGCCATGATATAAACTGCCACAGTTCTGAGAACTGGCCTCAAGGAAATGGGAACAAAGCAACCCTAGAACTGAAGACTAACTGTACTCAAAACAATCAATCTGATGCTCGTCAGACCACTGCATGACCAATTTCAAGATGACTATCAGAGTTGACTGTTCTGTTCTGCATGTAGCCCCCTCCCTCCACTTATACCTCCCTGGAATTCCTCTTTTAAACTCTTGCCCCTGATCAGCAACAGGGAGTTTGCTCTTTGGGGCATGAGTCCACCTTTTCCCCAGGATTGCTGGCTTCCTCAATCAAGTCATTCTCTTCTTCCATCCAACACTTGTCTGTTAGCATTATATTCTTGAGTGACAAGCAGCCAAACCTGTGTTCAGTAACACTGCTCCTCTGAGAGGACTAGAAAGAGCACAGGTGCACCATATTCAAAATAGTCCAAAGTTTAAAAATCTAAAATTAAAAAAGAGGGATAACTGGAGCATTCTCTAACTGCCTGTCACCCCTTTGTGTCAATATTTGTAAGCTGACAGGGTTTTCATATGATGCCTGCATGCTCATTGGTTAAATGATTGGGAGGAACCGGGGCCAGCTAACTCTGGAAAGCCCATGTAAGGCTTTTATACCATGCACATTGAATTTAGTGTGGGACAATGATGGAGTCCTAGGAACAGGGGAACGGAGAGTAGAGATTCCTAATCCAGGGTGTGGGGTGTGGAAGGAGAACAGTCATGGGAGATGACGTTGACACTGAATGGAACCAGCCAGAGGGGTGGGAAGGAGAGTCAGCCACATCAGAGCCCCCAGATAAAGTGGTGCATGGGTGAACTGGTGTGGCATGTGTGTGTGTGTCTGTGTGTGTGTGTGTGTGTCTGCCATGCATGCCCTCACTGTGAGCAGCTCAGCAGTGCTATAGGCATGCAACGGGATGCTGGGGGTCAGTAAAGAAAAAGGCCTTTTGAGCTTAGTTGGAAAAGTTGAGTGGAGTGTGGAGATGTCAGAGTGGGCCAGACTGAAACAGAGATCCCTGGAGCCTGCAGCTGGCATCCAGAAAGAGCTGACATGACTCTGGACCTTCATGGTGAGCCCAGGGTGGAGGAGGAGAAGCCTTTGAAGCATCTGTAAACTTTGAAGATGATGTGGAATATCCTCTGCCTGCAGTAGAGGAAAGGGCCTTGATCAGAAATTTGGGAAATAAATATGAATATCATTCTAGCTCTGCCCTATTGGCCCTGTGTGTGCCTCTGGCAACCTGGTGAGCCTTGGTTTCCACATCTGCAAAATAGACAAGCAGGAGGAGACGGTGACAAAGCTTTTTCCAAGCATGGCAACTCATGACTCTCTTGTTTTCCACCCAGGATGAACAAAGAATAACAATTTTGTTATTCTTTCATTCCAGTAATCACGTATGGATGTGAGAGTTGGACTATAAAGAAGAGAGAACAACAAAGAATTGATGCTTTTGATCTGTGGTCCTGGAGAAGACTGTTGAGAGTCTCTGGGACTGCAAGGAGATCAAACCAGTCCATTCTAAAGGAAATCAACCCTGAATACTCATTGGAAGGACTGACACTGAAGCTCCAATATTTTGGCCACTTGATGTGAAGAACTGATTCACTGGAAAAGACCCTAATGCTGGGAAATGTTGAAGGCAGGAGAAGGGGACAACAGAGGATGAGATGGTTGGATGGCATCACTGACTCAATGGACATGAGTTTGAGGAAGTTTTGGGAGATGGTGAAGGACAGGGAAGCCTGGTGTGTTGCAGTCCATGGGGTTGCAAAGAGTCGGACACAACTGAGTGACTGAACAACATTCAATCAAGACATGTTTGGGACCGCTGAGATGGCAGACAGAGAGTGGTAAACATTTTCCTTCTCTCAGAGTGGTGGATTAGATCCTGGTCCCCAGAACAAGTTTATTCTCCTCGCTGATGGAAAGGAGCTTTTCACCTTCATTCGTATTCTCCTAGGAACCAAGCCCATTAAGCATGATTAAAAACAGGTCTTATCTGGAGTTGAAGCTGGTGTTCTGAGATGAAAATCCTAGGTGTAGTGAGCTAAATTTTTTGTAAGGATAAAAGAAGCCACAGAATGCTGGCCTTGCTATAGCTACTTGGTCTGTGCTCCAAGTATAGTATTAAGAATTACCATTGATCTTCATCATGCTAATTTGTCCTTTTATGAAAGAATTTTGGAATCTGTGCTTTTACCACTCTTAGAAAGCTGGTGGTTTTGACAAATTCACAAAATATGTTTCTAATTTCATTCTGCTATCGCATCCCAGTAATTCTCACATTATTTCTGGAAGATTAGCAGACACACAGTTGTAGTGACATAATTAGTATTCAGAGTAGATAATAATGTCAAGGGATTTTTGTTGCTCTTAAAACCTAAATGAAAATATAAGGATAGCAGAAGTTGGATTTGTGATAATTTCTTGGCACCCATTGTGTGCTTATTCAAAAAAAAATTAATGCCACAAATGAGATTGTTTAATGCAAACAGTTGGACAAATCATTTAGAAGAAAGCAAATTTTGTTTTCTTTGCTTCCTATCTGTAAGGGAAAAGCATTGCTCCTTCTGCAGAATTTCCTGTCTGCTGTGCAATGGTTAATCTCGAGAACAGTTTCAGGCAATAAAACACTGACTGGAATCTTTCCGACAATACTTTTCCTTCTTGATCTTTTTTTTATGACTAATTGAAATGAAAGCCTGGGGAAGCTTAATGTTAAGAAAACACTCTGTGCTCTGTGATGTGATTCTGTGAAAGGGGTGTCTGTGTGGTGGGGAGCTCTTGGTTCTGGAATTTTAAGTTGGAGACCTAACTGAAAAATCAATATTTCAATTAGATGCCTTAGTGGGTTGAGGATTACTGTTACTGTAGCTGGAAGATTGCTGGGTGTTTTCTTGGGAGGGGTCATTACTATGAGCTGTGTTTTATTTTCTTTTTAATCAGAGCTCCCAGAATCTGTCTGCTTTGTTTGCATTTGAACTACTGAAGTGACCAACTAGGAAAGAAGAAAGAATGTAAATGATTAATATTATACTTCCCTAAAGACAGCTAATGGTGTATTCTTTAGCAGCTATTGGAGAGAAAGCAATCATTTGTTGTTGTTCAGCTGCTAAGTCATATCTGACTCTTCGAGACCCCATGGGCTGTAGCACACCAGGCTTCCTTGTCCTTCCACTATCTCTCAAAGTTTGCTCAAACCTATGTCCATTGAGTCAGTGATGCTATATAAACATCTCATTCTCTGCCACTCCTTTTTCGTTTTGCTCTCAATCTTTCCCAGTATCAGGGTCTTTTCTGATGTGTTGGCTCTTTACATCAGGTGGCCAAAGTATTGGAGCTTCACCTTCAGCATCAATCCTTCCAATGAATAGTCAGGGTTGATTTCCTTTAGGTTTGATAGCCTTGCTGTCCAAGGGACTCTCAAGAGTCTTCTTCAGTACCATAGGAAAGCAGTCATTATCTCTTATTTTATAGAATCCTAGAAGCAGTGACCCTTTGAGTTAGCAGAACCAGTTTTCAAATAGTGCTTCACGGCTCACCTGGAGCCTTGGTCAGTGAGGTGATGGGGACTCAGTGTGAGTAGGGTCCTTCTACCCCACAATGGATTCAGGAAACCAGAGTAGTTCCCCTTTGATCAGTTCTGTGTATTGTTTCACATGAAGTTTGATTTGAAAGATTATTTTATAAACCTTGAGTGAGAAGGACAGACGCTAGGTCAGATTCCTTTGGGCTTCCTCAGGGACAGTCATCCGCTGTCTACGGAACCATTTCCAAGGCAAAACACTCAAGACTTGATCCCTTTATGTGAAACTACCACTAGTCGTGTAAGGGGAAGCACACTGGCTGAAGCTACCCACCCTGGCCAGTCACCATGGTAGCCATTTGCACAAGTTATTTTACCACCGGAGGTCCTTGTAAGGAGCCACCAACAGGAAGATTTTGGGAAAGGTCAAAAGGAGACACCACGTGTCCAACCACCTCCCAGAATCCTTCTCACTGGCATCCATCTTGGCTGAGCAATGCGTGCTCAACCAGGAAGTGTCCTGAGTCCGAATGATTGGACAGAGACAATCTGGAAAATAATCCCATCACCATAAAACCGGAGAGTGGGAGCCACCTGGAAGAGCTGTTCTCCTGGGTTCCCTTACCTTGCTGCTCTCCACCCAGGTGCCTCTTCCCAATAAGCCTCTAGCTTTGTCAGCACGTGTGTCTCCTCAGACAATTCATTTCTGAGTGTTAGACAAGAGGCCACTCAGGTGCTGGAAGGGGTTGCCTTCCTGCAACAATCTCAAAACGTTTTCTTGAGATTTGAAATATTTGGTCCATGATATTTCCATTTACCTTTGAAAACCTTTTCCTCATCAGAACCACATTTTGCCACCAAATGCTCTTTCACAGTATGGCCAAGAACAGTTATTTTTATAATCCTTGGGATAAGTGGAATGTCTTTCCCTCTTCTGATTTTTCCAAAAAAGTTTCAGCAACTCCATAAAATGATAATTCCTCAAGTCTCTTTGATCTGTGTTTCTCTCAATACTGGCTGCCTTTTAATCTAACATGTGTATCACATAATATAGAACATGATTAGGAAGAGATGCCCAAAAGTACTCTTTTTGTTTAGCTTTTTAAAAAATTTACTCTTGCCTGGAAAATCCTGTGGACAGAGCAACCTGGTAGGCTATGGTCCATGGGGTCTCAAAGAGTCAGACATGACTGAGTGATTTCGCTTTAAACAATTTAATTAATTATTTATCTTTAAATGAACCAAAGATGACTATTTTAATGATAAAAATTACAATCCACAAGATAGAATCATAAACTATTAGACACCTAACAACAAATAAAGATTCATGAAGCAAAAATCAAATGAAAAAAATATATAATCAGTGAGACATATTAATGTTTCTCAGAATATTTTATCAAGTGCAGAAAAATAAGAATAGGAGCATTTTTCCTTGTATAAAAGTTTATTTTTAATTGAAGGATACTTTCTTTATAGTCTTGTATTGGTTTCTGCCATACATCAACATGAATTAGCCATAGGTATACACATGTCCCCTCCTTTCCACCTCCCACCCTGTCCCACCCCTCTAGGTTGTTACAGAAGCCTGGTTTGAGATCCCTGAGTCATACAGCAAATTCCCGTTGGTTGTCTATTTTACATGCGGTAGTGTATGTTTCCATGTTACTCTCTCCATACATCCCACCATCTCCTTCCTCCCCCCGCCCCACCTGGTCCATAAGCCTGTTCTCTACGTCTGTGTCTCCATTGCTGTCCTGCAAATCACTTCATCAGTACAATCTCTCTAGATTCCATATATATGCATTAGTATGCAATATTTGTTTTTCTCTCTCTGACTTACTTCATTCTAGGTTCATCTACTTAGTTAGAACTGACTCAAATGCGTCAGTTTTTATGGTTGAGTAATATTCCATTGTATATTTGTACCACCGATTCTTTATCCATTCATCTGTCAATGGACATCTAGGTTGCTTCCATGTCCTCCCTGTGGTAAATAATGCTGCAAAGAGCATTGGGGCACATGTGTCCTTTTCGTTTTCAGTTTCCTCAGGGTATATGCCTAGTAGTGGGATTGCTGGGTCATGTGGTAGTTTTAGAATAGGAGCATCTGGAATGACGTCATTACAGAAGAACTTACTCTTATCCAGTGATGTTATATTCCCAAATCATCTACTCCACTAGTACTGGCATTGCACCAGTTGAGTAAAAGCTGAGGGTTTTGACTGTTATATAATACCACATTGTTGGTTTTTTAAATTGTATTCATTAACTTATTTTTGGCTGTCCTGGTCTTTGTTGCTGCTTGGGCTCTTTTCTAGTTGTAACAAGCAGGGGCTGCTCTTCAGTTGTGCTGCTTGCGTTTCTCACTGCAGCAGCTTCTCTTGTTGCAGAGCATGGGCTCTAGGGGCGGGCTTTAGCAGTTACAGCTGCTCAGCCTTAGAGCACAGGCTCAGTAGTCGAGGCCCACAGGCTTAGCTGCTCCACGGCATGTGGAATCTTCCCAGACCAGGGATCAAATCCAAGTCTCCTCCATTGGCAGGCAGATTCTTTGCCAGTGAGCCACCAGGGAAGCCCGAATATCAGGTTTTTGTGTATTTGTTTTGTGTACTTGTTTTTTCTATCAACTCTTTGATAGCAAGGATTACATTTTCTTCAACTATCTATTCCCAGAGATGACTTCCCTGGTGGCTCAGATGGTAAAGCGTCTGCCTGCAATGCAGGAGACTTGGGTTCGATGGATCGGGAAGATTCCTTGGAGAAGGAAATGGCAACCCATAGACAGAATTGCCAACATCCATTGGATCATAGAAAAAGCAAGAGAATTCCAGAAAAAACACCTACTTCTGCTTTATTGATTACACCAAAGTCTTTGACTGTGTAGATCACAACAAACTGTGGGAAATTCTTCAAGAGATGGGAATACCAGACCGCCTTATCTGCCTCCTGAAAAATCTGTATGCATGTCAAGAAGCAACAGTTAGAACTGGACATGGAACAACAGACTGGTTCCAAATAGGAAAAAGAGTACGTCAAGGCTGTATATTGTCACCCTGCTTATTTAACTTCTATGCAGAGTGCATCATGAGAAACGCTGGGCTGGAGGAAGCACAAGTTGGAATCAAGATTGCTGGGAGAAATATCAATAACCTCAGATATGCAGAAGACACCACCCTTATGGCAGAAAGTGAAGAGGAACTAAAGAACCTCTTGATGAAAGTGAAAGAGGAGAGTGAAAAAACTGGCGTAAAACTCAACATTTAGAAAACTAAGATCATGGCATCCAGTCCCATTACTTCACAGCAAATAGATGGGGAAACAATGGAAACAGTGACAGACTTTATTTTGTGGGGCTCCAAAATCACCACAGATGGTGACTGCAGCCATGAAATTAAAAGAAACTTGCTTCTTGGAAGAAAAGCTATGACCAACCTAGCTGCTAAGTTGCTTCAGTCGTGTCTGACTCTGTGCAACCCCATGGACTGCAGCCCATCAGGCTCCGCCGTCCCTGCGATTCTCCAGGCAAGAACACTGGAGTGGGTTGCCATTGCCTTCTCCAATGCATGAAAGTGAAAAGTGAAAGTGAAGTCGCTCAGTCGTGTCTGACTCTTCACGACCTCAGGGACTGCAGCCTATGAGGCTCCTCCATCCATCGGTTTTTCAGGCAAGAGTACTGGAGTGGGGTGCCATTGCCTTCTCCGATGACCAACCTAGACAGCGTATTAATAAGCAGGGACATTACCTTGCTGGCAAAGGTCCATCTAGTCAAAGCTATGGCTTTTCCAGTAGTCATGTATGTATGTGAGAGTTGGACTATAAAGAAAGCTGAGCACTGAAGAAGAAGTGATGATTTGAACTGTGGTGTTGGAGAAGACTCTTGAGAGTGCCTTGGACTGCAAGGAGATCAAACCAATCAATCCTGAAGGAAATAATTCCTGAATATTCATTGGAAGGACTGATGCTGAAGCTGCAACTCCAATACGTTGGCCACCTGATACGACGAACTGACTCATTGGAAAAGATTGCTGAGAAAGATGGAAGGCAGGAGGAGAAGGGACCACAGAGGGTGAGATTGTTTGATAGCATCACTGACTCGATGGGCATGAGTTTGAGTAAGCTCCAGGAGTTGTCTTTGGACAGGGAAGCCTGGTATGCTGCAGTTCATGAGGTCGCAAAGTGTTGGACATGACTAAGAGACTGAACTGAACTGATCTATTCCCAGCCCCTAGTGCCCTGTCTAGTACATAGTAGATACTTAACAAATGAAATTTGTTAATCTGGAATCAGAACACCTATGTTTGAGTCCCTTCCAAGTCGATTACTGTCTGTTTGACCTTTAACAAAGCATTTCACTCTTCCGAGATTCCACTTCCGGAAATGTAATTTGGAGGAATAAGAATACTGTTGAAAGAGTTGAATGAAAGATCATAAAAACATATCAGAAGTTTGAGTGAAGAAATAAACAGATTATCTGAAGGATTTAGAATCAGCATTTTTCAAGGCATTTGAAACTTTGTCTTAAGATCAAATTAAATTACAAGATAGCCACATACTTGTGACACATTATAGGGAGATCCTCATAGAATCTCCTTCATTTAATAATTGCTAATTATAATTCTATTGTATTTCATTGTACATTGAAATACACTATAAGAAACAGTTATTATGTCCTTACAATTGCATTTCCTACACGAATGTTGACAAAGAAGATAATGCTCAGAATCTTCATATAAGATTTATACTCATTTAATATTTAGTGCCATGTAGAAAGTTCTTTCATTTTAGAAAAGGCAGAGTAACCAGAGATCAAATTGCCAACATCCACTGGATCATTCAAAAAGCAAGAGAGTTCCAGAAAAACATCTATTTCTGCTTTATTGACTATGCCAAAGCCTTTGACTGTGTGGATCACAATAAACTGTGGAAAATTCTGAAAGAGATGGGAATACTAGACCACCTGAACTGCCTCTTGAGAAACCTATATGCAGGTCAGGAAGCAACAGTGAGAACTGGACATGGAACAACAGACTGGTTCCAAATAGGAAAAGGAGTACATAAAGTCTCTATATTGTCACCCTGCTTATTTAACTTCTATACAGAGTACATCATGAGAAACGCTGGGCTGGAAGAAGCACAAGCTGGAATCAAGATTGCTAGGAGAAATATCAATAACCTCAGATATGCAGATGACACCACCCTTATGGCAGAAACTGAAGAGGAACTAAAAAGCCTCTTGTTGAAAGTGAAAGAGGAGAGTGAAAAAGTTGGCTTAAAGCTCAACATTCAGAAAACAAAGATCATGGCATCCCGTCCCATCACTCCATGGCAAATAGATGGGGAAAGAGTGGAAACAGTGTCAGACTTTTTTGGGGGGCTCCAAAATCACTGCAGATGGTGATTGCAGCCAAGAAATTAAAAGACACTTACTCCTTGGAAGGAAAGTTATGACCAACCTAGATAGTATATTCAAAAGCAGAGACATTACTTTGCCAACAAAGATCCATTTAGTCAAGGCTATGGTTTTTCCTGTGGTCATGTATGGATGTGAGAGTTGGACTGTGAAGAAATCTGAGCACTGAAGAATTAATGCTTTTGAACTGTGGTGTTGGAGAAGACTCTTGAGAGTCCCTTGGACTGCAAGGAGATCCAACCAGTCCATTCTGAAGGAGATCAGCCCTGGGTGTTCATTGGAAGGACTGATGCTGGAGCTGAAATTCCAATACTTTGGCCACCTGATGTGAAGAGCTGACTCATTTGAAAAGACTGTGATGCTGGGAAGGATTGAGGGCAGGAGGAGAAGGGGACGACAGAGGATGAGATGGCTGGATGGCATCACTGACTCAATGGACTTTGAGTAAACTCCAGAAGTTGATGATGGATGGGAGGCCTGGTGTGCTGCAGTTCATGGGGTTGCAAAGGTTTGCACATGACTGAGTGACTGAACTGAACTGAGAAAGTTCTTTTAAAGGACTGGTATACATTGCTATTTAGAATGATGTAAAAGCAGAAATATTATTTTGCCAACAAAGGTCCATCTAGTCAAGGCTACGGCTTTTCCAGTGGTCATGTATGGATGTGAGAGTTGGACTGTGAAGAAAGCTGAGCAACCAAGAATTGATGCTTTTGAACTGCGGTGTTGGAGAAGACTCTTGAGAGTACTTTGGACTGCAAGGAACTGAACTGAACTGAACTGAGTATGTTACCATTCTTCCTTTGGGTGCTGGGGATCTCAAAGCAAACTTTGAGGCTCAATTAGGAGAAATTCAATCACTGTCAATAAGGACAAGAGTAACTCATCTGGTCATTTTTTATGGAACAATTAACTAGATGGATAAATAAAAATTGCTGGATATAAAACAGCATTTTAAGAAACTTTAATTTCTTGAAGTTGATTGAAATGGTTAGCACCTGGCTCAGGTTCTGAAAAATTCAGAACAAAATTGCCATAGACCTTAACAGATAACTTATTGTTAGAATCTAACATGGATTTCTAGTTAGCTCTAAGATTGCTGAGTTGAATTAAGAAAAATGGTTAGAGACACACATGATTCATTACATGAAACCAGGGGAATCTGCCTGACTGATAAATTGCAACAGCTATCACACTCTTAGAGATTAGTTTCCCCAAATAAGGTACTGAATGTGTGAGGAGTGACTGGCAGAACATCTATTCCATTGGCTCATAGTGTCGAAGACTCAGGTGTCCATAACTTTGAGTGGGCTTCCCTAATGGCTGAGATGGTAAAGAATCCACCTGCAATGTGAGAGACCTGGGTTCGATCCCTGGGTTGGGAAGATCCCCTGGAGGAGGGTATGGCAACCCACTCCAGCATTCTTGCCTGGAGAATCCCCATGGACAGAGGAGCCTGGAGGGCTACAGGCCATGGGGTCGCAAAGTTCAACATGACTGAGCGACTAAGCACAGCACAGTGAATTTTAGGGGAGGAAGGGGAGGTGATATTCAATGTCCAGCCTCCCTTCCTCTTTAGGGATATCTCCTGTTATATCTCCTGTTTCACTCATGAGTGAGTGAAAGTCACTTAGTTGTGTCCCACTCTTTGTGATCCCATGGACTATACAGTCCATGGAATTCTCCAGGCCAGAATACTGGAGATTGTTATATCCATTATATGTCTAGATTTGGTGGGATGCAGACCCCAGTTAACACTATGTGAAAGATGAAATCTGAAAGATTCTTATCACATGTCCTTATCACCTAGGGCATGAGTATGTAACCTGAGTTGTCCAATATGAGCACTGCGTGAGACTTTGATTTTATGATACTGATAAAAGAAACACAGAGCTTTTTTGGATAGTGAAGTATATAGAACTTTCACAGCCACACATAATATCCAGCTAAAGATAAAAGTGGTTACAGAGAGAGGTGGGAAGTGCTAAGAGAAAGGCAGAAAGTGGACCTAGAGCCCTGATCCTACTATACCTGAAACCTAACTTATCTTTGATATTTCCAATTATTAAGCTGATTTGTTAGTCTTTATGTTACTTGCAATCAAAGCATTGATATAACCCTCACCCCTGAACCTCCAAAACACTCACCTTCTAAACACAGTAGATTTATGTACCTGTGTATATGAAGATCTAGTAGATTCTGGAAATGGTTTAGATATATCCTATCAACTTTGCTCTATCAGGGACATCATGGACAGTGAGTCTAGAAAATCCATTATAATTTTAATGTGAAAAAAATATAATCGAAAAGAACATGAAGCTAAAAGTGAAAGTGTTAGTCAATCAGTCCTGTCTGACTCTGCAACCCCATGGACTGTAGCCTGCCAGGCTCCCCTGTCCATGGGATTTTCCAGGCAAGAATACTGGAGTCATTACCATTTCCTTCTCCAGGGGATCTTCCCGACCCAGGGATCGAACCAGTGTCTCCAGCATTGTAGGCAGATTCTTTACCATTTGAGCCACCAGGGAAGCCCATTGTAAGCTAAACCATACATCAAAACTCAGAAGAAGCACAGTTGTCGCAAACTGACTTTCCACTGGATCCAAAAAAAAAAAAAAAACACTTGAGAATTTTCTTGGAAGCCTCAATAATATTAGGAGACCATGTCTCTCTGAGAGAATAGAAACTGATATGAAAGCTAATATGATGAGAAATGTCACAGTATAAATTCAAAAGTAGAAAGGATAAGATGTAAAGGCAATAATAAAGCATGAGGGGTGAACTGGGCAAGGAAAGGATCATTAAAAGGAAGCAAATATTGCCATCAGAAAATTAAATTCTATATTTGAGGAAGTAAAAAGTAGATTGACCTTAGAAAATTAAATCAGTTATGTAGAAATTAAACTTCAGATCACGGAGAGAGATAGAGATTATATATATGTGTATGGAGGAAAAGAATCACTTCTATTTGGTTAGGTGATAGGAAATTTTATTTTTTCTTTTGTTAGTTTTTAAAAGCATTTCTTCTACAGTGAGTATGTATTAATTTGGAAAGAAAAAAGTTGGTTTTTTAAAAATTGTGGGGTATTGTTGTTGTTGTTGTTGTTGCAGTTTTCTAAAAACTTTGGCCACTCCTCGTGGCTTTCAGGATCTCAGTTCCCTGACCTGGTATTGAACTTGGGTCATGACAGTGAAAGCACCGGATCACAACCACTAGACAACCAGGGAACTCCCTCAAAGTCGCTACTTGCAGCAACATGAACGGATTTGAAGGGCATTAGGCTAAGGGAAATAAGTCAAAGAAAGACAAATACTATATGAAATCACTTACATGCGAAACCTAAAAGAATACAACAAACTAGTGAATATGCCAGCAAAGAAGAAGGCCCACAGATATAGAGAAGAAGCTAGTGATTACCGAGGGGTGGCCGGCAAGCAACATAGGGAGGTACCACTTACTGGGTGTAAGATAGGCTCAAGGACGTATTCTACAACATGGAGAATATAGCCAATAGTTGTAATAACTGTAAATGGAATGTGAAAAAGTGAAAGTCGCTCAGTCGTGTCTGACTCTTTGTGACTCCATGGACTGTAGCCTGCCAGGCTCCTTTGTCCATGGAATTCTCTAGGCAAGAATATCAAACTGAGTAGCCATACTGAATTGGGTAGCCATTCCCTTCTCCATGAGATCTTCCCAATCCAGGGATCAACCCCATGTCTCTCAAATTGCAGGTGGATTCTTTACTATCTGAGCTACCAGGGAAGCCCAAATGCAGTGTAACCTTTAGCAATTGTATAAAAAATTTAAAATTTAAAATGAAAAGAAAATTGATGCATTACTTAGATGGGAACAATGATTCAAATGGCAGATGATTTCTCACCTGAAACTGCATAGTCCAGAAGGAAGTGATATATTTCTAAACTGTTGAAGGAAAAAAAAAAAATTCTATATCCACTGAAAATATTCTCCAGCAATTAAGATGAAATAAAGACATGCTCAAATGAAGACTATCTAAGAGAATTTGTTCCCAGCACATGTGCTGTAAAAGAATTGCTAAAATTGTCTAATTTCTTTCGACAAAGGAAATGATAGCAGAAGGAAACTTGGAACATCAGAAATAAAGGAAGTACACCAGAAATTGGAAATGTATGGGTAAATATTATAGACTATATTTCTTTTCTCACATTATTTGAAATGCTTGTTTATTTAAAACAGAAATTATAACAGTTTCCGATAAGGTATTCAATGTAAATATTTGTAAAACATAAGCCAACAGCATTATAAAATAAAGAGGGTAAAGGGACTCATATGATGAAAAATTTCTACATTCTGTATGAAATGATAAAATACTGATTTTAAGTAAAGTGTTTAAACTTAAGTACATATATTTTCATCCCTAAATAATTAAAATACACAAAGAGATATCTGAGAGCACAATAGATAAATTAAAATAGAATACAAAATTGTTCATATAATTTAAAAGAAAGCAAGGAGTGGAAAACAGGCAAAAAGGGAAAAAAAGAGGAAACAGAAAGAAAACAAATAATAAAATGGAAACTTAAAGCCAAACACATAAATACTTGCATTAATTGTTAATGGTCTAAACACACTAATTGAAAGACAGAGATTGTCACAATAAATTCAAAAGCAGTATTTGACTATATGATGTCTACAAGAAGCTCACTTTAAATATAGTGATATAGGTATACTAAGAGTACAAGGTGAAAATATACCATGCAAACACTAATCAAAAAACAAACAAACAACAAAAAAAACAGTATATTTATATCAGAGACTTCAGATCAAAGAAAATTGTCAGGGATAAAGACGAACATTACATAATGGCAAAAATGTCAATTTTCCAAGAAGACAAAACAATCCTAAGTATATATATACCAAAGATAAAACTTCACAATATACAAGGCAACAGCCATCAGAACTGAAGGAGAAAAAGATATTTCTGTAATGACAGCTGGAGATGCCTCTCTCTGTAACTGATAGAACAGGTAGAGAGAAAAAATTGCAAGTAAATAGAACTGAACACCACTGTCTACCAACTGGATTGAATTGACATTTATAAAATATTTCACCCAACAACAGGGCTTCCTTGATGGTTCAGTTGGTAAAGAATCTGTGGGAGACCTGGGTTTGATCCCTGGGTTGGGAAGATCCCCTGGAGAAGGGAACTGACACTCACTCCACTGTTCTTGCCTGGAGAATTCCATGGACAGAGTAGCCCGGCGGGCTCCATGGGGTCACATGGGGTGACAAAGAGTTGGACACGACTGGGCCACTAACACTTCAGTCACCCAACAACAGCAATTAACATGTTTATTCTGACTGCAAATGGAATACTCCTCAAGACAGATCCTAAGAGTTAAAAGAATTTGAACCAACATAGTACATTCTTGAATCCTGGTGTAGTGTGAACTGGACACGGTTTATAGAATTTCAAAATGGGATTGCTGAAATGACACACACACACACACACACACACACACACACACACACACACACACACTGAAAACACTAATAATAACATGACCACATACATGGCTGAAGACCATGAAAGACTGAGGGAAAGAATTCTTCCAGAATGAATGAGAAAAGATAGTGATGTAAAAAACTTAAGATTTCTAATTAATTTAATTTAATTTAAATTTAAGAAGCAGAGAGAGCAGAGTCTGCAGATCTGAGAGTAATTCAACAGGAGAGAAACGGGAGGCAGAGCGAGGTTTTCACAGAGGAAAGTGTCCCTGGGCTGGAGACGTGGTGAAATCTGAGGTGCCACAGAGGAGGAAGAGAAGTTACAAGCTTCCTGAGAAAAGAAAACAAACAGTAAAGTGCTGTATTAATCAACATTCTCCAGAGAAGTAGACCCGACAGGAATTGCTTGTGTTTTTTTCCTCTTTTGTTGACTTGTTCTTTCATTCATTCACTTGCTTGCATGTTTCTCTGTTATTTATTTATTTAAAGTAGCAATTGACAGATTTTATAGATTGGCAAATCTCAAATGTTTAGGATAGGGTGGCAGGCTGGAGACCCAAGGAAGAGTTGCTGTTCGAGTCAAATGCAGTCTGGTGACAGAATTCCTTTTTGCTTGAAAGAGGTCACTGTTTGATCTATCCAGTCCTTGAGCTGATTGGATGAAGTCTGTCCACAGTGTCGTGGTTGTTCAGATGCTCAGTCGTGTCTGACTTTGCCACCCCACGGACTGTAAGCATGCCAAGCTTCGCTGTCCTTCCCCATCTCCCAGGGCTTGCTCAAACTCATGTCCATTGAAGACTGAAGGCAGGAGGAGAAGGGGACGACAGAGGAAGAGATGGTTGGATGGCATCACCGATTCAAAGTCCCGGGCTGCAGAGTCAGACACAACTTAGTGACTGAACAACAACTTCTAAGTCTTAATCTGCCTCGCCTCCTTTATCTCTCCTTTACTCATTGCAATTTATTTGTAGAAGAAACTGGGTTGTTTGTTCTGTGCAGTTTTCCACTGCATTACATTTTGGCTGATTACACTCCTGTGGTATCATTTACCTTGTTCCCTGTGTTTCCTATAATTTGGAAGCTTGACTTTTTTAGAAGTTGGAGGTACAAGTTCAAGTTTTATGCAAGAATATCTCATAGATGGCATCATGTCTTTTTTATCAAGAGGCACTAATAGCTGATTCTCACTTTGTGATGTGAGTCAGATGTTGAAGGTCAATGACAAGATCCTTTACTTAGTGTTGTAAACTGGTGACTCTCCAACTGAACCATTCACCGTTTTCTAAAAGAAATATTTCTATAAATAGACACTTACCCTCATCAACTTTTGGGTTACCCTGGAGTATAATTGGAGAAGGCAATGGCACCCCACTCCAGTACTCTTGCCTGGAAAATCGGATATGACTGAGCGACTTCACTTTCACTTTTCACTTTCATGCATTGGAGAAGGAAATGGCAACCCAATCCAGTGTTCTGGCCTGGAGAATCCCAGGGACGGGGGAGCCTGGTGGGCTGCTGTCTCTGGGGTAGCACAGAGTCGGACACGACTGAAGCGACTTAGCAGCAGCAGCAGGAGTATAATTTGTACCAAAAAGACAAAATACATGTTTAAGCTCTCTCTTTTTTTTTTTTTTACTATAAATTTTAGAGTACATGGTCTGTGCCCTAGCTAGTTTCAGTGATTAACCAAAATGTTTTTGTTTATTTTTGCTTATTTTTAAGCATCATTATGAAATAAGATTTTAATATATGGACGTGCTTCAATCCATTGCATTTACTACCCTTATTCACGTTCAAGTCACCCCATATTTGGCCAGTAGGAGCCAAATATGGCCTTAGTCATCTTTAGTTGCCTGTTTAATTTCTCATTTGACAAGCGTTTCAGGCTTATCCTTTACATTTCTCTGTTTATCCTTTATGTTTCTGTCCCAGACCAGGAATGAGCTATTTCTCCAGGCATTATTGATTCTTATTAGTGGAAAATAAATAGTACTAAGACACCACAATACGAACTGCTATTTTTTCTCTCTTTTAAAAAATTCTCTTATCTGATATTTGCTGCTTTTTTCTCCACTTAGTCACTCATCTGTTACATTGCTTGTGATGTTTGTATTCCATACACTTTTGCTGTCATATAGATCTCTCATTTAAAAGATGTTGACTAAATTAAATCAATGACTAAAATATTGTCAAAAAGTATTCATAACTGAGAATTCTGTATTTATCACTCAATGTTGAGGACAACGATCTTCCCTAAAATTAAAATAAGAAATCCTAGTAAGTTTGTCACCTGTGCAACTTTTCTGAGGATATTAGTACAAATTAAAAAAAAATTAAATGTATTATGGGAAACACCATTAACAGTCATTCTCTCTTCATTTTCATAACAGAATTATTTTATCCAAGTACCAGACAGACATATATACTTAGGGTATGAGCCCCCTCCAACCACAAGGTGTTGAACCATGATTAGGTTAAGCCAGTTGTAATGGTCTCATTCTCGTTGGCAGTGATGGGAGAGGGGAAACATACTAGGCTGCTTCTGGAAAAGATTTTCCTTGAGTCCTCTGGGAGGAGACGTCTTTTCTGACATAGATGCTGTTTACTGAAAGTGACACTGGGAAATGCTATCACTGTTTTAAAACCATCATGAGCTCATTGGTTATGCCGAGCCTGGCAGAGCAGGAAGATGAGGGACCTCTGGCACCTTGATAACATGGCTGAGGTGCTGAACAGCCTAACCTGGCAGGGTCTACATCTAGGCTTCTAGTTGTGATACACTAAAGGCCCCCATTCTGCAGCCCACTGCTAGGGGTGGGGGTGAGGGTGAGGGTCTGCCTCTCACGGCTGGCAGCAGTTGGCACATTAGCTCCATAGAAAGTAAGTTGAATACAAGACATACCGATGAGCAAAGGAACCAGCTGAGCTCATAATTATGCCTAAATAATTGTTATTAATGAGACTGAAATTAAAAGGAAAGGATTCCCAGAACATGAAAAGCATAGTGTTTAAAAAAAAAATCTGAATAGAGTAAAATTCCAGGTGTTTTTGCAAAATTTTGGGGAAATGGTGGTACAGAGGAGAAATAAATCTGCAGTAAAGCTTGTAGCCTGTGTGTAATTCCAGGAGAGCTGCCCACCATCTGTCTTAAGACCTGAGAAGTGAAGTTGCTCAGTCCTGTGCAACTCTTTGTGATCCGGTGGACTTAGCCCACCAGGCTCCTCCATCCATGGAATTTTCCAGGCAAGAGTACTGGAGCGGGTTGCCATTGCCTTCTCTAGGGGATCTTCCTGACCCAGGGATCGAACCCAGGTCTCCCACACTGCATGCAGATGCTTTACTCTTTGAGCTGCCAGAAAAGCACCACTTTTAGCCCTTCTCGTGGAACATTTAGAGCTGACACACCAGTCCCTCTCTAGATGAAGGACATCTCTGTCTGAGGCGCCTGGTTATCATGTATTTTTGTTTTTAATTTTTTTAAAGATATTTTTTGACATGAGTCATTTTTGAAGTCTTTATTGGATTCGTTGCAATATTGCTTCTCTTTTGTCCTATGGGGACCCTGATAGCTCAGTTGGTAAAGACTCTGCCTACAATGTGGGAGACCTGGGTTTGATCCCTAAGTTGGGACGATCCCCTGGAGAAAGGAAAGGCTGCCCACTCCAGTATTCTGGCCTGGAGAATTCTATGGACTGTACAGAGTCCGGTTGCAAAGACTTGGACACGACTGAGTGACTTTCACTTTCACTTTGTCTTTTGGCCCCATGTCATGTGAGATCTACACATGGACATCACCAGATGGTCAATACTGAAATCAGATTGATTATATTATTTGCAGCCAAAGATGGAGAAGCTCTATACAGTCAGCAAAAACAAGACCGGGAGTTGACTGTGGCTCAGACCATGAACTCATTGCAAAATTCAGACTTAAATTGAAGAAAGTAGGCAAAACCACTAGGCTATTCAGGTATGACCTAAATCAAACCCCTTATGAGTGTACAGTGGAAGTGACAGATTCAAGGGATTAGATCTGATTGACAGAGACCCTGATGAACCATGGACAGAGGTTTGTGACATTGTACAGAAGGTGGTGATCAAGACCATCCCCAAGAAAAAGAAATGCAAAATGGCAAAGTGGTTGTCTGAGGAGGCCTTACAAAGAGCTGAGAAAAGAAGAGAAGTGAAAGGCAAAGGAGAAAAGGGAATATATAAGCATCTGAATGCAGAGTTCCGAAGAAGAGCAAGCCTATTCTTCGGAAAGAGAATAGGAAAGAGATAAGAGATAAGAAAGCCTTCCTCAGTGATCAGTACAAAGAAATGGTGGAAAACAATAGAATGGGGGAAGACTACACATCTCTTCAAGAAAATTAGAGATACCAAGGGAAGATTTCATGCAAAGATGGTACAATAAAGGACAGAAACAGTATGGACCTAACAGAAGCAAAAGATATTTAGAAGAGGTGACAAGAATATACAGAAAAACTGTACAAAAAAGGTCTTCATGACCTAGATAATCATGATAAGTGATGACTGGGCTAGAGCCAGACATCCTGGAATGTGAAGTCAAGTGGGCCTCAGGAAGCATCACTATGAACAAAACTAGTGGAGGTGATGGAATTCCAGTAAAACTACTTCAAATCCTAAAAGATGATGCTGTGGAAGTGCTGCACTCAATATGCCAACAAGTTTGGAAAACTCAGCAAGGGCCAGAGGACTGGAAAAGGTCAGTTTTCATTCCAATCCCAAAGAAAGGCAATGTCAAAGAATGTTCAAACTACTGCACAATTGTACTCATCTCAGATGCTAGTAAAGTAATGCTCAAAATTCTCCAAGGCAGGATTCAGTAGTACGTGAACTGTGAAATTCCAAATGTTCAAGCTGGTTTTAGAAAAGGCAGAAGAACCAGAGATAAAATTGCCAACATCTGCTGAATCACCAAAAAAGCAAGACAATACAAGAAAAACATCTACTTCTGCTTTATTGACTATGCCAAAGCCTTTGACTGTGTGGATCACAACACACTGTACAAAATTCTGAAAGAGATGGGAATACCAGACCACCTGACCTGCCTCTTGAGAAATCTGTGTGCAGGTCAATAAGCAACAGTTGGCACTTAAGCTCAGGTGGCTGCGAGCCGGTGCACTTAAGCACGGCCGAGAGGAGCTACCTGGCAGAAAGTGAAGAGGAACTGAAAAGCCTCTTGATGAAAGTGAAAGAGGAGAGAGAAAAAGTTGGCTTAAATCTCAACATTCAGAAAATGAAGATTATGGCATCCAGTCCCATCACTTCATGGGAAATAGATGGGGAAACAGTGGAAACAGTGTTAGATTTTATTTTTTGGGGCTCCAAAATCACTGCAGATGGTGACTGCAGCCATGAAATTAAAAGACACTTACTCCTTGGAAGAAAAGTTATGATTAACCTAGATAGTATATTCAAAAGCAGAGACATTACTTTGCCGACTAAGGTCTGTCTAGTCAAGGCTATGGTTTTTCCTGTGGTCATGTATGGATGTGAGAGTTGGACTGTGAAGAAGGCTGAGCGCTGAAGAATTGATGCTTTTGAACTGTGGTGTTGGAGAAGACTCTTGAGAGTCCCTTGGACTGCAAGGAGATCGGATCAGTCCATTCTAAAGGAGATCAGTCCTGGGATTTCTTTGGAAGGAATGATGCTAAAGCTGAAACTCCAGTACTTTGGCCACCTCATGCGAAGAGTTGACTCATTGGAAAAGACTCTGATGCTGGGAGGGATTGGGGGCAGGAGGAGAAGGGGACAACCCAGGATGAGATGGCTGGATGGCATCACGGACTCGATGGACTTGAGTCTGAGTGAACTCCGGGAGATGGTGATGGACAGGGAGGCCTGGTGTGCTGCGATTCATGGGGTCGCAAAGAGTCGGACACAACTGAGTGACTGAACTGAACTGAACTGAAGCAACAGTTAGAACTGGACATAGAACAACAGACTGATTCCAAACAGGGAAAGGAATACATCAAGGGTGTATATTGTCACCCCGCTTATTTAACTTATGTGCAGAGTACATCATGCAAAATGCTGGGCTGGATGAAGCACAAGCTGGAATCAAGATTGCCGGGAGAAATATCAATAACCTCAGATACACAGATGACATCACTCTTATGTCAGAAAGTGAAGAACTAAAGAGCCTCTTGATGAAAGTGAAAGAGGAGAGTGAAAAAGTTCGCTTAAAACTCAACATTCAGATAACTAAGATCATGGCATCTGGTTCCATCACTTCATGGGAAATAGATGGGAAACAATGGAAACAGTGAGAGACTTTATTGTTTTGGGCTCCAAAATCACTGCAGATGGTGACTGCAGCCATGAAATTAAAAGACACTTGCTCCTTGGAAGAAAAGCTATGACCAACCTAGACAGCATATTAAAAAGCAGAGACATTCCTTTGCCAACAAAGGTCAATCTAGTCAAAGCTATGGTTTTTCCAGTAGTCGAGGTATGGATGAGAGTTGGGCCATAAGAAAGGCTGAGCACCAAAGAACTGATGGTTTCCAACTGTGGTGCTGGAGAAGAATCTTGAGTCCCTTGGACAGGAGGTGATCAAACCAGTCAGTCCTAAAGGAAATCAACCCTGAATATTCATTGGAAGGACTGATGCTGAAACTGAAACCCCAATACTTTGGCCACCTGATGGGAAGCACTTACTCATTGGAAAATCCCCAATGCTGGGAAAGATTAAAGGCAAAGGAGAAGGGAGCAGTAGAGGATGAGATGGTGGGATGACATCACTGATTTAATGGACATGAATCTGGGTGAACTCTGAGAGATGGTGAGGGACAGGGAGGCCTGGTGTGCTACAGTCCATGGGGCCTCAAAGAGTTGGGCATGCCTTAGAGAGTGAACACAGCAACAACACCATGAAACATTCTGTGGGTGGAAGCAAATCATGAGGTCAGCCCACATTCAAAGGTTGAGGAAATATTTCCTCTTGGTAGGAAATTCTACGAAGTCTCATAGCAAGGGTGCATGGATGAAGGTTGGTGTGATCAATTTCCGTCTTTAAATATCATGCCTTAAAGCATTCCTGTCCCTTCCTGGCACCAGGGACACCACATTTAGCCGTACAAGCTGCATATTATACAATTCCCGGGGTAGGGCAAGGAGCCACACTGTAAATTTATTTCACAAGGACCATACCCCATCATGCTTTCTTAAGATGTCCTTCAGGACTTCCCTGGTGGTCCAGAGGTTAAGACTTCCACTCTTCCAAAGCAGAGGGTGTGGACTTGATCCCTGATTGGGGAACTAAGATTGCACATGTTGTGTGATGAGGCCAAAGATTAAAAAAAAGATGTCCTTCAGATATTCAGTGAAACCATCCCTTCATCTCTCTCCCCCCCACCCCCCACCTAACACACATGGACACAGACACACACACACACACACACACACACACACTCACACACACACTCTGTTCCCAAGGGCAGATCAGTTTACTATAAAATTGGATCCTGGGGCATGAAAATGTCTACTATTCTAAAATGTAGCTAACAATCCTAACATATTACAGGTTTAAATATACTGATCCTCTTTAACTTCAGCTATTTTACATGGTGGTATTAAAGTTGCTTAGACAATAGAAAATTTACCCTGTTGATCCTTTAAAATAAATATTTACAAGTTTCATTTTCAGAAAAAAAATTTAAATGTCTCTTGGTTTGTATTATCTAAAATTAAATGTATTCTGCAGGAGGTTTAATATGGACATTTCCAACATAATAATTCCCAGGCTTAAGTATACATTTCTGGTGAGGCCAGGAGATCATTCATGTTAAAAGACTTACTTTTGTTGCCTCACTTTCTTATTTCAGTGAAAAAGGGGACTTTCATTAAGGCAGAGTTTCCATTTTGAAAAGATCATTCCATTAAAGTTGTTGCATTGCTGGGAGAGTAGATGAGTATCTATTTCTGTACATTAAGATCCAAATTCCATGTAAGCTGCCTCCTTGAAACTAACGATGCCATTAATAGGTTCTTCCAGTGTTCGGTTCAGTGTGGAAAGTGGGAGGCTGCCTCTGTAATTTACTGGGGATCGCAACACCCTTATACAACTGTTATTTCTGAAAGTAACCTTTACCTTTCCAAATGATCTATTTGTGCAATAGGATGGATGTTGCAGGTTTGACTTACCAGAGGTTAGAAATCACTCATTTCTATAATATCTCTGGCAGGCTGATTGCACATACATTATTTTTGTTGTTGTTTTGGTTCTTTATTTGAACTGAACTTGAAGGTTTGTTAATAATCTCAGTTTCCAAACTGCATTTATGTTGACTGAATCTCTCTGAATGCATTTACAGCAAAAACATATTAATTTGGCCCTGTTCATTAGGAATCTATTATTATTTACACAAAGCTGAAGTTCATCTTTTAGTGATCTCTGAAAGATGGGATTAATAAATCATAAAATGGTTTGAACCCTACTTCTAGGAGAATGAACATCTCCTAAAGAACTTAATCTGCTCTAATGCCTTAGAAACACCTATTTGCCTCCAAACAACATAATCAAAGGTCATCTCCGCCAAAGCTCGTGTTTGAGTGTGCTAATTATGAATCATTCTTTCCTTTTTAATGAGGAAAACCTTGAAAAAATAAGCCCACATTTCTAGTAAAAATATAATTTAGATCACTGCTGAACAATAATTTATGCAGGAGGGTCAATTCAGGAAATAGTACAATGTTTGCAAGCTATGTTTAATTATTTTCTTTTTATTCAAAACAGGATAAGGTCAATGAGAAACATTGGTATCAGTTTTCAGTCATTAAATTATTAATATTAGGGGATTGTGAAGAGAAGCAGTATGGGTTTCTATCTCCTTTATATTCTGAGACCTTTTAGATTTAATGAAATGTGTACATGTGTAATACTTCATTTTGTGCTCAAGTAGCATCCTAAATTAATGCTCACTTTGCAGATGGGACAGAGAGGTTCTCAATTGTCAAGTCACATAGCGAGATGATCACAGTGCTGGGGGCATAGGGTTCATTTTATCTAGGGCGATATGTGTTACAAACTTCTCAGGTGGCTCACGGGTAAAGAATCTGCCTGCCAGTGCAGGAGATGCAGGTTTGATCCTTGGGTCAGGAAGACCCCCTGGAGGAGAAAATGTCAACCCACTCCAGTATTCTTACCTGGAGAATCCCATGGACAGAGGAGCCTGGCAGGCTACAGTCCATGGGGTTGCACAAAGTCGTATACGACTAGGCGACTGGGAACAGGTGTGTGTCACAAGCTGGGGTGGACCGGGCACTATTCTAGACAAAAAGTTGCTTTAGACACAGGTGATGCAATCCCCAACTTCCCATTCCTCCATCCTGACCAAGCCCATCTCTGGTCCCATCTTCACTTATAGATGCTATATGAAACTGACAATGTCCTTTACATTTCTGAGCTTCAGTTTTCTCATTTGTAAAGAAGAGGCTTAGATTTGATCAACATTTTCCAAACACTGGGCTTCCCTAATAGCTCAGTTGGTAAAGAATCTGTCTGCAGTGCAGGAGACCCTGGTTCGATTCCTGGGTCAGGAAGATATCCTGAAGAAGGGAAAGGCTACCCACTGCAGTATTCTTGGGCTTCCCTTGTGGCTCAGCTAGTAAAGAATCTGCCTGCAATTTGGGAGACCTGGGTTCAATCCCTGGGTTGGGAAGACCCCCTGGAGAAGGGAAGGGCTACCCTACTTCAATATTCTGGCTTGGAAAATCCCATGGTCTATACAGTCCATGGGGTTGCAAAGAGTGGAACATGACTGAGTGACTTTCACTTCTAAATACCATCCTTCCATGTACTACCTGCAGAAATCACTCATAAGTATTCTTGGCTTGATAGGTTGCTATAATTCAATGGATGCTACCTTCCTAAATTTATTATTTAGAGGGAAACTTTTCATTGCTACTTTAAAAGGAAACCTAGCCTTATTCGTCTTAGAGGGAACAAATACTGTGAAACAAAATAATAACGATCAACCTTCACACCTGCTATTGTGCGCTCTGCCATTGAAGAGGCCTCTCAGTTAAAAAAAAACAAAAACCTATTGGCCAGTGTTAGGTGGGAAAGACATCACCTCGGAAAGGCTTTCTCCTTTAGATAGCAAAATAATGAAAGGGGAAGAACTGATGCTGACGTTGAAGCTCCAATACTTTGGCCACCTGATACGAAAAGCTGCCTCACTGGAAAAGACCCTGATGCTGGGAAAGATTGAAGGCAAAAGGAAAAGAGGGCAACAGAGGATGAGATGGTTAGATAGTATCACTGACTCAATGCAATGAATCTGAGCAAACTGCAGGAGACAGTGGAGGACAGAGGAGCCCGGCGTGCTACAGTCCATGGGGTCACAAAGAGTCAGATATGGCTTAGCAACTCAACAACAACAAGCAGGTGGAACTGAAAAGGGAACACCTCTGCTACTTTGTGACACAGAGTCACTTAATTCTGTCTCTGCAGCACTCAAACTTCTCTACTAGCAGTGGCCTGAGTCAGGTACTTTGAGAAACACTGTCAGGGAGATGGGTCTATCAGTGTGCTCAGCGTCTCCCATTTATCTGATTTTAAAGACCTGAACTGTAAGACCCCGGCAGGTCCCAGGGCAGCCGATGCCTGTCCTTGACAGCTTTCAGGCGCTGCAATTCTTTTCCTTCTGCAGCCCATCCTGCTGTTCTGGAAGCTCAGGTTAACTTAACCAACCCTCGGTGGAAACAGAACTGCTGTTCAGTTTTTTCCCAAATCCCCCTCTTAGGCTTAAAAAATTGCCAGTGAGCCACCTCTTGGAGTTTGCCACCTTAAACCAAATTATGTCAGGTTCTTAACTTTCTCCTCCTCCATACCGTTTGTGGTTCTCTGATTTCCAATAAATTCTACATGCATCATTTGGCTTCTTGATTTCTCCCTAGCCTCAAGTCATGGTAGAAGGACTCCTCTGGAGGTCTCACAGCTCACCCCTCCCTTTAAGCATGTTCCCCAGAGCAGCACTAAAGTGTCTGTAACACAGTAGCCTCTGTCCCGGGACCAGGGTGTTCTTGGCTGTCTCCTGCTTCCAGTTTCTTTCTCTAAATCTCTAGAACAGAAGTGCCAAATTGGTTACCCAGTACTGGAGCTGGTGCCTTTCATATGCTGCCCAATACTGTTCTAAGTGTGGTTCCTGGGCTGGCAGCATCAGTTTACTTGAAAACTTGTATGAAATGTACATTTTTCAATCCACTGACACCCAGATAATCAGAAACTCTTGCGATGGGGTCCTAGAATCTGCTTTTTTTTTTTTTTTTTTTCCTTTCTTGTAATTGTCTTGTCTGACTCTTTGCTGCCTCACAGACTGCCGCCCACCAGGCTCCTCTTGTCCATGGGATTCTCTAGGCAAGAACACTAGAGTGGGTTACCGTGCACTCCTCCAGGGGATTCTCTCACCCAAAGGATCGAACCCGAGTCTCTGGAGACCATTGCATTGTCAAGCGGATTCTTTACCACTGAGCTACCTGGGAAGCTGGAATATGTTTTAACAAGGTCTCCAATTGGCACTCAGGACCCCAAAACTTTGAGATTTAACTGGGCCTCCATAACCCTTCAAACATTTTAGCATATGACTCTATCTGGAAGTACCGGGCTTCACCTCCCTCCTGGAATCCGCATCGCCAGTGCTTCGCTCCCCTGGTCCTGTGTGGTTCTAGTCTCCACGCAGAGGTGCAGTATCGTCTGCTAGTTTTCATCATGCTTGTGTTACTGTTCTTCCTGGTGTGCAGGTAGCGGGATGTCAGATAGTTCGTGCACATATACTGCTTTCAAAAGCAGTCAAACCAAAGTTAGACCCAGAGGGCCATGTGAGTCATAGAAATGAAAAAAATTTAAAAAAAGATTTCTCAGTGAAAGTGGTCAGATTTACTTTAATCATCTATGTTGCTTTCCTAGCCCTGTAAATGTTTGAATATTGGATTCCTACTATAGATGCTAGATCTTTTTGAAATTAATTTTATTGAAATATAGTTGTTTATAATGTGCTAGTGTCTGGTGTCGGAGAAGGCAATGGCACCCCACTCCAGTACTCTTGCCTGGAGAATCCCATGGACAGAGGAGCCTGGTAGGCTGCAGTCCATGGGGTCGCTGAGAGTTGGACAGGACTCAGTGACTTCACTTTCACTTTTCACTTTCATGCATTGGAGAAGGAAATGGCAACCCATTCCAGTGTTCTTGCCTGGAGAATCCCAGGGACGGCGAAGCCTGGTGGGCTGCCATCTATGGGGTCGCACGGAGTCAGACACGACTGAAGCGACTTAGCAGCAGCAGCAGCAGTGTCTGGTGTACAGAAAAGTGATTCAGTTACACACACATACATCTACATTCTTTTTCATATTATTTTCCATTATGGTTTATTGCAGGATATTAAATATAGTTCCATGTGCTATATAATAGGAACTCGCTGTTTGTCCATTTTATATATAGTAGTTTGCATGTGCTGATCCCAAACTCTCAATCCATCCCTCCCCTACCCCTTCCCTTCATGGCAACCGTAAGTCTGTTATCTAAGTTCTAGATCTTTTTAAAAACTTATTTTATTGAAGTATAGTTGACTTGCCATGTTGTGTTGATTTAGTTATATATATATATATATATATATAGTTTTTCATATTCTTTTCTGTTATGCTTTATAAGATATTGAATACAGTGCTATAGAGTAAGACCTCACTGTTTATCCATTTTATATATACTAGTTTGTGCCTGCTAATCCCAACCTCCCAATCCATCCCTCCCCCATCACTCTCCCTGTGGCACCCACAGATCTGTCTCAATGTGATGGATTTTTAATACTTGTTTGCCTTTTCCGGTAGCAGCTCTCTCCTTTGACCCTCCATAGTGCCTTTCTGACCTCTACTTCCTGCCCAGACCCTCCTATCTATCCAAACCCTTGATCCTGGTCTCATTCAACCCACCCTATCCCTTTTCTATCAGCAGCAGCAAGGCATTAAGGCCACACATCACTCTCCAATTGATTAACACTCAGTCTGTTCTTGGTTTAGAATGTTGATTTGTTCAGAATGTGCTGTGCTGTGGAGCATAAAGGAAATGCCTGGATTTTGGAGACAGGAGAGCTGAGTTTGATTTCAAGTTCTGAACTTACTGGATTGCTATAATAATTAAGTGAGACATACATGGGAAGTCTCAGGCACATAGTAAACAACAAGTAAGCGATATTTATGAATAAGAGTTTAGTCCTTGCTTATTTGGTCACAATAATAACTGTGTATTTAGCACCTACATGAGGCCAAGGCTGTGCTAAGTAGATACTGTAGTACAAAGATGAAGTGAGGGAGTCAGACACATGAATGCTTGTGCTAAAGCAGTTTGTGCAAAGTGCTCTGGGATTATGGCAAGGGAGAGGTTTTGTGAGGTTTGAAGTAGGTTTCATGTAGGAGGTGGCAGACCAGCTTGACAGTCAAGGCTGAATAAAATTTTGTAAGCAGAGGAAAGAGTGACGGGCTCATAAGAGCCATTCTATATATAAATACTCAAAGATGAGATAGGACATGGTGTGTCCTATGAATGTTCTAAAAATAATGACTACTTCCATATTCCTTGATTACAGGGTCTGCAGAGAGAGAACATGAGCTCAGAAAGGTAGGTTAGAGGGAACAGTGACGGCATCTTCCCAAGCTAGACGAGCTTAGATTTTATCTTGGAGTCAGATGTGTGTGTGTTGGAAAGGCCACTGGCACCTGAGTCACCCAGAAAAGCTTCAGTTAAATTAGACTCCATGGATCACACGAGAAGACAGAGACACAAGGAAAGAATTTGAGAGACACGTCCATCCAAAATGGCAACGTTTTTCAAAGGACTCACGTGTCAGATTTATTGGAAACTTAAAGAACTTATTCATCGCACATTTCAGTGACTTAAAGTTTTGCTGCCTCAGACGTTCAGCCAAGTCCATAGGAAGTTTGTGTTTGAAACTAAAAACGACCCTGGTTGTTATCTTGGCAACACTGGCAAAGGCACAGTGAAGGACTATGGGTAACGGGCCAGGCTGTAGGTAAATTACTGTTTGGTCTGCTCTGGGCCAGTAAGTTAACACCACAGAAAAGCCTAGCCTGGCATTTCCTGACTTGGAAGTGTTTTAATTCGCTCCTTTTGGCAAACTATCCCCAAGGGCTTCACTCTAGGTTGGCCCTTTGTGAGGCCCATGTGTGATTCGATGGACTTTGACAGGCCTGCCTGGCCAAAAAAAAATCTTGCCGGGCCCAGCATTCCCACGCAGAGAGTTTCTTCTGTTGGTTAACACATCACTTCCAGAGAGCTCTGCCAAGATGTAGATACATTACTGGGGGAACGTGACATACTATGAGGAAAAGAGCAGAGAAAAATACAGGTAGCATTGAAAAGAAACTGGATCAGCAGGCAGACCCCCTGGATTTCAGCTCTACGCTAACTCCAACACAGCCCTCTGACCTCAGCCAAGGCAGTTATTATTACTAACATTTTTATTATTGTTAGAATCTTGGTTTCATCATGTACATGGATATCATCATATTTGTTCTCGTCATTGGTCAGTTTTAAAGGTTAAATGACATGGTAAAGGTGCCTTTGCAAACTGTAAAGTGTTCTACAAAAGATAAGGGGCTATGATTGTATTTTAAATATTTCTAGGACTGAGATCCAGGATTTAACCTTTTGATTGGAGTTGAGGAGGGAAGGGTGTGATGACTGTAATATGGGAAACAAGACAGTAACAGAGATGGTAGGAGGGATAGGAGTTTTCTTGAGGTCACAGCATGACTCCCAAGTCCATGATACCCCAACTCTCTCTTTGTATTTCAGCCCTCTGCCCTGCAGACCACACCATTTCTTGTTCAGGTCCTAAAAAGACTGTTCTGTTTGCCTGGATTCCCTCCCTCATCTAATCCACATGAATCCCTCCCTGTTTTCGTTGAAGATCCACCTAGACTGGTTAGAAGCTCCACTCTGAGAAATAGTGAATACTTTTATAGTATTTCTGCCACACTGTGACAATTGTCTGTACGTATTTCACTTTTGCACTTAGATGGTCTTGGAGACAGTATTGGGTCCTCCCCAAAATCTGTATGTTGAAAACCTAACCCTTAGAATGATTGAATATGGAAAGAAGGCCTTGAAGGAACTAATTAAGGTTAAGTGACATCGTAAGGGTGGGGCCCTGATCCAACAGGATTGGTGTCCTTAAAAGGAGAGGAAAGGCATCATTAGCATGCACTCATCCAGGAAAGGCCACGTGAAGACACAGTAAGAAGGCTGCTTCCTACAACCTAAGGAGAGAAGCCTCATCAGATGCCAACCATGCTGACACCTTGGTCTTGGAAGTTCAGCCTCCAGAATTGTGAGAAAACAAACATCTGTTATTTAGACCACCCTGTTGTGGTATTTTGTAATGGCAGCCCTAGCAAGCTAATATAGCTGGCAAATATCTTAAGGGTGAAGACTTTATTTAATTCATTTTTGTACAACCAGGAACTGGCAAATAATAGACGCTGAGTAAATGATTCTTGACTGAAAGAAAAAAATTAATTAATGTAGCACCACCTTGGCCCCACTGAGAGATCAGATGAGGCCAGAAGCTGAGACCAGATATTTATTCTGGGGCAATGACTATGGAGGGATGTTATTCATGGTCATGGGGGAAAACCAAGGCCAGCAGGTGTAGAGCCGGGGGACTCACAGGGGGCCACAGGGAGATGTTCAGGCTGGCCCTAGAAGAGATGGCAGGAAAGGTATCCAGTATCAGGGGAGGCTGAGGTGTGGGTAATAGCCATTTAAAACTTTCTAAGAGCTCCATCATCCACTGTGTAAGGTCCAAGCTTTCAACTTGGTCAATGAACCCAGAGTAACCCTGTTGTTAGCTGGTAGGTGTTCATCTAATCTTTGCCGCTCAAAAGCAAGGACCATGTCTTCTTACTTTTGTTTACATCTAGAACCTGGATGGGGCGTCCCAGGTGGCTCAGAGGGTAAATAATCTGCCTGTGATACAGGAGATGCAGGTTCAATCCATGGATCAGGAAGATCTTTTGGAGGAGGGCATGACTACCCACCTCCAGTATTCCTGCCTGGAGAATTCTATGGTCAGAGGAGCCTGGTGGGCTACAGTCCATGGGGTCGCAAGGAGCTGGACACAGCTGAAGTGACTCAACACACATGCACATAGACCCTATAAGAAGGCCTGCCATATTGTAGGTGCTCAATAAATGTTTCTTTAATGAATAGGATGGGATCTAAGTAGGTGGACTGCCAGCCGCTGGGACACTTACCTGTAAGGAATGTTTCACAGTGACTGGGAGAAGGAATCAGAACAGGACTCCTTTGTAGGGCTGTGTATAGTTCCATGTGGCTGCTGTAGCTAGTTACCAGAAATTTAGTGGCTTAAAACAATGGAAATTCGTTGTCTTAAATTAATCCTTCTTTCTTCCTCCAGCTTGTGGTGGCTCCAGGGGTCCCTTGGGTTGTAGCTACCAAACTCCCATTTCTGCTTCTGACTTCACATGACCTTCTGCTCTGTGTGTTCTCTTCTGGTGTGTCTCCTCTCTCTTTGCTCTTGTAAGGACGCGTGTCTTTGGTTTCAGGGCTTGCCATTATCCAGAATGACCTTATGTCAAATCTTTAGCTTAATCACCTCTGCAAAGATTCCTTGTGAGTCACATCCAGTAAGGGTCAGTATGAATTTTTCTTTTTGGAGATCACGCTTCAACTCACACATGTCTAGAAACAAAGAATGAATCACATACATTGTTGCTCAGTCACCCAGTCATGTCCGACTCTTTGTGACCCATGGACTGCAGCTCACCAGACTCCTCTGTCCTTCACTATCTCCTGCAGTTTTCTCAGATTCACATCCATTGAGTTGGTGATTCTATGTAACTATCTCATCCTCTGCATCTGATATACACACACACACACACATATAGTACTGCATCTCTATGTCCGTATCTATATCTACACGTATCAGGGGAGATGATCGCATAAATCTCATTCCAAGGCCTGGAGAAAATGAAATGAAATGCCCCAGCTCATACAGTGAGGCAAGGGGGAAAAAAAAAGGGGACTTCTTCTTTCTTCTTTCTGATCTAGTCAGGCCCTCACTGTGTTGGGTGATGCCCAAACACATTGGGGAGGGTAATTCACTTTACTGAGTCATTGATTCAAACGACAGTCTCATCTGGAAACACCCTCACAGACACATTCTGAAATAATGTTTAATCTGGGCATTCTTTGGTCACACAAGTTGACATACCACAGATGATCAGAATGAATTGGAACAACATTTTGGACACCACGTATTTAAAGTTTTTTATTTTTTAAATTTAAATTTATGTATTTTAATTGGAAGCTAATTACAGTTTTGTATTGGTTTTGCCACACATCAACATGAATCCACCGCGGGTGCACACGTGCTCCCCATCCTGAACCCCCCTCCCACCTCCCTCCCCATACCATCCCTCTGGGTCATTCCAGTGCACCAGCCCCAAGGATCCTGTATCAAACCTGGACTGGCAGTTTGTTTCTTATATGACATTATACATGTTTCCATGACATCCCCCCAAATCATCCCACCCTCGCCCTCTCCCACAGAGTCCAAAAGACTGTTCCATACATCTGTGTCTCTTTTGCTGTCTCGCATACAGGGTTATCGTTACCATCTTTCTAAATTCCATATATATGCATTAGTATACTGTATTGGTGTTTTTCTTTCTGGCTTACTTCATTCTGTATGATAGGCTCCAGTTTCATCCACCTCATTAGAACTGATTCAAATGTATTCTTTTTAATGGCTGAGTAATACTCCGTTGTGTATGAAATTGAAAAATAAAAGCCATATGATTATCTCAATAGATGCAGAGAAAGCCTTTGACAAAATTCGACATCCATTTATGATAAAAACTCTCCAGAAAGCAGGAATAGAAGGAACATACCTCCACATAATAAAAGCTATATATGACAAACCCCAGCAAACATTATCCTCAATGGTGAAAAATTGAAAGCATTTTCCCTAAAGTCAGGAACCAGACAAGGGTACCCACTGTCACCAGTACTATCCAACATAGTTTTGGAAGTTTTGGCCACAGCAATCAGAGTAGAAAAAGAAATAAAAGGAATCAAAATTGGAAAAGAAGAAGTAAAACTTTAACAGTTTGCAGATGACATGAACCTCTACACAGAAAACCCTAAAGACTCCACCAGAAAATTATTAAAGCTAATCAATGAATATAGTAAAGTTGCAGGATATAAAATCAACACAGAAATCCCTTGCATTCCTATACACGGATAATGAGAAAATAGAAAGAGAAATTAAGGAAACAATTCCATTCACCATTGCAACAAAAAGAATAAAATACTTAGGAATATATCTACCTAAAGAAACTAATCTAGAGCCAGACATCCTGGAATGTGAAGTCAAGTGGGCCTTAGAAAGCATCCCTATGAACAAAGCTAGTGGAGGTGATGGAATTCCAGTTGAGCTGTTTCAAATCCTGAAAGATGATGCTGTGAAAGTGCTGCACTCACTATGCCAGCAAATTTGGAAAACTCAGTAGTGGCCACAGGACTGGAAAAGGTCAGTTTTAATTCCAATTCCAAAGAAAGGCAATACCAAAGAATGCTCAAACTACCACACAATTGCACTCATCTCACATGCTAGTAAAGTAATGCTCAAAATTCCCCAAGCCAGGCTTCAGCAATACATGAACTGTGAACTCCCTGATGTTCAAGGGGGTTTCAGAAAAGGCAGAGGAACCAGAGATCAAATTGCCAACATCCGCTGGATCATGGAAAAAGCAAGAGAGTTCCAGAAAAACATCTACTTCTGCTTTATTGACTATGCCAAAGCCTTTGACTGTGTGGATCACAATAAACTGTGGAAAATTCTGAAAGAGATGGGCATACCAGACCACCTGACCTGCCTCTTGAGAAATCTGTATGCAGGTCAGGAAGCAACAGTTAGAACTGGACATGGAACAAGAGACTGGTTCCAAATAGGAAAAGGAGTACGTCAAGGCTGTATATTGTCACCCTGCTTATTTAACTTATATACAGAGTACATCATGAGTAACGCTGGACTGAAAGAAACACAAGCTGGAATCAAGATTGCTGGGAGAAATATCAATAACCTCAGATATGCAGATGACACCACCCTTATGGCAGAAACTGAAGAGGAACAAAAAGCCTCTTGATGAAAGTGAAAGAGGAGAGTGAAAAAGGTGGCTTAAATCTCAACATTCAGAAAACGAAGATCATGGCATCTGGTCCCATCACTTCATGGAAAATAGATGGGGAAACAGTGGAAACAGTGTCAAACTTTAATTTTTTGGCCTCCAAAATCACTGCAGATGGTGACTGCAGCCATGAAATTAAAAGACACTTACTCCTTGGAAGAAAAGTTATGACTAACCTAGATAGTATATTCAAAAGCAGAGACATTACTTTGCCGACTAAGGTCCATCTAGTCAAGGCTATGGTTTTTCCTGTGGTCATGTATGGATGTGAGAGTTGGACTGTGAAGAAGGCTGAGTGCTGAAGAATTGGTGCTTTTGAACTGTGGTGTTGGAGAAGACTCTTGAGAGTCCCTTGGACTGCAAGGAGATCCAACCAGTCCATTCTGAAGGAGATCAGTCCTGGGATTTCTTTGGAAGGAATAATGCTAAAGCTGAAACTCCAGTACTTTGGCCACCTCATATGAAGAGTTGACTCATTGGAAAAGACTGTGATGCTGGGAAGGATTGGGGGCAGGAGGAGAACGGGACGACAGAGGATGAGATGGCTGGATGGCATCACTGACTCGATGGACATGAGTCTGAGTGAACTCTGGGAGTTGGTGATGGACAGGGAGGCCTGGCGTGCTGCGATTCATGGGGTTGCAAAGAGTCGGACATGACTGAGCAACTGAACTGAACTGAACTGAACTGAAAGAAACTAAAGACCTATATATAGAAAACTATAAAACACTGATGAAAGCAATCAAAGAGGATACTAATAGATGGAGAAATATACCATGTTCATGGATTAAGTTTTTTAAAAATATACATACTCTATGTTACATCAATACTTCGAATAGTCCTGGGTTCAATCCCTGGGTTGGGAAGATCTCCTGAAGAAGAAAACAGCAACCCACTCCAGTGTTCTTGTCTGGAGAATCCCATGGACAGAGGAGCCTGGCAGGCTACAGTCCATAGAATCTCGAAGAGCTGGATATGACTTAGTGACTAAACAACAGCAGCAACAGCAGCATACACACTGCAACTGGAAAAAAAAACAAAACTGGAAATACCTGGTATTTCCAGTAATAGGTGATGATTTGAATACACGGCGGCTATCCATACGACAGAAAGCCACATTCCAATTAAATAAAACAGCAGTATTGTCCAACCATAAAGAAGAATGAAAGGCTGCCATTTGCAGCAATATGGATGGACCTAGAAATTCTCCATGGGAAGGCGCTGGCGACCCACTCCCCTGCTCTTGCCGGAAACTCCCATGGATGGCGGAGCCTGGTGGGCTGCCGTCTATAGGGTCGCACTGAGTCGGACACGACTGATGAGACTTAGCAGCAGTAGCAGCAGCAGAGATTCTCTAAGACATGCTGAGTGAAATAAGTCAGACAGAGAAAGACTAGTATCATACGATATTACTTATATGTAAAATCTAAAAAAAGTGGTCCAAATAAACTTATTTACAAAACAGAAATGGAGGAGTCACAGATATAGAAAGTAAATGTACAGTTACCAGGGGGTAAAGGGGTGGGATAAATTTGGAGATTGGGAATGACATATACACACTGCTATATATAAAATAAGTAACTAACAAGGATCTGTTGTCTAGCACAGGGAACTCTACTCGATACTCTGTAATGAGCTATATGGGACAAGAATCTAAAAATGAGTGGATGTATGTATGTGTATATGTGTGTGTACATATATAATTGATTCACTTTGCTGTACACCGGAAACTAATACAGCATTGTAAATAAACTATATTTTAATAAAAATTGAAAACAGAAACAAAACAAAAAGCAATGATATAGTTGCAGTGTGATCCTTCATCTGAAATGATGCTCCTCTATTGTTGGATTTTAAAGAAGCAGATTAAACACTGTATTCGGACTACCATGCAATTATAGTTAAATCATATTTTGCAAAATAATAGGAACATATGTACTTACATGTGAATAGTAATTATCTCCATTTGGAACAATTATTAGCAATTGCTACTTTTTCTCTTTAGGCTTTGACTACGCTAAAGCCTTTTATTGTGTGGATCACAACAAACTGTGGGAAATTCTTAAAGAGATGGGAATATCAGACCACCTGACTTGCCTGCTGAGAAGTCTGTATGCAGATAAAGAAGCAACAGTTAGAACTAGACATGGCACAATGGAGTGGTCCCAAATAGGGAAAGGAGTACGTCAAGTCTGTATACTGTCACCTGGCTTATATAACTTACATTCAGAGTATGCCATGTGATATTCTGGGCTGGATGAATCATAGACTGGAATCAAGATTGCTGGGAGAAATATCAATATCCTCAGACATGCAGATAATGTCACCTCAATGGTAGAAAGTGAAGAAGAACTAAAGAACCTATTGGTGAAGGTGAAAGAGGAGAGTGAAAAATCTAGCTTTAAATTCAACATTCAGAAAACTAAGATCATGGCATCTGGTCTCATCACTTCACAGCAAGTAGATGGGAAGACTGTGGTAACAGTGACAGACTTCATTTTTGGGGCTCCAAAATCACTGCAGATGGTGACTGCAGCCATGAAATCAAAAGACGTTTACTCCTTGGAAGGAAAGTTATGACCAACCTAGACAGCATATTCAAAAGCAGAGACATTACTTTGCCAACAAATGTCTGTCTAGTAAAGGCTATGGTTTTTCTGGTAGTCATGTATGGATGTGAGAATTAGACCATAAAGAAGGCTGAAACCTGAGGAATTGATGCTTTGGAACTGTGGTGTTGCAGAAGACTCTTGAGAGTCCCTCGGACTGCAAGGAGATCGAACCAGTCAATCCCAAAGGAAATCAATCCTGAATATTCATTGGAAGGACTGATGCTGAAGCTCCAATGTTTTGGCCACCTGATGTGAAGCACCAACTCATGAAGACCCTGATGCTTGGAAATATTGAAGGCAGGAGGAGAAGGGGATGACAGAGGATGAGATGGAGGGGTGGCATCACTGACTCAGTGGTCATGAGTTTGAGCAAGCTGCAGCAGATGGTGAAGGGCAGGGAAGCCTGGCGTGCTGCAGTCCACGGGGTCACAGAGTTGGACAGACAACCTCTCCAGGTGAGCCCTTTACCACTCTGCCTGAGTAGCCTCTGCCCCAACTCCACTCATCAGTCTCCAGTTCCCTACTCAAACAGGTGAGCTCATACCTCCATTTCTTGTTCATTCTGCAACCTCCGATGAGTTTCCATTTCTGCTTGTTTGCATTTCACGGTTCACCTCTGGTGTTATGTCCTTCCCGAAGCCTTTCTTGACTTCCTCTCCTAATTTGACTCTTTTTCTTTGGAGAGAATCATCAGGAGTTATAAAATTATTTATTACTCTTATTGTCCATTTCCCCGCTGAATCTAGGCTCTTTTAGTGCAGGGGCCTTAACTGTATTTCTCCCACTTGATGCAAACTTCAAACACCGTAGGTATTCAGTCACTGTGAGTTAAATTCAATGAACTGAAATGGATTGAGTGGACCAGTATCACACAATCCACAAATCTAGACTGGTCAGAAGTACTGTTTTCTCCTCCTCCACCCCTGCCCACACTCAGCTCATTCTCCGCATAGACCCTGGAGGTAGCTTTTAAATGCACAAACCTTGATTATCAGACATCTACTCTTTCCACCTACTGCAGTGGTTTTCAATGTATTAAAAATGGAACCCAAACTCTTTATGTGTTAGAATTGTTCACAGTGAAGGTTCTGCCAGTAAAGCAGCTGCGCATCCAAGGCCGGACATGTGCACATAGTTATTGTGGAGATCCCAGACGATACTTTGTATGTTACCAGATTCCTCTCCTTAGCTTGGTGTATGATGCCACATATGAGTTGGTCCCTGTCACTTCTTCCACTTCATCTGTGTCACTTTCCAGATCCTTATCACGTTCCAGTCACCCTGGTCTTCTATCACTCACTCCAAACTCAGTCCCATTTCATGGCCTTTTGAGCTTGCTGTTTTCTCCACTGGGCATGGCCCTTCTCCAGATCCCAGTGAGAGAGACCCTACTAATTCAGGGCTAGTCACAAATGTCATGCATCAGAGAAGAATACCCCGGCAAACTTATCCTCACTCCAACCACATTGGAGGACAGGGAAGTCTGGTGTGCTGTAGTCCATGGGGCTGCAAAGAGTCATATGCGGCTGAACGACTAACTGAACAGCAACAACAACCAGTCACATTGCATTGTTGTAACTTTTGATATCACTTATCACTATTCACAGATATCTTGTTTACTGATTTGTTTCCTTTCATCTTGTCTTATTTCTGTGCACCAGGATGTCATCATGATAGATTACTGATGTAGTTCATGTTACTTTCTCTGTGTTAATTCTAAGTGTTTTTGTGAGTATTTATATGCAGTCTTTACAAGGACTTCTTTGAAGAAAGAACTATTCTAGTTCCATTTTAAAGCTTAAGAGACTGAGGCACAGAGAGGTTAAAGACTCTGTCCAATGCCTCACAGCTAGTGAGTGAACATGTGAAGATACGGAGCCAGATAGTTCCCTGATGGCTCAGCGGGTAAGAATCCACTGCAATGAAGAAGACACAGAAGATCTGGGTTTGATCCCTGGGCCGGGAAGATCCCCTGGAGGAGGAAATGGCAACCCACTCCAGTATTCTTGCCTGGAAAATCCAGTGGACGGAGGAGCCTGGTGGGCCACAGTCCATGGGGTTGCAAGGAGTTGGGCATGACTGAGCATATGGCACGTGACATGACCTGAGCCGGCTCCAAAGTCAGTTCCCTTAATCACCGCGCTAGGCTGCCCTGTGGGTGGGTGTGGATCTCACAGATTTTGTTCATTGTTATATCCTTCATGCTGAAAATATCGTTTGCATCCCTGTGCCCTTGAAAATAAATGAATGATGGTACAGTATTAAGTCTGCTGCCTCCCCTGGCCTCAGTAGACAGTGGTTCTACCATTTCAGTGAAATGGATCCTAGAGGCAAAGTCAAATGCTTTTTGGTGTAAGTAAATGATCTTCACACTAATTCTTTTGGCTACATTTTCCTAGACACAAGTCTAAGAGCCCCACCAACAACCCCCTAAACCACAGAAACAGCAATAAAAACCTTTATTTAAGCTAGAATCTTGTTGGTAAGGTTCACCACATTCCTGGGAAGGCATAAGACTTCACTTTCTATGGTCCATAAAGTATCCAGAATAATTCTATGCATAGTCATTAAAGAACTCTATAAAATGCACTGAATATCAAGACCACTCAAGCAGTCTGATTGCTTAATTAAATCTCTAGAAATGTTCAATATGTGCCAATTGAAACTGTATCATCCATAAAAAAGAGCTACATGCCTTTCTTTTTTTTTTTTTTTTTTTTCCTTTTTCTTTTTAGTTTATGATAGCAATGCTGACCTTGGCTCTGGGCATTTCCTGAAGATTAATGACCAGCTAGGTTTAATGGCCCTCCGGCTGCCCCTCCAATGGACCATCAGCTCCTCCCAGCTTGTCATTCTTGCTCTGAAAAGTACCCCAAGTCTCACTCTGGTTTGCCAGGGGATGTCAGGATTTGTCAAAGCTGATGGGGACTGGTGTATGACTAGTGATTTGTGGATCCTTGAAACTTTTATGAGAATAACAACATTTCTAAAGAAGACAAGTTCCTCGATACACTTAGCATATACCTAAGACAGGGAAGATGCCCTGGAGAAGAAAATGGCAGCCCACTCAAGTATCCTTGCCTGGAAAATCTCATGGACACAGGGGCCTGGTGGGCTGTGGTCCATGGGGTCGCAAAGAGTCAGGCACGGCTGAGCAACTAACACTTACTTACTTAAAACTTGCTTTCTGCTCAATGTGGTTAAAGGGGCTGAGAAGAAGTTTATTTGCTGTTCAAGTTTTGTTCTCTTGTCTTCTGCTATGTGACTTTCTTAAATCTGTGTGTGGGCATGAGATGCCTTGGAATCATGGAAAGAGCTTCTTCTGAAATGAAAGATGGTGGTGGTTACATCTAAGGAAATAGTTCTGAACAGCGCACAAGACAAGCATGCTTTAATTCCTCTACCCCATCTTGGTCAGGCTGCCACTCCTCTGGAAGAACCTACAACTGGTTGCAATTCTAATTCTACTTTCCTGGCTTCCCAACTGTCAAGAGAGACAAAAACAAATCGCTCTGTCTCCAGTTCCAGGATGTCAACGTGGCAAATCCTTAGCTACTGCTTCCCGTCTGTCCACAGGCATGTCAACGCTCTGTAAGCCTGTTATTAGTGTGTTCTTAAACCACTGCAATAATAGTAAAACTCTGACCAATTGAATAGAACCATAGAATTTACAAAGTGCTTGGGGGCTCGGGATTAATCTTGTATTTACAGAAGAAGAAGCTGGGTTCGAGAGATAAAGTGACTGGCCTCAGATCATATATCCTGTAAGTAGGGGAGGTTTTCCTGATTTTCTGACTCTAAATTCAGTCTCTTTCTCAGTCCTTTCAATTTCTCATCTGCCAACTACAGTTCATCATTCTCCTTTTTTGTCCTTTAAATCATTTCTTTTTGATGTGTCTGAACAAGTGAAGGGATCTTAAGAATTGCTACCATTCACTGAGTGTTAACTATGGACACGTTTTACATACATTGTTTCATTTTATCTTCCCAGCTCAGTGGGGCGGGAACTGTTACCAGATGACAGAGGAGGTGAATACAGTCAAAGAGGTCAAGTATCCCATCAGAGTTCCCACTGGGGCAGATTTGACTCCAAA
Organism: Budorcas taxicolor; assembly: GCF_023091745.1. Taxonomy (NCBI): domain Eukaryota; kingdom Metazoa; phylum Chordata; class Mammalia; order Artiodactyla; family Bovidae; genus Budorcas; species Budorcas taxicolor. Next base: position 112,327,232 of record NC_068915.1, on the reverse strand, counting down.
ACCTGTGCACATCGGCTATACTGCCACAGCACTCAAAGGGGGCTTGCTCTCCATGGCACTTTCGTGGTTTGGCAGTTTTTTCCTGTTGCACACTATTGAATATGGCTGTTCATTAAGCCAAGAATGAAATCTTTGAGAATTCCAGACAAATAATGCTGCTGAGCCCAGCAAGATGAAAATACCCCCACTTGGATGGCAGCCAGGATGAGATCTCTTTCATGGTGTATGGGGTGGACCTAGGTACTGCATTGAATAGGAGAGAAAGATGTAATTTGACAAATACCTGCACATTGTTTATTTTTCCCAACTGCGACTCCAAGTGATGTATTAAGAAACAGGGGGCTAGCTGTCATATCTCTGGGCACATGTCTGTAGGTTTTGTGATTGCTATGCTTTTCATAGTAAAATAGTGAAGGACAAGGAAGCCTGGCATGCTGCAGTCGTGAGGTTTCAAAGAGTCGGACATGACGGAGCAACTGAACAACAAAAATGCTTAAATCTTAGGGGCAAATTTAAAAAAACACAACTTTTTATTTTATATTGGGGTAGTCGATTAACAATGTGGTGATAGTGCCAGGTGCACAGCAGAGGGGCTCAGCCAGGCACACACACGTATCCACTCTCCCCCAGACTCCACTCCCATCCAGGCTGCCACTCAGCATTGAGCAGAGTCCCCTGTGCTACACCGTAGAACCTTCTGGGTTATCCATTTTAAATACAGTAGAGTGTACATGTCCATTCCAAACTCCCCAACTTAGGGGCATATTTTGTAGCTTCATGGGGCTCTAAGTTGCCGGAAGAATCATTTAATTCATCTTTTACGTTTTTGATAATAAGGAGACTAAAATGCAGGAAAGCTAGATTAGTTGCTTAAAGTCTTTAAGCAAGTATTGGTCATGTTTTCCTGTGGCAAATGGATGGTTGGTGGGATGCCTTTCTGCTGTGTGCCAAACACTATTGCAGAGACTGGGAACATAGTCAGGAATAAGACAGACCCAGGCCCTGCCCTCAGAGAACATAGGGTCGAGCAGGCAGAGGTTAGGAACTTTGCTCTGACATCACTCTATAATCACCTAAGCAGATTACTCATTTATATGTGTAGTCAAAGCTATGGTTTTCCCAGTAGTCATGTGTGGATGTGAAAACTGGACCCTAAAGAAGGCTGAGCGCCAAAGAATTGATACTTTCGAACTGAGGTGTTGGAGAAGACTCTTGAGAGTCCCTTGGACTGCAAAGAGATCAAACCAAATCAATCCTAAAGAAAATCAACCCTACATATTCATTGGAAGGACTGATGCTGAAGCTGAAGCTCCAGCATTTTGGCCACCTGATGAAAGAGCTGGCTTATTGGAAAAAGACTCTGATTCTGGGACAAATGGAAGGCAAAAGGAGAAAAGGATGGCAGAGGATAAGATGGTTAGATAGCATCACCAACTCAATGGACATAAATTTGAGCAAACTCCGGGAGATAGTGAAGGACAGGGCAACCTGGTGTGCTGCAGTCCATTTGGTCGAAAAGAATCCGACACAGTTCAGTGAGTGAGCAACAACGTATTACTCATTTGGAAACTATGCCTGTGCCTTTTCTCCTTCATCACCCTACCCGCCCCCCCGCCCCCCGCCCCCAATCCTTGCCTGGGTGCATACCCCCACATTCCCACAATACAGCACAGGGAATGTCAGTTCCATGCCCACTAATCCTAGCTAGAGTTTTCTTCTTTTAACTTGATCAGCTTGGGTTAATATTCACATAATTCCAGGCTAAAACCAGGTCTGGGGGTACCTGCCACTTTCTCCTTGCCTTCTTTTCCCTGAGAGCTTAATTCCAGGGCTAGTCTTCCGGATTAGCAAGGGATACGAAAGGACAGAGGTCACTACATCCTTCCTCCTCTGCCTGTCTGCTCCTTTTCAAGACTATTTCATTCTCTGGTGGTCCCACGGGCCGTGTTGTTCTTCGGGTGTCCCGATAGAGATGAGAGCGCCCCCTAAAGGTTAAAGGGAGAAAGGCAGGATGTGGTCAAAAGTGCATACCAGCAGGCATTGAAGAAAATCTCCAGAAATAAGATTGCTCAGTCAGTTTTTTCAAGTTGTTCATTTATATGATGTTATTACATAGCCTCAGGAGAACACCAAAACAAAACCAAACAAAAGCAAAGTTTAAAGAAAAAGGCATCTTGGAACTCTGGAGTCCATGAACATTTATTTTCTTAAGAAAGTTTCTCCTCTCTGGCTCCTGACTCTAGAGAACTTGATTTGCCATCAATATTTTAAATGAAAATAAAGTAGTTCTTAAAAAATGAAGATCACTTAAAACATAGTGCTACTTGAATGTCAAGAAGCCATTATGTTTAATAGCATTTTTTAAACTATTAAAGTTGAGTGGTTACTTTTTATTTTGCATTTAGTCACTCATGGGAAACATTTATTTAGTCTTATGTGCTACAAATAGTGATGCTGTTAGTAGAGAAGATTCTCATTTTGAGTAATGGTCTCATTTATATAATATCTCTTCGTGTAATATATTCATACCTTACAGAGGAATGAAAATGCACCAACTGGTAAGAGAGCAAAAATACTGTGAAACTTATGCCCTTAAAGCTACAGGATTGTGAAATCAAGAAATGTGATAATTATTTTGAGTTGGTTGAATGGTATAGAGATACATATTTTTTAATCTACCTATGGGGAAAGGGATAACATTAAAAACCAAGCAAGCAATGTTTAACTTCTATTTCAGTAAGTGTAGGATGCAGTCAGTACCCCCAGTCCACTTCCACATCATGATCCAAAAGAACAAGAACTGAAAGGAAAAATATCGAGTGTAAATGAGGTACTTTTTTAACCCTAAACCTCACTTTAAGAAGCAAATTTAAATTGCCATCCTGGCTCATCTGATAGACTGGTAGTCATTTTTCAATATAAGACTGTGATTCTGTACAAAACTTGCACCTTTTTCTTTTAATTGTCCAGTCTGCTATCCACCAGTTTCTTGTGAACCAGAGAAAACTGCAGGTTCTGGACAAAAATGGCATTACCTTTTGAATGTACATTTTTCTCCAAGGACCAAACAGAAATGTGGAAAGGACTGAAAACATGGCAGAGGGCACAGGTGTGTGTTGTAAGTCGCTAAAAACAATGAAGTCACTCAATCGTATCCTGGCTGTTTGCGACCCCATGGACTGCAGCCTAACAGGCTTCTCCATCCATGGGATTTTCCAGGCCAGAGCATTGGAGTGGGTTGCCATTTCCTTCTCCAGGGGATCTTCCCAACCCAGGGATCGAATCTAGGTCTCCCACATTGCAGGCAGACCCTTTACCCTCTGAGCCACCAGGGAAGCTAACTGTTACCTAATTCCTACAAAGATGGCATCCCATCCATGAGCACTGGGAACAAGTTGTTTTGCTGGATTCCCTGTCCTGGCTGGTTCTCATGTGAGTTGTCCCCTTTATGAAGGCAGCAACCTCCTATTGGGTGCCTATTGTATGTCAGGCATTATGTTCCATTTGTTCTTGTTGTTCAGTTACTAAGTCGTGTCCGACTCTTTGCAACCCTATGGACTGTAACCCACCAGGCTCCTCTGTCCATGGAATTTTCCAGGCAAGAATAATTGAAGTGTGATGACAACCAAAAACATCTTAAGACAAGGCCAATTGTCCTGTGGGTAATGAGGGCAAGCTAAATCTCCTGCCTTCCTTCCAACGAGAACTGCTAGGATATACGTGAAGATACCTGCCAGATATTAAAAAGCAGAGACATCACTTTGTCAACAAAGGTCTGTGCAGTCAAAGCTATGGTGTTTCCAGTAGTCACGTACAGAAATGAGAGTTGAACCGTAAAAGAAGGCTGAGAGCCAAAGAATTGATACTTTCAAATTGTGGTGCTAGAGAAGACTCTTGAGAGTGCTTTAAACAGAAGATCAAACCAGTCAATCCTAAAGGAAATCAACGCTGAATATTCACTGAAAGGACTGATGGTGAAGCTGAAGCTCCAGTACTTTAGCCCCCTGATGCAAAGAGTCCACTCATTGAAAAAGACTCTGGTGCTGGGAAAGATTGACAGCAGGAGAAGGGGGCAACAGAGGATGAGATGGTTGGATGGCATCACTGACTCAACGGACATGAGTTTGAATAAACTCCGGAAGATAGTGAAGGATGGGGAGCCTGGAGGTGTGGAAACTGGACTAGCAAAGAAAAATTATAAACAAGAAAAAATACCTTATTTTCCCAACAGCTCTCTGAAAGTCAGAGAGAGTCAGTAAATTGCCCAAGGTCACACAGCTAATGAGTGGTCAGGTATACAATCATTGTATTCTCTAATACAAAATAAATTATAAAAAATGTCTCTGTTATTCTTCAATGGCAAAATCGCCATGGGTTAACATAGTCTTAGGACCCAAGGAGACATGTCGTGTGTGTGTTAGTCACTCAGTCGTGTCCGACTCTTTGTGACCCCCTGGACTGTAGCCAGCCAGGATCTCTTTCCATGGACTTCTCCAGGTAGGAATACTGGAGTGGTTTGCCATGCCCTCTCCAGCAGATCTTCCTTATCCAGGGATCAGACCCAGGTCTCCTGAATTGGCAGGCAGATTATTTACCGTCTGAGCCGCCAGGGAAGCCCAAGTGGATATGTTATACCTCCCTAATGTCAGTGATTTGCTAACCCTTTAGGGAAATAGAGTGGAGATATCTACTGGTCTAATTTAAAAATTAAAGTATGTTTCTCCACAATTATAGTATCATAAGGGGTCAAATGATATATTTAAAATAACACTACTCTAGGGACTTCTCTGGTGGCCCAGGGGTTAAGACTCCAAGTTCCCAATTCAGGAAGGGCAAGCTTGATCCATGGTTGGGAAAGTAAGACCCCACATGCTATGCGGCACAGCCCAAAAATGAAATGAAACAATAACAGAAATTAAAATAATAAAATAATGCTACTTTAGTATTAACACCGTCTTTTGAGTCATGATGAGTTAAATAGGATTTTTTGCTCACTTAGGAAAGCAGCTACGATGACGAAATCGTTTCAGTGGAAGAATGTGTTCTGAACGCTTACTCGTCAGCTTCCCAGTGAACTTCTGGACTGCAGTCATTTCTAAGCTGGAGGCTGCCTGTGTTATGAAGCTGACACTGGTCTTTGAGGTTATTCATTTCTTCTAGGAGACTTCAAGTATTTGTTCCTACTTTCAACCTGCTGGTAAAATTCCTAATAATAATGAAATCTGTACAAGTTCCCACATTACAAACCAGAAAATGACCCAAGTCTAAGAATTTAGGAAACAATGGAAACGTCCACACTGAAACTAGAGAGATTTACCTGTAACAAGCCATCTATATTCCCATTCTTAATCACAGGTCTTTGTTAATCATATTTGGACAGGTTATAAGTCACTGTATCTTAAGAGATTTCAACTCAATATTGAGCTCACAGTTGATTTACTTGCATTAGGCGGTAAGGAAACAGGATGGTTTTCACTTCATTTTAAAACTGCCCAAATCTGTGAAAGCCGAGATCTCCATCCTCTCGAGGGACAGCATTTTGATGTGTCTTTAGAAATGTGGTGCTTCCTGCAACATTTTCTTACCTGCCTCTCACATACATCTTCAACAATTTAACATATTCCCTTTAAATAGGCTGCTGTCTATTACTTAACTTTTAAGCCTCTCTTTTGTATAAGTTGATGTTAATTATTAAGGGGAATCCCATTACTTTAGTAAAAGTTTAACCCGATCAAGGGGCCTCTGGTGAGTTACTCTCTTCAAGACATCATGTGAAAATATCTATTTTAAACAAAGCTAAGAGCACTACTGCAGTAATTTTTACTTTTACAAACCAGTACCTTTGGAAACACAGTTCTATCAAGAGTGTTGAAGAATTGCAGAAAACAGCTGCACAGAATCTTGAGAGAAATAGATTTTTGCTTTCTATAATTTTTGCACTGTTTAAGAACTGCACTAAAGGAATTTGAAATCATGATGATTGACATCACTAAGCTTTTTTCACGCTGCACACATGGTCTTTTTTAAAAAGAGTACTCTGCATGCAAAACATAATTGCTCTCTGCTTCTGCAAAGGTTTCCCTTCAATAAAATTGCATTTTCCTGATGTAACTGATTAAAATAAATTAAATGAACCACTCACTTATTCTTCCAGTTTGCAAACTTTGAAATTTTTCACAGGGTTTTTATACAGGCATCCATTGTGCAAGTCTACATACTATTTAGTAAAGTGTATTTAAGTGCACTTTTCAAAAGCTAGATAGCAATTCTCTCAATCAAGAGAAAAGATGACAAAATGCCTAGCCCAGAGCCATCAAGCTTCTGCTCCTTGCCCATCAAGCAGGTGATGTCTCAAGTCAGCCAGTTCTTTTCTGCTCTGTCTAGGTCTGTTGTAAGATGGGCACTGCCTTGGGTGAAATGTTAGATTTCTGCATCATCTTCTGGTAAAAGGTGATGTGTGTGTGCATCTTCAGGCATGTCTGACTCTTTTTGACCCCATGGACTGTAGCCCACCAGGCTCCTCTGTCCATGGGATTTCCCAGGCAAGAATATTGGAGTGGGTTGACATTTCCTCCTCCAGGGGATCTTCCCAACTCAGGGATGGAACCTGCATCTCCTGCATTGGCAGACGGGTTCACTGAGTTACCTGGGAAGCCCTTGGTAAAGATGCTGTGCCGAGCCACTCAGTCATGTCTGAGTCTTTGCTGTCCCATGGGCTGTAGCCTGCCAGGCTTTTCTGTCCCTGGAGATTCTCCACGAAAGAATTCTGGAGTGGGTTGTCATGCCCTCCTCCAAGGGATCTTCTCAGCCTAGGGACTGAACCCAGGTCTCTCACATTGCAGATGGGTTCTTCACCACCTGAGCCACCACAGAAGCCCAAGAATACTGGTGTGGGTAACCTATCCCTTCTCCAGGGGATCTTCCCAACCCAGGAATCGAACCAGGGTCTCATGCATTGCAGGCAAATTCTTTACCAGCTGAGCTACCAGGGAAGCCCTGGTAAAGAGGAGGGGAAAGTAAAGGCTTTCCAAATCTTCTAAGGCTACTTTTAAGTCTTCCATGACCATCAACTTTTTTTTTTTAAAAAGAGATACATGCACACATACATACCGCTTTATATTACACTATCTGCTACATAGATTGTTGTTGTTGTTGTCCTTCAGTTGCTCAGTTGTCCGACCCTTTGTGGTCTGAGGGACTGCAGCACGCCGGGCTTCCCTGTCCTTCACCATCTCCCAGAGCTTGTTGAGCCAGTGATGCCATCCAACCATCTCATCCTCTGTTCCCTTCTCCTCCTGCCCTCAATTTTCCAGCATCAGGGTCTTTTCCAACGAGTCGGCTCTTTGCATCAGGTGGCCAAAGCACTGGAGCTTCAGCTTCAGCATCAGTCCTTCCAACGAATATTCAGGATTGATTTCCTTTAGGATTCACTGATTTGATCTCCTTTCAGTCCAAGGGACTCTTGAGTTTTCTCCAACACCACAGTTCAAAACATCAGTTCTTCAGCACTCAGCCTTCTTTTTGGTCCAACTCTCAAATCCATACACGACTACTGGAAAAATCATAGCTTTGATAATACGGACCTTTGTGGGCAAAGGAATGTCTCTGCATTTTAATATGTTGTTTAGGTTTATCATAGCTTTTCTTCCAAGGAGTAAGCGTCTTTTAATTTCATGGCTGCAGTCACCATCTGCAGTGATTTTGGAGCCCAGGAAAATAAAGTCTGTCACTGTTTCTACCATTTCCCCATCTATTAGCCATGAAGTAATGGGATCAGATGCCATGATCTTAGTTTTCTGAATGTTGAGTTTAAGCCAGCTTTTTCACTTTCCTCTTTCAGCTTTATCAAGAGGCTCTTCAGTTCCTCTTTGCTTTCTGCCATAAGGGTGGTGTCATCTGCGTATCTGAGGTTATTGATATTTCTCCCAGCAATCTTGATTCCAGCTTGTGCTTCATCCAGCCCAACATTTCACATGATGTACACTTCATTTAAGATAAATAAGCAGGGTGACAATACATAGCCTTGATGTACTCCTTTCCCAATTTGGAACCATGTCCAGTTCTAACTGTTGTTTCCTGGCCTGCATACAGATTTCTCGGGAGGCAAGTAAGGTAGTCTGGTATTCCCATCTCTTTAAGTATTTTCTAATTTGTTGTGATTTACTTAGTCATAGGCTTTAGCATAGTCAATGAAGCAGAAGTAGATGTTTTTCTGGAATTCTCTTGCTTTTTCTATGATCCAACGGATGTTGGCAATTACATAGATACTGCATCATACTACAGTATTAATTCTATTCTATGTATATACATGTGTTACAAAGTCAGGGGCTTCCCTGGTGGTTCAGTAGTAAAGAACCTGCCTGCTAATGCAGGAGGCTCAGGTTCCAATCCCTGGCTCAGGAAGATTCCCTGAAGGAAGAAATGGCAACCCACTCCAGTATTTGTGTCCGGGTAATCCCATGGAAAAAGGAGCCTGGCAGTCTACAATCCGTGAGGTGGCAAGAGAGTTGGAAGCAGTTTAGAGACTAAACAGCAACAGTTACAATTGCTTTAAGACTTTTTATGAAGAAACCACAACCAAGCTTTCTCATGATCTGGGCCACTTAGGAGCGCATGTATGATTTGGTGGTGAATCGACGTCACTCGCACTACACAGAATGTATCTGAGTTCGGAAAAAATGCTGTGAAAACATTGCCACTTGGCTTCACCTAACTTACTGAATATGTGGCAGGTGTTTTGAAAAAGTTTCTGAACTGAGCCGTCTAGGGACTTACGGAGTGACTCTAGACCAAAATAAGAGAGAGCAGCGCAGAGTAGCAGAAGTGTGGGGAATTCTCTACTCATTTTCAGTTTCCTTCTGAATTAGCCCACAGCTTGTTGGGCCTGTTGTCACCAGGCGTTATAAACCTTCAATATGTGGTTTAGTTTGTTATTTTTTTTTTCCCCCTCAGAGAAATGTGGAGAGAGTTAAGGAGAACTGGTGAGTCAAGATTTTAAACATTCCGATCAGGTTTCCTCCAGGGTCTAGCTGCTGAAAGAATGTCTTATGGAAAAATTTCCACTCTCTCGGTGGGGAGCATTTTGCATGAACCCACTCCCAGGAGAAAATGTTATTCCATAGAACAAAGCCCAGGCAGTGACTTATATTAAACTGACCGGGGTGGGGGAGGGGAAGCCTTGACCTGGAGGGGGTAGAATGGTAGGGACACAATTTACTTTCTGAAAACTGACTATGGCTCCCTGGGAAATGAAAAAAAAAAAAAAAAAAAAAGCTCTGAATTCTCTGTGTCTCCTTGTGATGCTTTTATATAAAAAGTATTTGCAATGTGTCATAAGGATTTTCTAGGATGAAATGAAGATTCTTAGTCAAGGGAAGAAAACCCAAGTCTGTCTTGTAAAAAAGAGTAACAGAACTGTCTTTCTCATCTAGTTATAATATCAACCGTAATTGATAGGCGGGACATGGCTAATTTCATCATGCTATTTACTGCTCACCACTAGAAACCAGACTTAAAAACGATGCTGACTTTAAAGGGGAGCCATTTCTTGCTTGGATTTGCATGATTTCAATATAACACAACCTAAAAATGGATTCATTTCACATTTGCTGAACCAACTTGAATCTGAAACGCCTTTCTTTTCCACCAAAGTTAGAGACACACAGACCATCACTGCCCTGATGTTTCCTATTGTTGAGAGGCAGCTTTCTCGATGAAATGATACAGCTCTGCCATTCGATCCTTTTAATTATCTTTTTTATTATTGCAACACGCACGGGGTCCTAAACTTCCGAGGATTTATTGATAAGGGCATCCTCCACTTGCACTGTCTCGTTTTCTTGCTGTTTTTGTAATGGTTTCCAACTAATAAAATGTTATCTCGCTCATTTTGTTTATGTATAATAAATCAGAAGCTTTTCCTCTTCTTCTGCTATGCAGATATGGGTGTGTGTGAGCAGGGGAGATTGTCTCCGTGTGTTAAACCGATGACGTCTTTTGCATACAAATAGAAATTAGTACAAGAGCATTTAATTAAGGAGAGTATGGCTGTTTCTGTATGACCTAGGGAAAATTAATATTCTAAATACAAGGTCATGTGACTTGGGGTTTTTGCCTCTTTCCAGCAACTGAAGCTGTGAAAAGATGTCTGGAATGAAGCCTAGATTTCTTCTCGGTTCCTGTGAGCCATATTGTTTCCTTGACGAAGGAAATAGATATGATGAAGAAGAAGAAACAAACAAACAACAACAACAACAAAAAAAACAGTGCGTGTAGATTTTAGGCAGCTTTAAATCCCTGACTGTTGTATTCATTCAACAGATATTTATTAAACCCATGGAATGTGTCAGACGCGTGTGTGAGGTGCCAGTGAACAAGACACACGGTCTCTGCCCCCACAGAGCTTATATTTTTATGGGGCCATAGATCCCACGGAAACGATTGCATCACTGAATATGTAATTTGAACTGTGATAAGGGTTGGGGAGGAAATGCCTGGTAGCTAAGAGAGTATATCACATTAAGATTCACTCACTGTTTATTTTTTTAAAATTAAAAAAATATATATTAAGGTATAGTTGACCTATAATCTTTATTTATTTATTTTTTTAGAGTCACACTAGCTGCTTTCGAGCACTGGCCCTGTCTCTCCTCCCGGCTGTGGGGATAGGGTCGGGATCGGATCGGGGAGGCTCCAGCGCACGGATGTGCATACCCTTCATAGCACCCGCGATGGAGATACTGGGGAACTGCAGCTCTGGCCGCACGTTGGCTGGTGGAGCGAGGTGGGAGGTGCTGAGAAACCGGTTCCTGCCTGAGTCGCATTCTTACTAGCTTTCCAGGCGCAGGATGGGACAGGCAAAAAGCAAGGGAGTGGATTAGCAAAGCCACACCTTGGAGAAGAATGAATAGTTCTAAGAGGCGAGGACCTAGAACACAGAGTGGCTGGAGGTGAGCCTGGAAAGGCACGTCAAAGGTGAATGGTGAAGGACGTTGTATTGCCAAGGCATTTGGACTTTGTTCGGAGCATTGTGGGGAGCTGTCCTAGAAAAGGAGGAGCTACAGTGGACAGTCAGTTGCCTGTGGAGCATCCACCCTGCCCATCACCCCTTCCGGAGTGTCCACCAGTTTACTTTCAGGGGAAGCTGAGCCTACCTGCAGATGCCCGGCTTGACGCTGTTAAGGTTACCTGCCACCCCCTTATACTTCCCCAGACGTGGTTTGACCCGCAACTTTGACTGGAGCCAGTCAACTCACATCTTCACGTTGGCGACAGGGCTCCATTAGGAATGGGCAGGACCAATTACAGGCGTCCCTGGTGGCTCAGATGGTAAAGAATCTGCCTGCAATGACGGAGGCCTGGACAGGATCCCTGGGTCAGGAAGAGCACCCGGAGAAGGGCATGGCCACTCACTCCAGGATTCTTGCCTAGAGAATTCCCTGAACAGAGGAGACTGGTGGGCTACATTCCATGGGGTCACAAAGAGTTGGACATGACTGAGAGGCTAACACTTTCATTTTCCTGGACCAGTACCTGCAGATGCTAAGAGGGGGTCCATGGCAGGAGGAGGGGTGGATTCTGGGAAAGACATTATGTCTCTCTTAAGAGAAAGAGGCATTGAAAGGGATGACCTCTCTTCCCTAGGGAAGCCGTGAGGTGCCAATGTGAAGCCCTGATTGCTGTACCCTGCATGATCTCCGGAGGGAAGTCAACCTTGAGTTGAACCCCCACCGTAAGTAAGGTGCAGGCTGCAGAATTTGTATTCTAACTCTGCCTCCTCACCTGCCTGTGATCCTTGGCAAAGACCCAAGCTAAGCTGCAGCATCCACAGTGGAGACCGTGATCGTACTTTCCTCTTGAGGGCTTGACAGAGTGCTTGGCTCATGGTAAGGGCTTAATGAATACTAGTTATTTTTACCCATCTATTAAATATTTACTGAGAGCTCTCTAGGGGCCAAGCACTGTGAGGCACTGAGAGATAAGTTGAACAAGAAAGACCTAGTCTTTGCCCTTGAGGAATTTTCATCACGTGACTTAGCTAGTATCTGTCTCTTGCAAGTATTTCATTACCCTCCATATTGTAGTTAGAGGTGGACGTGGGCTTTGCTACTTTAAATGTACCCTCTGATGCCTATGATAATGGTTTATATGTAGTAAGAACTCAAGGTGGCCCTGATCCAGGCTACCTTGCAATGTTCACAGAGAAGCAATATGGCGTGGTAATGAGGGGTGTGTGAATAGATTGCCACTGCATTCTGCCTCTGGTGTTGACAAGTTGTGTGACCCTGGATGGAAGACTCATTCCTTGCCCTAACCACGAGGATGCTGATATTTGTCTCATTAGGGTTGTTATGTAAATACGATAAGGAGGGTTATATCTAGTACCTAGTGCATTTTTTGCTTGTATACATGCTCAGCTATGTCTGACTCTTTGTCTGGAAGAAAGTAGCTGCTCAATAAATCATAGTTGTTGGTTATTGGGATATTTCACTGACAGGAAATTCATTTTTTATTCTTTCTGGGCGTTTGATTTTAGCAGATGCTATGGGCTTTAGTCATTTAGGCTGCCCAGCTTCTGAACACTTTTTTTGTTGGAGCAGAAGCCCGAAGAGGGACAGATGTTTTCTATCCCCATTGGCTAGTTGGTAGAGACTGAACCAAGATGCAAGTGTGACTAGTCAGAAACTGCTGGGCTTTTATTTTGGAGGAGATGACAGAAGAGACAAGAACAGTTAGACTTTATTAGTGGCAGCTATGCTAGACTCAAGAGGTTGATGCAAAGGTGAACGTCCAGGGCAACTGAGTCTAGCAGTGTGGGGGCTTGGGGGCACGTGGTTTGTGGTGATGGGACAGGACCCTGGCTATTCTTAGTCCCCGTTAGTATCTCCTGTGCCTATTTTTCTAGCATGTATATCCAGTCCTTGAATATCTCAATGCCCTCCTATAAATTCCCTTCCTATTTACGTTGACCGGAGCTGATTTCTGTTGTCTGACCCCGTAGAACAACAAATGTTAGCGTTTTTAAATAAGAAATTGAAGTTTTATATTTTTATGGCATTGGTGGACTACTTCATGAACTATTGAAGGTTGTTTGTGTTATTAAAAAGTACACTTGGAAAAAAAATCAATATCAAATCTTGTGTCTTACTCTTCGTAACCATTAAAAGCCAGATATCCAGCCATGAGGCTACCATAAAAAACAGCTTTTTATATTGCTCGAGCTTGGCTAAAATCCAGACATGATACTACTCACATAATGCTATTTTCAATGTGTCATTTTATTTCATGGCAATCTTTACTGTACGTGTAACTCAAGAAAATGTTGACTATAAGCCAGTCCATGAGGCCAAATCGAAAATCCGTCCCAACTTTTCACTTTAGCTTGCCTTGGAAATACAGTCTTGGTCATAGGTACTGTCTTAATCTTAGAGAAGGGGATCTTTTTATTGGCAATATTTAGATGACTTGTAGTTAAAACATTATTTTCCATCTGGAAGATAGTGCAGAATCACCCTGGAGTCTGGAGGCTTCCTGGTTCATTCTCATGCTGCTGCTTCCAGATGAGACTAGAAACTTTCCTTGCTCATGGTGTCTTAGTGTGCCGGCTTATATACACAGCAGGATAGACACAGTGATGGAATGTTAGAGCTTACTCAGTCTGGAGAAGTCAGAGAGACTTTCCCATGCACACCAACTTTTTAAAGATTTTATTTTAAATTGAAGGATAATTGGTTTACAATATTGTATTGGTTTCTGCCATAAAAGTGAAAGTTGCTCAGCTGTGTCCAGCTCCTTGCAACTCCATGGACGATAGAGTCCATAGAATTCTCCAGGCCAGAATACACATTGCAGGCGGATTCTTTACCAGCTGAGCCACCAGGGAAGCCCAGGCTCCAACATGAAGCAGCTATAAGCACACATCTGTCCCCTTCTTGAATTTCCCTCCCACTTTCCACCCCACTTCACCCCTCTAGGTCATTACAGAGCTCTGGTTTGAGTTCTCTGAGTCATACAGCAAATTCCCACTGGCTATCTATTTCACATATGGTAGTGTATACGTTCCGGAGAAGGCAATGGCACCCCACTCCAGTACTCTTGCCTGGAAAATCCCGTGGACGGAGGAGCCTCGTAGGCTGCAGTCCATGGGGTCGCTAAGAGCTGGACACGACTGAGTGCCTTCACTTTCACTTTCATGCATTGGAAAGGGAAATGGCAACCCACTCCAGTGTTCTTGCATGGAGGATCCCAGGGACGGTGGAGCCTGGTGGGCTGCCGTCTGTGGGGTCACACAGAGTCGGACACGACTGACATGACTTAGCAGCAGCAGTGTATATGTTTTCATGCCACTCTCTCCACTCATTCTACCCTTTCTTTCCTCCCCACTTCCCCGTGTCTGTAAGTCTGTTCTCTGTCTGCATCTCCATTGCCGCCCTGCAAATAAGTTCATCAGTGCCATCTTTCTAGATTCCATATATGCATTAATAGACAGTATTTGATTTTCTCTTTTTGACTTACTTCACTCTGTATAATAGGCTCTAGGTTTAACTAATGGGTGAGGCTGCATGGAGTGCTGTCGAGAATATTTATGAAACTGCACCCAAGTTCTGTGGGAAAGAATGCTGTGATCAATGAGTAACGTGTGTCATAGGAGTTGAATTGGAGATTGGTAGCCCATGTGCCAATTATTTGCCCAATCCCTTCATCTCACTGAGGAAGGAAGACAGAAGCCCAGGAAGGTGAGAAGGTTCTCCATGGCTTATTAGCTTGGGGTGTTCCTTTTCTCAGATGAAAGCCTCATTTGCTCAGTGATTCTTTGTAGAACATGATTTCAAGTTCCCTGACCTCACCTGCTCTGCATACACCCTGCTTTGCTGTGATCCTGAAAGATGTCAAAGATGTGGCATCAAGACACACCTGGGTTTGAATCCCAGCTTGTCTGCTCCTTAACATCCTCTGAAACATAGCTTCTCCAGCTTAAAACAAGATTAATGCTTATTCCACTCACTTTGAGTTGTAAAGATTCATTTCCTCATTTCTCGAATATCTCTTGTGAACTCGCTATGTGTAAGGCATCGGGGATAGAATAGTGAACAAAACAGGCAAATATCTTGGCCCTCATGGAACTTTCTAATGTACCGGATGAGATTTTATTTGTGTGTGTGTGTGTGTGTGTGTGTGTGTGTGTGCACACCCATGTGTACAAGTGTCTGATATGTAGTCATACCTAATAATCAGTACTTTCCTTCTATGTCTTGCTGGCCCTTGAGTATCCACTGCTCTGGTGTGGACTGAGGAGGCCAGAGCAGCTGAACCATCTTCATCAGGGACATGATCTAAACTTAGTTAAGAGCAGCCTCAGTTTCAGAAGAGCTTTTGGAGGCATTTTTCCTCTGCTCTGGCCTGCCAGCTTGATCGGGGTATCACTAGAATCCAGGGATGGCCACAAACCACTGCTGCCCTCTTCAAATGGTGAATCTCGGCAGAGTCCTCTGCGGCAATGAATTGGGCATGGATTTCTTTTTCTCTTTTTTCTAATATTCATTTTTATTTTATTTAGCTGTGCCTGGTCTTACTTGTGTCACGCAGGATCTTTGATCTTCACTGTGGCACGCAGGATCTAGTTCCCAGACCAGGGGTCTAACTTGGGCCCCCTGCATTGGGAGCATGGATTCTTAGCCACTGGACCACCAGGGAGGTCCTGGGCATGGGTTTCATTGTCTCTCCTTTTCCTAATTCTCTCCCTCTTCACCTCCTTCCCCTCAACACAGCAAGGAAGGGATGAAACTCAGGATGGATAAAGCTCATCAGCTCTTTGAAAACCTCTCCTTCTCTCTTTTTCTTATTTGGAGGAAGAAGGACTCCAGCTGCCCACCTCTCCTGCCTGAGCTCTAAGGGGATTCCTTTGGGAGCAAAGGTCAGGGCAGCACCTCCCTCCCTCACCAGCCCATCTTGCAGCTGTGATGTGCCTGCATGCTCAGCTGTGTCTCTTTGCAACCCCATGGACCATAGCACACCAGGCTCCTGTTTCCATGGGATTCTCCAGGCAAGAATACTGGAGTGGCTTGCCAAACCCTTATCCAGGGGACTGTGCATATCTCCTTCCAATCCCTGTCCAGCAAACTTGGGAATATCAAAGGTAGCCAAACATCAAGAAAATCTAGGTAGTTTCAGTTCTTGTTGGGAAATACGAACCTAAATACAATAAATTAAACTGACAAAAGATCTCAGTGGATGATTCCTAGAGTCTAAAGAAACAGTTCAGGTAATATGACCCAGAAATGGATGCGTCTCTTTCCCTTCTGTATTTGCCTATTTCCCCCAGGTGGCCTCTACTCTCATGTAGTGAAGAGCTAGATGCCAAAGGAAAATGCCGTCTCCTTCCTGCTGGTTTTGGGTGTGCCATGGAAAACAGTGCCTGTGGAAAATGTTGTTGTGTTCCGTTACCTGTGGAGGACAGCCCAAGAGAAGCCAGTTGGAAATTAGATTTCTGTTCAGCAACTGTACAGATTTTTTTTCTTCCTCCAGTGCAAAGATAATGATGCTCTTGGTGGAGGGAAGTTTCCTGGGCACAAGAGTCTGGGGGCAGGCATGATGTCTGAGAGCAGCTTTCACATTTGGTTTTCTCTTCTCAGTTGTGAAAGCAAAAAAAGCAGTAGGGCAGATACCTTTCACACCCACGATGTCCTGGATGTGTGGAAGACTTTATAAGCTTCCCATATGTTTCACCACCATCAGCTTATTTTGAATCCTGTAATGGCCTTTCGATGCAAGTGGGCAGACACTATTTTCCTGACCCCAGAATTTGAGAAAATTGAGAGACAGCAGAGCAAAGTACAGTGTTCATGCTCATGGAGTAAAACAGAGCAGGGCCAGGACCGGAACTCACAGCTCTTGCATCTAGAGCAGGTCTCACGTGGGCTTTTTTCTGCTGCCACTGGCTGCACAGGTCCAGGACTGGGAGGCCCCAAACTTCTTGACTGACCTGTTGATCTTAGCCTTGGGTGGTTTGCCATCCAGTCAAAGGGCTGAAAATTGGAAAGAGTTGCCAGTACTTAAAGCTGGACCAAACATGGACTTCTCTCTGTCCAATCAAGCCCCCACAAATAAAAGAAGTAATTTGGACTTTAAGTCACACACTGATCACAGGGTCGTAAGACCTGGATCTTCCATTCACTAGTCTCATACAAGTCAACTTGTCGAAGTTCCAGTTCTATTATGTATGAAGTAGGGATGAGAACTGTTTGCCTCATGGGGTTGTCCTGATAACTCAGGGAGAAAATTAATGTGAAAATGCTTTGCAAAGGATAAAGTGCTGCATGAATGTAATTTATTCATGTATTACATAGCCATTACTGTGAGCCAAGCCCTGTTTCAAAATCTTTACAAATATTAGCTCAAGTAATCTTCACACTAACCCTATGAGGTAAGTTTCATCATAATAATCATCCTCATTTTGCAGATGTGGAAACTGCTTGTCCAAGTCACATGTTTGGCAAAGGGAGGGCTGGGATATGAACCAGGCAGTTGGCAGCAGACCCGAGTCTCCAGGTTTGTCACGACCCCTGCCTATGATGATTAATATCAGGATTACAGATGCAGCTAGATTGGTGTTAGCTATGAAAGGCGCAGACAGATACCACTTTTTTCTCTTTTAAAAGCCTGTGAAAATTAAATTAAGCAAAGATCGAATAGAGGAATCCTGAAGATAAAAGCAGAAATGAATATATTAGAAAAGAAAAAAATGCAGAAATGACAGATACTTCAAGAACTGGTTTTTTGGGGGGAAATAAAGCACATAAAAGGAGGAAACTTCTTGAAGTCTAATGAAGAAAAAGAATAAGTAAGAGCACAATGACAAACATGAGGAATGATCAAAGATATGATCACAGGTAGGGAGAAGGCAGTATATGTGTGAGTATATCATCTGCAATTCTATAGCAAAGCATGTGACAACAGTGTTCTTAGATCAACTTCCTAAGTTAATTTTGGCAATTTAGATCAATCGATCCAGGAATTTTTTTTTTCACATTTTCTTGGAATAGAACAACCAGTATAATCCTTAATGATAAAACTTAAAGGGATTCTCATGAACATGAATATTTTCATTACCATCACTATATTGCAATTTTGATTTGGCAATAAGGAAAAGAAATAAAACAGAATTTTCAGAAGAGAGAAAAATGTTTGGATGACGTTCTTAATAATGTAAGAACCACAGCCTAAGAACCAATTAGTAGGAATTCAGCAAGGTGGTGTGCTATGTCATTGTTGTTCAGTCATGTCCAACTCTGTGACGCCATGGACTGCAGCAGGCCAGGCTTCCCTGTCCTTCACCGTCGCCCAGAGCTTGCTCAAACTCATGTCCATTGAATTGCTGATGCCATCCAGCCATCTTGTCCTTTGTTGTCCCCTTCTCCTCCTGCCTTCAATCTTTCCCAGCATCATGGTCTTTTCCTGTGAGTCAGTCCTTCACTTCAGGTGGCCAAAGTATTGGAGCTTCAGCTTCAGCATCAGTCCTTCCAGTGAATATTCAGGGTTGATTTCCTTTAGGATTGACTTGTTTGCTCTCCTTGCGGTCCAAGGGCCTCTCAAGAGTCTTCTCCAGCACCAGAGTTCTCCAGCACCAGAGTCTTCTTCATGGCCCACTCTCACATTCATACGTGACTACTAGAAAAACCATAGCTTTGACTATAAGGACCTTTGTCAGCAAAGTAAATATCCAAAGTTCAAGTTTCTTGCATACTGCTGTTTACTTGCTAAGTCGTGTCTGCCTCTTTGTGACCCCACGAACTGCAGCTCCTGCAGGTTCCTCTATCCATGGGATTTCCCAGGCACGAATACTGGAAACCCCAGTGGAGTGGGTTGCCATTTCATTCTCCAGGGGATTGAACCCGGGTCTCCTGCAATGCAGGCGGATTTTTTACCACTGAGCCATCTGGGAAAACAGCAGCAAATAATTGTAAGTGACACACAAAAAGCAGCCCATTAATAATATCAGCCCAAATTTTAGAATAGTTATGAATAAGAATGAAATAAAGAAGATATGTGCACTACAAGATTAACCTATTAAAGACACTAACACTTTCCTCCATCGTGGGGGCCATAGAGGTTCTCCTCTCGGCTCTTCCTCCGCCCCTTAGAACTCCATGCCTGTGTCTGCCACGCCTCTGGCTGGATAACTCTCCACCCGGCGGAGGCCACGCCCCCGGCCGCTCCCAGCAAATGAGCGAGCCGGGTGGGGTATCTATCCCCTTGAAAACAGCTCAAGGCTAATTGTGCCAGATGCGGGTGGCTTCTAAAGCTCAGTCCTTGCACTGAGGCTCCCTATCAGCTCGACTGAGACTTTCTGAAAGCTCTCCGGCAGTCAGAGGCTCTTCTTTACTCATTTCCTCCTCCTTCTCTGTTCCTTCTTCTCTTTTTTTAATGGGTATCAGATTTTCATTGTTGTCTGAAGCTGTTTCTGCCTTTTCCAGCTACCTCATTCTTCACGGGCTCACCTCTACCTCCCCAATCTCTTAACCTTGATTCTCTTAGCATCTGCTTCAAAGAAAAGCTAAATGAAAACCATCGACAATGATATTTTATATTTCCCTTCCCAACTTTATTTTTTCTCTTTAATTCTTACTACTATTTAATAAGCTCTATTGTACTTGTTTATCTTATTTATTGTTTTTCTCTTCTTAGAATATAAGCTCCCTGAGAGCAAGGAATTCTGTTTGTTTTTTATTATGTCCTCAATGTCTAGAAGGAATACTCAGTATACTTCTAAGTGAATTAATGGAGAAAAGACATAAAATAAGACTTGAATCTATTATTTGGAAAAATGAAAATCCTAATGGAATTTAAAAATTCAACTTGAAAAATAAATACTAAAAATAGGCAAGAAAATGTCTCAAAGAATAGCAGAATGTTACATTTATACATTACATCAATATGATATAAGATATTGAAGAATATAAAGATACAATAATAAAGGCAGCCTGATACCAGTTTTGACATTGACAGATTGGTCACTAAGATAGCAGTCCAGTCTCAAAAATTCTTCGGAACTTGGTGTATGGATAAATGTGGCATTTAAAACTTGTATGGAAAGGAAGGATTTTTCAATAAGCAGTGTTAGAAAAACCAGCCATCTGGGAAAAAAATAGATCTGAACTTTATTCCATATTCAACTTATATACATATGGATCAGAGATTTAAATATAAAAACAAAATCATAAAGTACTAGAAAAAAAAGATGTGACTATTTATATTTGGGAGATAAAGAAGGTATTTGTAACATGCTACTAGAGGCAAAACCTTAAAGAAAAACAGTAATAAATCTAATAACCTGAAAAACAACACAATCAACACATCTGTATATTAAAAAACATAAATAACAGTGGAATTTTCCCAACCAAATTAGTGTTGGAAAATGTGTACAGAGTGTACGTGGCAAAGGTTAATTTTTAATGAATGTATCATGTTTCACTAATAACTATAATTATATACTTAACAAGTGGAAAGATAACAAGAAATCAGTAAGAAAATGATTTTTTAAAAGTTCACGAAAGAGAAAATACAAATAACCTATGCAATTATGAAAATGTATGTAACTCATTGAATTGCAATCAGAAACCATAAGGCACCATTTTCATTTTTAAAAGAAAGATGACTAGATAGATAGAATATTTATGTCAAATAAATAAACCATCTACTCTTTACGCCACTGATGATTTTGCCAATACTCTTTTTTTAATAGGGTGACTTGGCACTATATTTTTAAAAAACATGTGGTCTTCCTTGGTGGCTTAGATGGTAAATAACCCCCCTGCAATGTAGAAGACCTGGGTTTGATTCCTGGGTCAGGAAGATCCCCTGGAGAAGGGAATAGCAACCCACTCCAGTATTCTTGCCTGGAAAATCCCCATGGACAGGGGAGCTTGGTGGGCTACAGTCCATGGGGGTCACAAAGAGTCAGAGCTGAGTGACTAACACTTTCACTTTCGTGGTTATGTCTTCTGAACATATAGTTGCAGCATAAGGAAATGATCATAAATATAAGCAAAATATGACTAAAAATGTGCTCCTGACAAAATTGGTTATAATTTGGAAATAATTTAAATATTCAACTATAAGAGTCTAGTTGAATTAATCATAATAAAATATAATTCCACCTTTTAAGGCTCTTTTAGTATAATGTGTAATGTCAGAACACTGCTAAAGATTGTTTTGGTGGGGATAAACTCAATTATGCTGAAGTAACAACCCCTAAGTTTTTAATGTCTTACACAAAGACCGTATTGAGCTGGTTACTCTCAAGGGCAGCTCTTCGCCATGTGTTGACTTAGCATTTCGGGATCTTTCTGCCTCCAGGTGGCATGTGAAGCTTCAGCTTCCATTTCGTTTGCCAAAGTCAATGGCTGCATCCTATGTCAAAGGACAGAGAAGGCAGTCATCTAGGGAGTCAGAAAGTAGAGGATAACTGGATATTGATGAGTACTAGAATTGCTTACCATAAAGATGTATCGTTGAGAGTCTAAAATGACAATACAGTTTGTAAAAACTGGGTGTTTGTGTGTGAATGTGTAGATAGATGTATATGTCTATACAGATAGATATGGATAGATAGACAGATATGCAGATAGATAGAGACAAATGCAATGTGCATCTATGGAGTCCACAGAGAATCTCTCAGGGTGGCAAGACTACGAATAATTTAAATTTGTGTGCTTTTCCTTATCTGTGTTTTCTGAATTTTCTACAATGAGTAAATGTTATTCCAACAGCATCATTGACCTTGAAAAGAAAAGCATCAAAGAACTTGTTGGATATATTTTCTTTCCCTCAGTAAATGTATGCAATGCTCTATAGATGGAAGCCCAGATATTACAGGTCTTTTGAGACAGTCCAGTTCTTTAAATTTTACCCTATGCCATTTTTGCTTATCCCTCTCTTTCTGTACTACTTTCTTGGGTCCTTAAGTAGAAGAAATTGTTAAGCTTCCGTTGGAGATGACTGTCTTTAATTTCCACCCCATTCCAGTAGGATGGTGCTCCACTGGTGAGATGGAGCTGTGATGACGGTGGCCTCACTTCTCTTAAGGAGACACACGCAAAGAACAGGTGGAGTCAAGTGCATTCTATGGCATGCGTGTAATTGCCACTAAAGACACTGAAGATGATGACCTTTTCTCTTTTATTCTCAGCTGCGAGTGTCATTACAGGGGGAGAAAGAAAAAAAAAAAAGACAAGGAAGAACTGTGTGCCTCTGGACAAGCATAGCTCCTGACCTCACTGTGCTTAGCAGGGATTGAACCCGCATCTCCTGCCTTGGCAGGTGGATTCTTTACTACAGTGCCACCTCTTCCCCCCTTAGAATTAAAATGTCTGCATTTCATGAAGGTGAAAACTCTGACTTAGATCCACCTGCAGTGTAGGAGACTCAGGTTGCATCCCTAGCTCGGGAAGATTCCCTGGAGAAAGAAATGGAAACTCACTCCAGTATTTTTGCTTGGGAAATTCCATGGATGGAGGAGCCTGGAAGGCTACAGTCCATAGGGTCGCCAAGAGTCAGATGTGACTGAATACATGGCAATCGCAAAAGAAATGGCCCTAGGACTCTAGCTGAGCAGGGCCCCTTCAGAGGCTGCTGGTAATTTCTCTGAGCTTCCAGAACCGCTCTGAAGGCTGTAAGGTGGTGCCCATCGTAAAACATTAAAAATAACGTGTTGAATCTGCCTTTGAAAACAGGGTCTCCAGCATGCTTCCAGACCAGCCTACACACAGGACTGCTTATGTGTGTAAAGCAGACTCCTCAGAGAGATATATTTGGACTTTCACACATTCTGATAAGTTCCTCAGTTGCTTTCGGATTTGAGGTTCCAGAAGGAGGACTTTTTGGTACACAAGCTTGCAACTCAGTCGCTCCTGGAGAATGTTGCTAATCTATTTTGAATCCTGACTTTATGAACTTTTCTTTGGAATTTTAAAAGTAAACAGACCCTATTCAGTTTACCCAAGCAATGCCTCTGCCGTCAGTGCTTCAATCTGAGCTGACAATTTACATTCATCGATAAGGAGGCCATGGAGGAACGGAACTGATCTTGAACTCAGGTGCACATAAAAAGAGTTCCTTTAAGGATATACACAGTTTTTATTGTTTGTTGTTTAGTCGCTAAGGCGTGTCTGATTCTTTTATCACTCCATGAACTTCAGCCTGCCAGGCACCTCTGTCCATGGGATTTCCCAGGCAAGAATACTGGCGTGAGTAGCCAATGTTATGCCCAGAGTCCAAGTCCCCAAAACTGAGAGAATAAGACGTCCACAGCAATGCAAAAGCATGAAGGGGTTTTATTTCTAGCTCAAGCTAGGGCTCCCACCACATCCAACGCAGTGGAGTGGAGCAAGGAGCCCCGAGCCCAGATTTACAGCAGTATTTATAAGTTTTAGAACAGAGAGCTGGCAAGGGCTGATTGGCTGCAGGAGTTTCCTAGTATTTATTAATTGGCTAATCTTTATTGGCTGCCGGGGTTTCCTGGTATTTACTAATTGGCTATTGGCTGCAGGGGGATGTCTTTTACGTCCTGATAAACTCAAACCAGGTTACGGGGAGTATGCTGATTAGACAGGTCCTGGCATCCGCGGGGATGACCTCACTGGGCAATGACTCAGCTTTTTCTGTGAGTCCTACCTTAGTCCCTGAAGCCTATCATGGTGTTTGTTAGGTTCCAACACCTTTCCCCTTCACCTAGAGATCTTCCTGACCCAGGGATTGAACCCACATCTTCTGCATTGGCAGGCAGGTTTTTTATCACTGAACCTCCAAGGAAGCCTGGATATACACAGAGACACCCAAAACTTGTGTTCCAGTTCTGGAAGAGAATCCGAATGGTGTTTCTCAAGTCAGAGGACTTTGGACCCAAAGCCAAAGCTTTGGGACAGTGTAATGAATACAATTGTATCAGCTGATACCCCCAGGGGAGGATGGGAGGCACTTTTCAAATTGTGGATTTCTAGTAAATTACTGTGCAGTGAGTGTGTTATTGAGAACACTCTAGAGGTTCTTGTGGGAGGGATGCCAGTGCCCACCAATGTTCAGTCCCTTGCCTGCTCCCATGGGCTACTGTGCTTCTCAGCTCCTTTGCAACTAAGTGAGGCCACGTGATGTGTTCTGTTGTGGATGGAAGTGGAGTGGCACTTCTTGGTGGAGGCAGTAAAAGGACCGGGTGCCATTACCCAGTTTTGCACTTCCCTACTGAATTAACCAAGGGGGTTGCAGAGAATGGTAGTATTTCAACAGCCTGGAATTTGAGGTCATCCCGTGGAGAATGACCTGGGCCAGAGGGCTGAATCGTTTTTGTTTTAATCAGTGAGAAACGCAGCTTTGTGGTCTCAGTCCACTCAGATCTTGGGATTGTTACCGCAGCAAAGCTAATGACTTCGATATACTCCTTCTGATCCATGGGAAAATTATAGGAATCACAAAGAGTGAGGCCCTGTGTGGATGTGAGGTACCGGCCAGGGATCTTTGTGTTTTACATTTTTGTTTATTTATTTTTGGCCTCACTGGGTCTTCACTGCTGTGGGGGCTTTCTTGAGTTGTGGCAAGGGGAGCTGCTCTTTAGCCGTGGCTCTCACTGCCGTGGACTTCCCTGGTGGCTCAGACTGTAAAGCGTCTGCCTACAGTGCAGGAGACCTGGGTTCAATCCCTGGGTGGGGAAGATCTCCTGGAGAAGGCAATGGCACCCCTCTCCAGTATTCTTGCCTGGAAAATCCCATGGATGGAGGAGCCTGGTAGGCTACAGTCCATGGGGTTGCAGAGTCGGACACGACTGAGCGACTTGACTCACTCACTCACTCACTCATCGCAGTGGCTTCTCTTGCGGAGCACGGCCTCTAGTGCACGCCCGCTTCAGTAGCTATGGAGTGTGGGTTTAGCAGTCGTGGCTCCCAGGCTCTAGAGCACAAGCTCAACAGTTGAGGCTCACGGGCTTAGTTGCTCCACAGTGTGTGGGATGTTCCTGGATCAAGGATTGAACCCATACCTCCTGCATCCGCAGGCAGATTCCTTACCACTGAGCCACCAGGGAAGTCCTAGCAAGTCATCCTTCGAAGCTCTGTCACCTCGCTTTCTAAGGCTGGGCCTTGAATAATCAGCTAAAGATCCACGCTATCTCCTCCAGAAAGACGTCTGAGAGCGGCCGGGCTCCTTGGTGGTGGCCTGGAGCCGTCTCCTCCGGTTCCTCCCCTGCCTTCTCACAGAACAGGAAACACTTGTTCCATCTTATTAGATTTCAGAGACGTGGACACAGTGCAACACTCCTGATTCAAAACTGTCAGCTATAAAGAGAGGGCTGAAGTCCCGGGTTAGTAATTTGAAAAGATATTGAGTGAAAAGAAAATAGTTGCAAGGCCAAGGGAAAGATTCTCCAACCAGGAAGGCCTCCGTGTTTCTCACCCATTAGCCTTATTAAAAAAGAAATTGATTATGCCTCAGTACTCTCCTTGACAAGGTCACCGATGTGACTGGTTTGAATGAAACCGGCTCGGGGTTTTTCTCTGAGCAAAGAGAAAGAGGCAGATGGGGATCTTTTCTTTTTTTCTTTCACTTGAATATGAAAATCATGTAAAACCTTGATATATGAATGGACAAAGGAAACAAATCAAAAATTCACATCAGAGGAAATTTAAATCATAAACGTGCTAGAGCAGGCTCATCTTGCCTTGCGTAGCCCACCCAGCAGTAGCTATGGAATGGTTAAACTGTCAGCCCCTCAGCTGTGCAGGTGGGGAGTGTTTTTAATAAAGTTCCTGGGGAAATGTCCCTGGGACTCACATTCCTACCCAGTTCAGCTTCATCTATGACTTCCCTCTCCTACCTTCCTCCTTTGGAGCTAGGATTACCTTCTTCTGGCAAGCCCCTCTGTTTCCAACCAGCTTGTCACTTGGAGCTCTCCTTTCATTGCAAATAAACTACGGTAGTACTAACTCTCACCTGGGACCACATTTCATATTCTAAGCATTCCCTTTTTTTTTTTTTTTCTGTCTTTTAATTTCTACTTTATTTACTTTACAATACTGTATTGGTTCTGCCATACATTGACATGAATCCACCACGGGTGTATACAAGCTCCCAATCCTGAATCCCCCTCCCACCTCCCACCCCATATCATCCCTCTGGATCATCCCCATGCACCAGCCCCAAGCATCCTGTATCCTGCACTGAACATAGACTGGCACTTCGTTTCTTACATGATAGTATACATGTTTCAATTAAGCATTCCCTTTTAATTTAATTGCCACCACCACCTACACTATCAGTCTCCCCCTCCTCTTCCTTTAAACCCTCTTCCTCATCTTCGTCTTCTTTAAGTAAGAAACCAAGGCATAGAGAGCAAGCCGTTTGCCTAAATTTATAGAACTGGGAAATGCTTAAGCTGGGATTGGAAATCAGGCAGGTTTTCCCAGGCAGAAAGAATCTGCCTGCCAACGCAGGAGATGCAAGAGATGTGGGTTCGATCCTTGGGTCGGGATAACCTCCTGGATTATGAAATGACAACCCACTCTAGTATTCTTATCTGGGAATCCCATGGACAGAGGAGCCCAGCAGGCTACAGTCCACCGGGTTGCAAAGAGTCAGACACGACTGAGCACCCACTCACGGCAAAAGCAAGGCTGGCTTTGCTGCCCGCATTGTACTTCTCTATTTTTAGCCTCTGTACCTTTTCATTGAAATCTCTCTCTTCCTTCTTACACTAGTTCTTCTTTCTCCACTTGTCATAGGACACCTGTCTTGTGAGGCTAACTTGGTATCTCCCCAGGACCACGATTTGGTGGTCAAATTAACAGGAAAACATTACAACAAAAGATGTTTTGACTTTTTTTCCTGAATATTTTAGTTCGAGCAAGCTTCTCCTAGAAGGTCAGTCATGCAGTATATCTCATACTTATCTGATCATGAGCTCTTTCATTTATTTGGTTGCACGTCTCTAACACCTGCAGGATCTTCTGTTGTGCAGAGCAGGACCCCACGGTACCCCATAGCAGATGGACCCGAGAGGACACCTACTTCCTCTTTGACTGGAGGCTGCGTTATGTCCCACACCTCATGCTTCGTGGGGGCACAGATTTGGGGGAAGTTCTCCTTGCTGCTTCCAGACCATTTCTCTTTGATCTGCATGGAAATAAAAGCCTTCTTCCTTTGAAGCTAATGGCATCCATCCACACCACTCTCCACCACTTCTCATTGCCTTTATTTGCTTAACTTCTGACCTCTTTTCTTCTTCATGGAGACTTTGGCAATTACATAGCCACTTTCTTCTCCATCCTAATTCGTCCAGTTGTTGTGAGCAACATCTTTGTAGATGAGCCACCCAACAACAGCCAGACCTTGGGGCTCCTTTTCCTCTGCGACTTTCTGTGACCTTGCTTTATTGCCAGGAGTACCACACTGATAAAAATGTAAATTCTGGTAGCCCACAATGACCTAAATTCCCTCTCCTTCCAGCTTACTCCCTTCTTTGCAATGCTTTTTATTCTTCCCTCCACGACACTCACAAACCTCCCTTTGTCACATGGTCCCTCACCCCTCTTCCCAATGTTTCCCTCTCTTTCCACCCAGTTTAGATCACGTGGTTCACAGCTGCAGCTCCACTGCTGGAATCTTCAAATTTTTTCTCCATTTTGTTAGACCTTTGGAGTTCTGCTTGGTCATTCTTTCAATCCTGCTACTAAAGGTCTCAGTTTAGCAAATTTTGCTGCTCGGAAGGGCAAAGGAAGATGATACTGATTACTCTCTCTGTCCAAATTGGGATGATCTGCTCCTTTTCTTCCAATCTGTTCTATTCGCAGTGATTACGGCTAGCCTTCCCGCCTCTTCTATACCCTCCCAAGGTTATCAGAAATCATCACCAATAGTTGTACCTTCTGATGCCATCAGTTTTGGGCATGAATGTTTATAATAAACTTCTTTCTGTAATCAGAATATCACAGGTTAGCACTTCCAGACTTTCTGCCTTCTTCAACAGGCTTCATATTTTCAACACGACTTTTCATTACAGTTGGCAATGGGTTGAGCTTGTCCCTTCTGCAAGCATCTATATTGCAGAACAATCTCTGTTCCTCCTAACACCTTTTGTTGGAAGCCAATTTAGGCCAAATTAGATTTCTCCTGATTTAATTAAAATCCCTGCTGTTCAGGAGACATTTTGTGGTGTGCACCCAACCTACCCAGCAGAAATCCATGTGTGTGAGAGTGTGTATGGGGGAGAGGGAGCGATGCTCTTGTGGGTTACAGCTTCTGGGTGCTTCCACTTAACAAAAATCACACAGGATCCTCCCAGACTTGGTATCCAAACACAGAAATACCTCGATAGTTCTTTATTTTAGGATTTTACAAAGATGATAAAAAGAATAGTTGAATAGGACTAAGAACCAAATACAGCTGATACAACAGGCATGAGTACCAGGATGCTCTGATGTCAATACGTGGGTCCTCCTTTGTAAGGCTCTATGAGGAAGCCTGATCCACTGGATCAATGAAGCGTCTCTTATACTGGACTCGCTTGGACTCCTTTCTCTTCTTTTCTATCTCCTCTGGTTGATTCCTCCTGTGTGTGTCCTATATAATCTGGTCCCCATGATTTTGTTCTCAGTCATTACTTCTGTGATTCATTGCTGCTCAGTTTAAGCAAAGTCTTTTTCCATTTATTTTAATTTTAGTTTTGTTTGCCTTTGACATGCTGTCTAGAATTTTGGGTGCCTGCTCTTTCTCTAACTCCAAAGAAGGCTTTTGTTGGCTTGCTTGGTGCTTCAACCCTCTCTGTAACCTGAGTCCTGGGTCCTACCCAAGTTCACTCTCCTGGGGGCTTGCAGAGGGTAGGCATTTATTCTCATTGGCTGGGTAAGAGATCTGTTTGAGATGGGAGCTTAGAATGGACCCTTGAATTGTTCAGAGCCAGGAGAGACACTTGCTGAGCAGGGCACTGCTCTGAATACTGTTAGTATTTTGCTTGTATCCCTCTCCAGTATCTGCATCTCTGTCCCTGGGAACTTTGCCAGTCTTACTGAGACTGCAAAGTCAGGGTGAGAGGTAGCATGAAATGTTCAGAAATTAACAACCGCCAAGTTATCCCCACAAGTCAATGACACGGGTGTTTGTAGTATAAACACCCCAGCTTCCTCTCTCCTTGAGCTAGATACGTGTGTGTGGTGCATGCATGCTTCCTTTTTTTCTGACTCTGCAATCCCATGGATTGTAGCCTGCTAGGCTCCTCTGTTCGTTGGATTTCCCAGGCAAGTTGCCATTTCCTCCTCCAGAGGATCTTCTCAGCCTAGGAATCAAACCCACATCTGCTGAGTCTTCTACACTGAGGGCGGATTATTACCACTGAGCCATCGGCGAAGCCAGGTACTTGTGAGGAGTATGTTTTGCACCATTTCTCAGAGTTTCTCCTCAGATGAAGCTCCAGGCACTCTCCAGGGTAGCTGGCTTAACTGCCCGATCTTTGTTGACCATCTTCTCTTCTCTCTATTGTTTCCCCTGGCCCCCTACTGGGATGCCCAGAACACCCCAAAGAAGGTATCTCAATCAAATGCCTGTCTCAGGGTCTTTTTCTGAAATATCCAAAGTTGAAACAAGCATTACATGTCTTTAGAACAGCAGCAACTTTGGGAGGCTTGTACTTAACCACTTAATAGCCTCTATTGTGAGATACACTGGCAAAGGATTTTGAATTTCACTATTTTCCCCAATGTTTTTTCTATTGTGATGAAACAGACATAACATAAAATGGACAATCCTAACATTTTAGCTGTAGAGTACAGTGGTATTAAGTACATTCATGTTATGGTACAACTATGACCACATCTATCTCCAGAACTCTTTTCCTCATAGAACTGAAAGTCTGTGCCCATTACACAATAACTCCCTATAACCATGTCCTCACCCCCTGGAAACCAATATTCTACATTTTTTCATCTCCCCCTTACTGCATGCTCTAGCCTCTGGTAACCAACATTCTACTTTATGTTACTACAAATTCAGCTTTTTAAAAAAATTCCACATGTAAGTGAGATCATAGACGTCAAAGAAAACGTCAAAGTTTTCTGCCAAGTAGCCCAAGAACCTTTCTACCTAAGGAAGGCTTTTATTTCTCTAGGTGGGTCTCAGAGTCTGCTCACCCCTCTTAAGTGGGTTTCCCAGGCCATGAAATACACAGCCATTCCTGGAATAACAAATAGTGGGTTTAATTCTTAAGAGGAAAAGGGAATCAAGAAGATTATATCCAATGATTCTGAAATTATTAAAGGAGAGTAGTGGTGTGAAATGTTTGAAATGTGGTTGATTAATGCATTATAGATTTAAAACAATTCTGTTGAATTATATTCTGAGCAGCCTAAAAGTAAATGTATTCAATATAATGAGAGCAGCTTAGTGGTCCGGAAGAAGGTATTCAAATGCTTCCTGTTAATGGGGAAATTCTTCAAATGTAATCTATTCATGCATTCATTCATTTATATATTCTGCCAAAAGTATTATCAGACACCTCCCATGAAAAGTATTAGGAATAGGAAGCATAGCAATGAAATTCAAGATTCTCTCCCCTCAAGAAGCTCAGCATCAACAGTAATGCACGCAAGAAAACAATTGCAGTTGAGAATAGAAAAATGTAGGAGGAAAGTAAAAACAGATTAGGGACTCCTTCCCAGATTGGGTATTTAGGTGGGGTTTCCTTGAACTGTGACATCCCAGCTGACCCTTGAAGGATGCATGTGAGACAGCAGATTGACGAGAAGGGAAAGACACTCCAGAAAGAAGTACCATCAAGAGGACGATCCTGCTTGGTGCCTCGTTGTAGGGACTTCAAGGACTTATTTAAGGCTGGATCCTGTGGTGTAAAGGTGGTGCCACATGAAAAAGGTAAGGGTGGAGAACAGGCCAAATGGGTTTGGATGAGCTACCAACCTGTTTGTATTTAAGTCACTTAAAAATAATTCAAGAGAGAAGCAATGCAAAGTTCTAGGCATGGGAACAAGATAAAGTTTTTTTTAATCTTTAATTTTTTATCAAAGTACAGTTGATTTGCAATGTCATGGAAGCTTCCGGCATACAGCACAGCAGTTCAGTTACAGTCAGTCCCCTACACGTGAAGCTTCAAGTCGTGAACTTTCGAAGGTGAGACGTGGGTTTGCATATCCAGTCACGTAGTTAGCTCGTGTGTCTGGTGTACCCTGTCGTGTCTAGGCATCCTCTACAAGTGGGTGTGTTTTGCACTTTACTTGTGTGTGAAAAATATTATAAACCTATTATAGTACAGTACTACATAGCTGATAGTGTGAGTTAGATACCCAGGTTAACTGCTGGAATTACGAACCGAGTGGACTTATAAACATGCTTTCTGAATGGGGTTCCTTTGTATATAACAGTCTTACTATACAATATACGTGTGTGTGTATGTGTGTGTATATATATATATATATATATACTGAATATATATGTAAAACTGAATATATATATTGCTTAATTATTCTTTTTCAAATTCTTTCCCCTTATGGGTTATTACGTAATATTGAGTAAAAAGAAAGTTCCATGAAGCTATCTTAAGCTGTAGTGTGACAGTTTGAATTTCTTAAGGATGATTACATTGACAAAGGAAAAATGTCTTCTCTCTATGGAGAAGAGCTCAGATTTTCCACGTGCTATAAAGCCTATTGCTGCAGAGAAAAGCAAAGCATTATCGCCAACCACCTCTAGCTTTCTCCTTCTGCTCTAGCTCCTTTAGTCCTGGTTTTCTCAAGAGACTGCATGTGCTGTTCCTTCTTTCTGAGATGTTCCTCCTCCAGATCCTGGCAGGGCAAGCATTTTCCATGTATGCAAATCTGCTTTTAGATGCAAATCTCCTTCTCCTATCCCTGGAGAAAGGATAGGCTACCCACTCCAGGATTCTTGGGCTTCCCTTATGGCTCAGCTGGTAAGGAATCTGTCTGCAATATGGGAGACCTGGGTTTGATCCCTGGGTTGGGAAGATTTCCTGGAGAAGGACAATGCTGCCCACTCCAGCATTCTGGCCTGGAGAATTCCATGGGCTGTATAGACCATGGGGTTGCAAAGAGTCCGACACGACTGAGTGACTCACTTTTACTTTGCTCAGTCAGCACCCTCCTCCCCAGCTCTCCATCCCCTGTCCCGCTTCCTTTTCTCCACTGCACTTTCCTCCAGCTGATATTGTTCTTCTGTCTGTTTACCAATTGGTCTTCCACCTTCTCCACTAGGATGGGAGCTCCATGCAGGTGGGCAGGAGTTTAGTTTTTCATCACTTTACCTTCAGAACCTCTCATAGAGCTTGATACTTCTCAATATCAGTTGAATAAATAAGTGAATAAAACTCAAGTTCTCCTCAAGCCAGAGACAAATAACTGACTAAATGGACCTGAAAATTCTAGTAGAACATGCTGTTATAATTTCACAACTGTTAGCAGGACTAAGCTGGCTTGATACTGTTACAGTCACACACAGCGACACAAAAAATCACTAGCAATTTCCATAATAAACCCATTTTTCACAGACATGTGCCCTTTGCTTGGTCTTGTGGGCTGGTTACAATAGGCATAATTAAAGCAATAAATAAAAATGTCACCAACCACACGGGACCTGGAGTCAATTCCTCAGGGGATTCTGTGGGTTTTGACCCCCGTTTCACTAAATAGAGACTTCAGTAGAGGAAGGAAAGTGCTCATAAATAAGGAACGAACGGGCATGTGTCCACTGGCTGCCGTCCTCCAGAATTCAAGGCCGCAGCTTGTTTGAGGTCCGAGTCCTTCTACTCCGTGCACCTGAAAATGATGTTCACAGTGATTGTTTCTAGAGACCAGAGCTGCATATAACTTGCCTCTTGTATGGTTCACTCATAGCCATACAACTGGTTCATCTCTTGAATGCTGATGCAACGGAGGCTTTTGGGAAACAGTTTTCCACAGAGTTTTTGCACTTCTGCACAGCTTGCAAACAGAGGTAGTGGCAATCATTTGTTCTGAGCTCTTTTTCTGAGAAAATTTGGGTAGCAAAAGACCTTGGACGAGAAAGATAGCGTCCCCCCTCGGAGCAAAGTTAGTTAGGTTTGTTTACATTCTATTACAGAAAAGATGGGGCTTCCTAATCTTATGGTTCTTCTGCTATAATACAACCTGCCATGATTTCACATGTTACCTGCTCCCCTTCATATCTCTCTGGGGCAGCTGGAACTCGGAGAACTGGTACAGTAAAATCCTGCTACTCTGGCCGTTGCTCTTGCTGTTTGCATCCCAAACCCAGAAGTCTCCTATCTTTGGCCAGCATCCACGAAACAGTGGCAGGTTAACTTATTTACTTGCAAAGAGTATAAAATCTCACACCTTTACAGTCTTGGCAGTTGATACTTGGCACATTCTTGTTGACTAAGGAGGACCGTAATGATGATATTTACAAAAGCTGGTAACCAAGATGAAGTATCAGAAAACCACCTTTCATGAAAAGCAGTTGAATGGACCCAGAGTTCAGCCCAGAGAACAAAAGGCCAAGAACAGGCATGAAGATGGTCTTATACTCTGTGAAGAGCAATAGGAAAGAAAGAAGTCTCTTTGGCTGGACTGTTACAGAAGACTCAGTTCAAATCCATATAGGGAAGATACACTGAAGCAAATTTCAGCCACTGAGTAAGGGGATACACTCTTCCCTGCAAGGAGCTGCAACTGATGCACAAGGGTGAACTGGATTTAATTATAACGGCTGGGAGCCGGAATTGCTGTTGTTTAGTTGCTAAGTGATCTTGCCTGGAGAAGCCCAGGGGCGGGGGAGCCTGGTGGGCTGCCGTCTATGGGGCCGCACAGAGTCGGACACGACTGAAGCAACTTAGCAGTAGCAGCAGCAGCTGCTAAGTGAAAAGTGAAAGTGAAAGCACTGGAGAAGGAAATGGCAACCCACTCCAGTGTTCTTGCCTGGAGAATCCCGGGGACTGGGGAGCCTGGTGGGCTGCCGTCTATGGGGCCGCACAGAGTCAGACACGACTGAAGCGACAGCAGTAGTAGTAGTAGTTGCTAAGTTTTGTCTTTTTCTGTTGCAACCGCATGGACTGCAGTCCGCTAGGCTCTTCTGTCCATGGGATTCTCCAGGCAATGATACTAGTGTGGGTTGCTGTGCCCTTCTCCAGGGGATCTTCCTGACTCAGGAATTGAACTCACATCTCCTGCATTGGCAGGTGGATTCTTTACCACTGAGCCACCAGGGAAGCCCAGACTCTAATGAGGCATGCTCAAAAATGCAATGGGTTTCTTTAATGGGTCCTATGCTCAAAGAAATGGAAGGTTTTAAACACATCTCTGGGACCATCTTCTAATGGAAGAACCCTCTCTTCCTTTCGATGACAGATGGCTTCAGATGGCATCTTAGGTTTCTTGAACAAGCTTAGATTATTGAAATTCTTGGTTCTTTTCCTGCTCATGAATGCTTTCTAGGCCGCAGACCCAAAGAAGTTAGATTGCCATATTCGGTGTGGACGTGCCTGGAGCTTGAAGCCATAATATAGACTTTCCCTCCATACTGTTCTGACATCTCATAAAAGTAGAACTCCAGTGTAGTAAGGAACAATAAACAGAGATAGGAAACCTGGATCGGTTGCCAAGTCAAACTGTTGACTTAGGCCTGTGCTCATCCACCCACTGCACAATTACCTAGCATCCACTGTATCCTAAACCTTGCACTGGGTATAGAGACAGCAAAACACAGCTCCTTGACCTTGACGATTTCAGATCTAGTTGGGGACACAGATAAGTAAATCAAC
This sequence comes from Budorcas taxicolor, assembly GCF_023091745.1. Taxonomy (NCBI): domain Eukaryota; kingdom Metazoa; phylum Chordata; class Mammalia; order Artiodactyla; family Bovidae; genus Budorcas; species Budorcas taxicolor. Next base: position 112,292,437 of record NC_068915.1, on the reverse strand, counting down.
AACTAGAGTGTATTTTCCTGAGTGCTAAGACAGGGGTAAATCCAGACTCCTATAGGAGCAGAGACAGGGAGCACAGAAAATAGACTTCAGGAGAAAAAGAGGGTTCTGAACAGTTTCCAAGGAGAGACTACAAGTGAGCTGAATTTTGGATGACAAAAAGGGATTGAGCAAATTCAGAGGTGAGGTTGAGGTGTAATCTCCATAAGAAAGGCAGGTTGTGAGAGTCTCCAGAAGACAGACCATTCATTTCACCAACAAATTGATTTCAAGGGAAGGAGGAAAAAGAAGAGATGATGAAGGATTAGAAGCGACTAAGGACTTATCAACCAATTGCCACTTTATGTGGATATTATTTGGATCTTGAGTTAAATTTTAAAAAACAAATTCATGAGACCATTAAAAAAATAAAAGAAAAGCAGGTTGTAAGGCACAGTAGAAGGTGTGAAACATCCCGGTGAGTTCAGGAAACAATAGCAGTATGGTCTATCCAAAGCCAGGGGGCATGTGAACAAGTGAGCAGGCTGGAAAATAAAGCAAGGGCCAGATCACAAAAGTCCTCGTGGGACAGACATGAGTTGTGACAGCTAGTCACAGCTAGACTGTCCCTTCACAGAGATGACTCTGCCTGCAATGAGCAGAGGAGGGAAGGACCTAGCGTTGGAAGAGAATCCATGAGGAGGTGGTTCCTCAGAGAGATGTTGAACTTGAACAACTGTGATGAGCTGCCCTCTCAATTACAGGCACAGAGACCTCCTGGATTTGCCTTAGACATTCCTTACGTGCCATGAGTAGTTCTAAATCCTCAGTCTTGGACTCTGCACCCTGCTCAGGTCAGGACTCCAAGACAAAACAGGCAGGGCTGGTCTATCACCTGCAACAGGTAAATCACACTGGGAGGGCCATCCCCACCCATCCTCATTCAGTTCAGTTCAGTTCAGTCACTCAGTCGTGTCCGACTCTTTGTGACCCCATGAATCTCAGCATACCAGGCCTCCCTGTCCATCACCAACTCCCGGAGTTCACTCAGACTCACGTCCATCGAGTCTGTGATGCCATCCAGCCATCTCATCCTCTGTTGTCCCCTCCTCCTCCTGCCCCCAATCCCTCCCAGCATCAGGGTCTTTTCCAATCAGTCAACTCTTTGCATCAGGTGGCCAAAGTATTGGAGTTTCAGCTTCAGCATCAGTCCTTCCAATGAACACCCAGGACTGATTTCCTTCAGAATGGACTGGTTGGATCTCCTTGCAGTCCAAGGGACTCTCAAGAGTCTTCTCCAACACCACAGTTCAAAAGAATCAATTCTTTGGTGCTCAGCTTTCTTCACAGTCCAACTCTCACATCCATATATGACCACTGGAAAAACCATAGCCTTGACTAGACGGACCTTTGTTGGAAAAGTAATATCTCTGCTTTTTAATATCCATCCTCATTACTCTGGGCTTTTCCAGTTCCTCTAAAGGCATTATGGGTGCTGGATGCATCCTTCAATGTCTATGCAGAACATTGCTAGACCCTGCGAGAAGGAAAGGGCTTGGTTGCTAGGAAACCGATGACCCACTATTAACCACACCTACAGGGCAGCTCCAGATGAAGTCCTTTCTCTTTAGAAAGGAATGTCTAATTCCTCCCTTCAGTTGCCATTGCCTACATATTAATTTCCTCTTGGGGTTCAACAGCCATCTGGCCCATTAACAAAGGGTTTCTAACTGATTATGCAAAGTGTTCAGAGCTAAAACCTGGCCAGATGGGAGTCTTTCTTTTCTGCACTCTTCCTTTGAAACCAGGAAAAAAAAAAGGCAGTTTTTTTTTTTTTTAATTTCTTTCTTTGGGACTAAGAATAAATGACATTGTGACAGTATCGTTCAAAGTTTTTACCTGCATTTCTTTTCCTAAGTGATTTCTACTGAATACCCACCACTCCAAGCAAAGAACTGGGCTCATCATGGAGGCAGATAAGAGGGAGATTTGGACATTCCCTCCCAATACATCATGATCTGCTGGAGAGAGAAGGTGCCAGGCAGGAAATGGGAGCAGGAGGGGTCAGGGGGTGCTGACTCTCACGCTGTGACCGAGCCCCGGCATCACTGCACAGTGCCTGGTCCTTGGTGGGCACTAAATACAGATTTGGAGCAGAAAATAAATCTCAAATCAGAACTGACAATGCCCACTCCCCCTCAGCACACGCCATGGGTTCCAAACAAAATGAACAAAAAGTCAAAGCAGTTCCACCACCGTTCAACGTCATCAGCCCCGGAAAGAAACAGGTGCTCCCAAGGGCAGCCACATGCAGGGAGCACAGCGGTGGCCGCCTGACCCGGCTCTCACCCCAAGAGTGTAACCAAGAGGTCAGCCAATCTCTCTAAGGGTTCTGGTGTGCATTGTGTCCCCTTGTCCTCCAACCCCCAGTACCTTGGGTTGTGACCTTATTTCAAGATCGTATCTTAAAAGAAGTGATTAAGTTAAAATTACAGAATTAGGTTGAGGCCATAATTGTCTCATTATTGTTTGATTAGTTGCGTCCAGCTCTTTGCAACCCCGTGGACTGCAGCACGCCAGACTTCCCTGTCCTTCACCATCTCCCAGAGTTTGCCCAGCTTCATGTCCATTTAGTCAGTGACACCATCCCACCATCTCATCCTCTGTCGCCCCCTTCTCCTCCTGCCCTTAGTCTCTCCCGGCATCAGGGTCTTTTCCAATGAGTTGGCTGTTCAAATCTGGTAGCTGAAGTATTGGAGCTTCAGCATCAGTCCTTCCAATGAATATTCAGAGTTGATTTCCCATAGGATGGACTGGTTTGATCTTGCTGTCTAAAGAACTCTCCAGAGTCTTCATCAGCATCACCATTCAAAAGCATCAATTTTGTGTGACCTTCATAAGAGAAGGAAGATAACCCAAGAAAGCTTGTGCGCAGGGAAAAGACACAGCAGGTAAGCAGCCTTCTGTGGGTCAACAAGAGAAGCTTCACATGACACCAACCCTGCTGGCACGTCGATCTCGGACTTCTATCCTCCAGAATGGTGAGAAAATAAACATTTGCTGTTTAAGCCACCGATTCTGTGGCTATAGCCATATGTACTGTGCTATTATGGAAGCCCCAGCAAACGAATATAAGAATTCTTACACAGACAGTGCAAATCTAGGGAGATGTAAACTGAATATTCTCCTTTCCCTCTTCTAATTGAGAATGAATGGTGGAAACTCTTAAGGTGGGGCTAGTGAGACACAGAAATAAAGGCATTAGAGGGTGATCTGCTCTGATGAAATACAGCTCCAGTGCTGACTCAGGAATGAAGCTAAAGGTATGTCTTTTCCAACACAGAATAGCTCACTTTCATCTACCTTCCAAATAAGTGGGCCCTGGAAGAGGATGTTCAGCACAAGCTCAGAAGTGGGAGCAACTGTTCCGGGTTCTGACAGGTTCTGTCTAACTGACAGAAGTTTCCACACTAGTGGCTGATTTCCCTTCCTCTGTATCCCTGCCCCTTCACCTTGCCCATCACCATTCACAACCTCAGGTTTCTGAAAGTGAAAGTCACTCAGTCGTGTCCAACTCTTTGCAACCCGATGGACTGTAGTCCACGGGACTCTCCAGGCCAGAATACAGCAGTGGGTAGCCTTTCCTTTCTCCAGGGGATCTTTCCAACCCAGGGATTGAACCCAGGTCTCCCTCATTGCAGGTGAATCCTTTACCAGCTGAGTTACAAGGAAAACCCAAGAATATTGGAATGGGAAGCCTGTCTCTCCTCTAGCGTATCTTCCCGACCCAGAAATCGAACCTGGGTCTCCTGCATTGCAGGCAGATTCTTTACCAACTGAGCTATCAGGGAAGCCTGAAAAGATACACCAAAAGGAACACTCAGGAGCTATTCTCAAAGGATGCCTTTGAGGAAGAAAATGAAAAGTCACTAGTAAAATATCAGAGCAAAAGTTCTGTCCAGAGCCAGCTTGTTAAAAAAAAAAAAAAAAGAAAAGATTTTTTTTTTTTTTTCTGTCAATGCAGAAGACAAAGGAGACTTGGGTTCAATCTCTGGGTTGGGAAGATCCCCTGGAGGAAGGCACAGCAACCCACTCCAGTATTATTGCTTGGAGAAATCGCATGGAGAGAGGAGCCTGGTGAACACCAGTGTATAGAGTCACAAAGAGTTAGACATGACTGAAGCAACCTAGCAGGCACATAGCAACTATAGTGAAGTCACTCAGTTGTGTCTGACTCTTTGTGACCCCATTGACTGTTGCCTACCAGGCTCCTCTGTCCATGGGATTTTCCAGGCAAGAGTACTGGAGTGGACTGCCATTTCCTTCTCCAACTATACGAACCACATAACAAAGCAGAAAGAAAAACTCATGCAAAGGATAAACTGAGAACCCAGTCTAGAAGAAAACATAACCCAAGAAACAGAAGGCAATTGCCCACCAGTGTTCCTAGTTATTGAGGAGTCTAATGAGAGTGCGAATTCAATACAAACAAGTGTTCAAAGATGACATAATAAAGCAATAGAACATGATGAAAAGGGATGTTGTGGCCTCAAGGAAGAAAAATAGTCAAATAAAATATACTTTCATTACAGAACCAAAAAAAATAAAATTAAAAAAGGAAGAAAGGGAACAGACATCGTTGAAAATTCAATTACCGAAAATGTGAAAAGACTTAAAACTAACACAAGGAAGGCAGATTAAAAAGAGCAAAAAAAAAAAAAAAAAAATCAGATAGCTGCTAACAGATAGGGAGAGTGAAAAGGATAAACCCAACGTTCATTCATATTCACTTTACAAACGTGGAGCCTGTCCATGTGGATAGTCTCTGTCTTCAGTGCATTTGCAAACAATAAACAAATGAGTCAACGTGGCAGATGGTGACAGATGCTAAAGAAAGGCAGAAAACAAGGCTCAGGGTTGGAGGGTGTGGTGGTGGAGGAGTCGCTATTATGCACAGATGATCGGAGAAGAGCCCTGGGGTAAGGTGACTCTGCAGGTGAGCCCTGACTGGAGGCAGGGAGCCAGTCCAGAGTTCTGGGGGCAGAGAACACAAGGGTGAAGACCACAGGGTGGTCGAGAATGTGCCCAATCAGTTTGGAAGCACTCTGCGACTGCAGTGGACTCATCGATGGGGGTGATGCTAGGACAAGAGGCTGGAGAAGAGGTAGGAGCCAGGTATGTATTGCTTTGTTGGCCATCATGGGTATCTGTGTACAGAATCCATAGATGGGCTTGAGCGGAGGGAAACAGCATCACTCTGACTGATGTGTTGCAAATAGATTGTTGTGGGGCAAGGGTAGAAGTAGGACACCAGTTCAGTGGCGACCGCCAGACCTGCAGCAAGAGGTAATGGGTTAGACCAGGGTAAAGTGAGGCTTGTAGGAAGTGGTCAGAATCTGATATATTGAAGGAGAAGATAACAGATTTGCAGAAGGATCAGATATGGGGAACTTCCATTCTGCAAGAGAGGAACCAAGGATAACTCCAAGGCTTTTGACTTGAACATCTGGAAGGATAAATTTCCCATTTATGAGACTGGGGAAACTGTGGCAGGAGCAGGCTTGCAATGGGAGCTAGAATTTGATTTTGGGTGTGTTAAGTGTGTTTCTTAATTCAAGGGGAGATAGGACAGGTAGTTGAATATCTAATTCCAGAATGCCAAGGAGAGGTCTGATTTAAAGATATGAATGTGTGAGTTGTCTGTATGTAGTTCTTGAGGTGGAGCACACACCAAATAGAACAGAAAAAATATTCAAGGACATAATTTTAAAAATGCATGACTCTGTAGATTAAGAGAACTCGCTCTGCTTCAAGGAAATTTGATGCAGGACATCTAAGCACAAAAAGTGTGCAATTGCAGAGACACATCCTAATTCAGTTGCTGAAATTCAAGGATAAAGAGTGAGCTTTTCAGGCACCCAGGAAGGAGAAGGAAGTCCCAGAGGAAAGAGACAGAGGCTGATCATAGCATTATTCAATAGTCAAAGGTAATAGACGAGTGTCTATATTTTCTGGAGGAAAGTGTGACTCAAGAATACCAGGCATAACCAAGACATTGTTCAAGGACAGGACAGCAGTAGTTATTCTTAGGTAACTCACATAGCTCAGAAAATATTGCACCCCTGAGTTCTTACTGGAAAAAAAAAATTACTTAAAAATGAAATCAAGTCACTTAAGAGATGAATCAAAGTATATAGAACTCAGGAATGGAGGATGTGGTAACAGTGAACATTGAGTCCAGTTATATATAGACCTGATACTAAATAGTGAGGAAATGATTCTTACAAAGCAGAATGCAAATACTACAAACATTGACAGTGTAAAAACGAGTATCTAACTAACAAAAATCAGTAGGTGGGAGGAGAGATGGTGGGAGGAAGCCTGTGAGTGCTAACGGTTTCATCATTTATGTGAATCAATCAATGCTGCTGAAAATTGCAACTTGTAGTTTAAAACCACCTAATGTCTCTAATTATGATTTTCATAATTTTAATTCTTAATACCAGAGTATTTTAAAATATCTATTATGGTAAAGATTCAGGACTAACAAATCCTTCCATTTTGTTTTCATTTCTTTATTTTGGTAAATTTGAAAGAAAAAAACAAGTACTTTGAATGAAAAATGGTACTTTATAGTATATTTTTAGGAAAACATCTTATCATTCTATCATCTATCTATATTTCTTTATAGAAAAAAATATAAAATGACATTCCCCTAAAAATACTGACAATTAGTTTTGAGTGGGCTAATTTGATGTGATATTTTGTTTTGTGTACTTTTCTATATTGCTTGAATTCACAATAAGCATATATTATTTTTTTTCAAAAGCATACTTTTTTAAAAAAGTAACCATGAGAAATGGCTTGCAAGCAAGTGCAACAACAAGCCAGAAAAATGATGATGGGATTGTCCTATACAAGGCTTTCTTGGGGGAGGGGCTTGAAACAACATTTTCCAATGGGAAAGAGCTGGTTTGCCTAAGGAAAAGAAAACATTTAAAGCTGTGGAATCATACAGAAAAGGCTCAGACACAGGTATTTTTTTTATTCAGGGAATAATAAAGGCTTTCTTACATTCATTGCCTGCTGTGTGTTAGAACACAAATACTTGTCTCCTGCAAGGTGAAGTTTATTATCCCCATGTGTGGTAAAGGGTTAACTCAACAGACTGAGGGTGCTCAAGTCCTGCACCTACGAAAGAGAGGAACAACCCTTCACCTGCTTCTGGGGCATAATGTCTGAATCCTTGGACTATCTTACCTAGTAAGAGTGACTTTGTGTACCTGACCATAGCTCACACCAGCTCATTTAGACAGTTTATGTTAATGGTGTGACGTGTGGTGGAGCCCAGCTTTTGTTCTCCAGGACCTATTCTATATGAGCACAGCCTCTGGGGAGCCTGAAGGCCTGGTGAAGGTCAGTCATGTGGGTGCACCATGACAAGTATTAGCCTACGTGATCCAATAAAAACCCTGGACGCCAAGGCTCAGCTGAATTTCTCTGGTTGGCAATAGTTTGTCTGTGCTGTCGCATGTCACTGCTGGGATAGTTAAGTGATGTTTGCATGACCCCACTGCTTCCACTTTTTCCCCTTCTATTTGCCGTGAAGTGATGGAACTGGTTGCCATGTGGGGATGGGAGAGTTGGACCTTAAAGAAGGCCAAGTGCTGCAGATTGATGCTTTTAAAATATTGTTCTGGAGAAGACTCTTGAGAGTCCCTTGGACTACAAGGAGATCAAACCAATCAATCAATTCTAAAGGAAATCAACCCTGAATAGTCATTGGAAGGACTGTTGCTGAATGAGAGGAGCTGACTCTTTGGAAAAGACCCTGATGCTGGGAAAGACTGAAGGCAGGAGGAGAAGAGGGGACAGAGGATGAGATCGTTGGATGGTGTCACTGACTCAACGGACATAAGTTTGAGATTACTCCTGGAGATGGTGAAAGACAGAGGAGCCTAGCATTGTGCAGTTCATGGGTTGACAAAGAGTCAGACATGACTTAGCAACTAAACACCAATAAATATGATCCGACTGCGGGGAGGGCAATAGGAACCTGTCATTGTCTCTCCTGGATTTTGTCCTTTTTGCTTTGGAGACTTTAATCTGTATCTTTTCACTCGAATAAACCATAACCACAAGTATAACAGCTTTCCTGGGTTCCGTGAGTCCTTTTGGTGAACCATCAAACCCTAGGGTCATCTTGTGGATTTCAATAGGACCCCGCTTTACAGATGAGCAACTGAAATTCAGAAGATTTTATGTGACTTGCTCAAACTTACAAAGCCAGTAATCCAAAGAGCTGAGATCTAAGCCTAGGTCTTCCTGGCTAGAAAGCCTTACTTTTCTCCCTGCAACAGAAGTTTTCAAGCCATTTTTCTTTTTAGCACTTTTTAATACTTTGGGAGATATATAATTAAAATTTGACAGAACCCTCGATATGCAAATCAACTACTAAAAATAGTGTAACTTCACTGAAGTGTGGGTGGAAGGTTTCGGATTGTTTCATCTGGTCCCACACACCCAAGCCCCTGAGGCATCTGATGCTAAGCTAGACCTCTGGGGATAAGGCTATATACCTTCACCAAGCACATTTGTTGCTTTAAGACTGACTGCCCACCTTACCCTTCTCTACCCACCTGACTTCTCTATGGTCATCTCAGGCTTCACGTCTTCCTGAAAATTTCTCCTTATCCCTTAGGTCATAGTTCAGTGGCTCAGGATGACTACCTGCTCTGGTTTGCTTGAGTCCATCTTGGTTTTAGCTCTGCATGACCTAACCATCGGGAATGTTGATAATCACCTTCAGTCTTCTGCTGCAGTGCCCCTCAAGCTTGACTGTAGACACAAATCACCTGAATCTTGTTAAAATGCAGACTCTGATTCATTAGGTCTGATGGGGCCTGAGAATCTGCATTTCTAACAAGCTCCCAGGTGCTAGTGCTGCTGGTGGTGGCCCCTCTGGAGCCAGGACCACACTTTGAGTGGCAGAGGATGGGAATATGTTTTGTTTTCTGTATCTCAGTAAGTTTTGCAATGGATGGTAATTTCGTGTTTGTTGGTTTCCTCTGCTAACCTGCGAATTCTCCAACAATAGGAACCATGTTCCAAGTCTGTGTATTCCCAGTCCTAGGAGGGTGTACAACACAGAGTCTGTGCACAAAAGGATTCCTCTTGAATGCGTAGAGTGGAATTCCTGGAGAGGGTCCCAGGATTCATGCCTGAGGCCCAGCCAGAATCTAGTAACCAAAGAGTCTTGTGTGGGGCCACGAAGGAACTTGATGGACCCTAGGAATGGGGATTCTCTAGCCTGCTGTCAGCCCAGTCTCCTCACACTGTTATACCTTGAAAGATATCATGGGCGAGGGTGACCTGAGTCTAGAAATAGGAGTACACGTCTGAGATGGGATGAGTTAACTTCATTCAAATGCTCCACTAAAGTGGATGCTCCACAAAAGTGCCCTCTGATTGTGTTATTATGAAATACACTGGGGTGCAAACTGCTTTCTCAAGAGCAGTCTTCACACTCTGAGATGCTGCTTCATGGAAGGTAAATGGAGCCTAGGCTACTTTGACTCTGGTTTTGTGAGACAGCCTATTGACAGAGGAGGGAAAGGGTCCGAGAAGTTGAGCACCTTGCCTAAGATCATGGCGGATGAGCTGCTCCAAGTGGATACGCTTCACTGATTCCTTGTCTAGAGCTCTTTCAACTGTAACACGTGGAATCCCAGGGTAAAAATTCACTGGGAGTGTGCCTGCCGGGGGGATGCATGATCGTGCCCCCATGATAGCATATTCAGGGAATCTGTGGAATGGCATCATTCCACTCACAAGCAGAGCTATCAAAAGTTTTAAAAATTCAGCTACATAGATTCCCAAAAGAAATGGCCATTTGGCCAATGACCTCTGAATTGAGCTCTGAAATGACTCTGTAGGGGGCATTGCCTGGAGCCAGCGGGACTGCAGCCTGACATAATTCCTCATCTGTTCAAGGGATAAATGGAATAGCAAAGTTGCCCCTTATCTGGGAATCCCCCTTATTTGGAGGATTTTGACTAGACCTTGATGTTAATTAAATTGTTTCTCAAGCTTAATGTATTATATGTAATGTTTGCTTTTTAATGACCACCAGATGGTTTTACAATGCTAATGAGTCGGGTATAATGACTCCCAGATTCCTAGTAGAAGCTATAGAAGTCAGCATGCCATCAGCCAAATGGATGCCCTGGGCAGATTGAACACTCCCCCAGGGCCACTGCCAGTCCAGCACCTGGGCAGTAGTGGGGAAGGGGATCTGCCACACTGGTGACATCACATCAGGCTCACAGCAATAAGGGAGTGCCCAAATGACCCTGACCTCAACGTTAGCACATGGCAGGTACTACATGGAGCATGCTCGCAGAATAAAGTGCATCATAGTTGGGCTGTATCTCAAGAGTCCAGAGTTGTCCACCTTTCATCAGTAGGATAAGAAGTTTGTGGAAGCTTCCTGTTGCAAGTGGCTGGCTATGGGGGAGTCTGGGTCTTGCTCTGATGGGTGGGGCCCTGCTTGCTGCTGCTGCTGTTGCTAAGTCGCTTCAGTCGTGTCTGACTCTATGCAACCCCATAGACCACAGCCCACCAGGCTCCCCCGTCCCTGGGATTCTCCAGGCAAGAACACTGGAGTGGGGTGCCATTGCCTTCTCCAGTGCCATGCTTAGTAAATCATTAATCCAATTTTCTGTTGATGGGTTGGGCTCTGTTCCCTCCTTGTAGTTTGTCCTGAGGCCAAACTATGGTAGGGATAATGGCAGCAATGGTGACCTCTTTCAAAAAGACTCATGCCAGCATGCCGCAGTTCCTAGAAATGTTGTATTCAGTGCCCCTGACCCCACAGCAGGCCACTGTAAACCCACACCTCCACTGGAGATTTCTGGACACTCACAGGCAAGTCTGGCTCAGTCTCTTGTGGGGTCACTTCTCCCTTCTCCTGGGTCCTGGTGCACACAAGTTTTTGTTTGTGACCTCCAAGAGTCTGTTTCCCCAGTCCTGTGGAAGTTCTGTAATCAAGGCCTTCAAAGTCAAATTCCCTGGGGGTCCTCAGTTCCTTTGCTGGATCCCCAGGTTGGGAAATCTGCTGTGGGCCCTAGAAGTTTTGCAACAGTGCGAGAACTTCTTTTACATAGTTGTTCTGCAGTCTGTGGGTCATCTGGTCGGAGGCTCTATGGTGGAGCTAAGAAGTCCTCCTCCAAGAGTGTTCATGCCACACACAGCACCCCCAGGTCTGTGGCAGCCAGAGCCCCTGTCCCCGCGGCAGACCACTGCTGACCCGAGCCGCCACAGGAGACACTCAGATACACAAAGGCAGGTCAGGCTCAGTCTCTTGTGGGGTGCCTGGGCCCTGGTACGCACAAGGTTTTGTTTGTGCCCTCTGAGCATCTCTGGTGAATATGGGTTTTGATTCTAAATGTGATTTTGCCCCTCCTACCGTCTTGTTAGGGCTTCTCCTTTGACCTTGAATGTCTTTTTTTGGTGGGATCCAACATTCTCCTGTTGATGGTTGTTTAGCAGTGAGTGGCAAATTTGGAGTTCTCGCTGGAAAAGATGAGCACACATCCTTCTACTCTACCATCTTATGGCAGGATCACTTCATGGCAAATAGATGAAGAAACAGTGGAAACAGTGACAGACTTTCATTTTCTTGGGCTCCAAAATCACTGCAGATGGCAACTGCAGCCATGAAATTTAAAGACGTTTGCTCCTTGGAAGAAAAGCTATGACAAACCTAGACAGCATATTAAAAAACAGAGACATTGCTTTGCTGACAAAGGTCCATCTAGTCAAAACTTTAGTTTTTCCAGTAGTCATGTATGAATGTGAGAGTTGGACCATAAAAAAAGCTGAGCACTGAGGAACTGATGCTTTTGAACTGTGGTGTTGGAGAAGACTCTTGAGAATCCCATGGACTGCAAGGAGATCCAACTAGTCAATCCTAAAGGAAATCAGTCCTGAATATTCATTGGAAGGACTGATGCTGAAGCTCCAACACTTTGGCCTCCTGATATGAAGAACTGACTCATTAGAAAAGACCTTAATGCTGGGAAAGATTGAGGGCAGGAGGAAAAGGGGACAACCGAGGATGAAATAGTTGGATGGCATCACCGACTCAATGGACATGAGTTTGAGCATGCTGCGGGAGTTGGTGATGAACAGGGAAGCCTGGTGTGCTGCAGTCCATGGGGCTGCAAAGAATCAGAAATGACCGAGCAACTGAACTGAACTGAATCAGTGTGATAATTGTCCTTGATTATTTAAAAAAATACCTTTTTTTAAACTTTATTATTAAAATCATGCAAAGCTTATTATTAATATCTCTCCAGAAAAATTAGGAAGTATAGATAAGGAATAAGAAATGAGGGGGGAAGAAAGAAATGAAACAAACACACAAAAACACAACAGATAAATAAAGAAAAAGGAAAAAAATAGATTCATTTGCCTAAATCTGGTTTGGCTAAAATACATTTGCTGAGTTACGTGTCAGTTCATGTGTTTGTTTAAAATTCAACATCTTTTGCACCTTTTTGGATCTTACTCTTTGTCTTTCCATCTTTTTGTTATTTAAGTATTTTTAACAAAAAGTTACTTCTAACTTCAGAGCAATCTTGATTTATTTTAGAGTATCTAATTAGAGTTTATCAAAATCACAGTTTTACAAATAATGAAAAGCATCTGAAAGAGGGATAATTTTAGCAAACTACTTGTAGATATTTAGAGCACTGGTCTAAGAAAATTGGTTTTAGATGAAGTGGCTGTTACCAAGCTCTTTACCTGCGAGTGACCAATCTCTGCATTGGTCTGTGGCCAATTGTTTTGACATGAGTTCACTCATTACTGTAGCATAAAATAAACACACACACACACACGCATACATGTACATATTTCATCAGATATATTAAATGTATCTTACAGGCACATTTTATATCACTATACTTAGAATGAGATTTTAATTTAAAACCTACTCAATGAAAACTGTATGTCACTAGAAATTTTAGTATAGCATCACTTTAAATTCCTGAGTACTATTGAGAATTGGACCATAAAGAAGGCTGAGAGCCAAAGAATTGATGCTTTCAAATTGTGGTGCTAGAGAAGACTCTTGGAAGTCCTTTGGACAGCAAGGAGATCAAACCAGTCAAGCCTAAAGGAAATCAATCCTGAATATTCACTGGTAGGACTGATGCTGAAGCTCTAATATTTTGGCCACCTGATTTGAACAACCAACTCATTGGAAAAGACCCTGATGCTGGGAAAGATTGAGGGCAGGATGAGAAGGGGGTGATAGAGGAAAAGATGGTTGGATGGCATCATGGCATCAATGGACATGAGTTTGAGCAAACTCCAGAAAATAGTGAAGGACAGGGTCCCTGGTGTTCAGTCCATGGGGTCACAAAGAGTCAGACATGACTTAGTAACTGAACAGCAACAGCAACTATTGGGTTGGCCAAAAAGTTTGTTTAGTTTTTCCATATGGGAAAATCCCAAGCAAACTTTTTGCCAACCCTATATTTGTGTCTGCTGTGAAGTTAACATTGGACATGACAGTTGTTTCCACTGTTCTTCTATTACAAATGATATATTCTGTTACTGTCTTTCCTTTTTCTCTTAACAATAGAGTATCTCAAGCATCTTTTCATGACCTTATGTATAGAGGATTCGTTTGGACAGTTACTTAGTAGTCTATGAGAAGAGGCTGCATGATTTTTAAAAACTATTCCTTATTCATTAGGTCTAAACTTCTGTGGATATGCATTGCATTTCCTCCAATTTAATCCCTAGAGGTAGTATGAATGTTTTTTAAAGCTTTCAATCACATATATTCCCAAATTTCCCTCTAGAAAGGAGGTGCCAATTTATATTTCTATCAGTGGGATATAATAATAGCCATTCCCCTACAATTGCTCACAACTCTAAGTTGTTCTTTCTGCTTTCTCGATTTACTTCCAAATATAACACATGCTCATATTAAAAACAAACACAACAAAGCAACCCAATAGTACAAATTTATAAAGAGCAAAGGTGGTGCTATCAGTAAAGACCCTGCTTGTCAGTGTGGGAGACTTAAGAGACACAGGTTCAGTCCCTGCATGGAAAAGATCCCCTGGAGGAGGGCATGGCAACCCACTCCAGTTTTATTGCCTGGAGAATCCCATGGACAGAGGAGACCAGCAGGCTACAGTCCATAGGGTTGCACAGAGTCAGACATGACTCAAGTGACTTGGCACACGCACACAAAAGGGACAAAGGCCCTTTCTTTCACTTTATTTTTCCTCCTGACTCCTGTATTCAATTTCCATACCAAGAAGGACCTCTGTTAAAGTTTGTTTGTGGACTTGCTTCCAGAACATGCATTTATGCATTTAAATTGGCTGCACTTGTTCCTAAGTGGAACCCACTCTATTCCCTGCATTTCTTCTTCACCTAATATATTTCAAACATCTTCCCGTGAGAGCCCCTACAGATGATTCTTTTGAACAAGCCCACAGTAGTACTCTACAGAATGCGTGTGCCACAATCTTTGAAAACTATTCTTAATTAACGAACATTGTGGCTCCATATACATATTTACTATTTCTAATGTTAAGAAAATTGGCCAATTTGATTAATAAGAATATTTTGGTTTCTTTTCTCTTAATACCCATTTCCCTGATGTCTAATTTCGCTGTTTCATCTACTTATCGACCGTGTGTATGTCTCTTGAAAAACTGGTAGGTTGCATTTTGAAGCAGACACTTCTAATACATTAAGTCCCCTACATACAAACAAATTCTATTCCAAGAGTGCATTTGTAAATCCAATTTGTTTGTTAAATTCAACAATGTTAGCCTAGGTATCCAACTAACGCAATCAGCTGTATATATACTACTGTACTATAATAGGTTTATAATACTTTTTGCACCAAAAAAACACATAACAAAGACAAAAAAAACAACAAAAATTTTTTTTAGTCTTATAGTATAGTACTTTGAAAAATAGAGTAGTGCCAGCTACATTACGGCTGCTGTTACAGTTGCTTCTGGACACCTTGGGCTTGAAATAAAGACTCTGTCCTTCTGTGCTCTACACAGGCCTGTACGGTCAGGTACACAACCACTTGCAGAAGATGCACGCAGGTGACAATGCATGTCAGACACGTGAACTAACCGGCATGATTGGACACGCAAGCATGCGTTTACATCTTTGAAAGTTCCCACCTTGAAGACTTGCATGCAGGGGACGTACTGTGATGTGCCACGCTACACTTGCTAGGTGGGGCTGAGGGGCTGCTTCTTCTGGAGTAAATGTGAATGGAGAAAATGTGTATCATTCCTAGGTTGAGGCAGTTAAGAGTAGCGGTGTCCCACAGTGGGAAAAGGAGAGGGTGGTGTGAACTGAGACAGTAGCATTGACATGTACACACCATCGTGTGTGTAAAACAGATAGCCAGTAGGAAGCTGCTGCATGACACATGGGGCCCAGCCTGGTGCTCTGTGACAACCTGGAGGGGTGGGGTGGGGAAGGGAAGGGAGGAGATATACACAGAATGATGACCGGATTCACATTGCCGGATGGCAGAAACCAACACAGCATTGTAAAGCGATGATCCTCCAATTAAAAATATGAAAAAAGGAGTAGGGCTGTCCCAGAATCCAGTGAAGCCACAGTTGGAAGGGGCTTGGGTCCCTGAAGATGCTATGGACCAGAGCCCCCCATAGCCTCCCATAGACTGGCCTGGACTAGGTACGAGGAACAAGTGAGCTCAGTGCTAAGCTGCTGAGATTGGGCTCGTTTACTACGGGAATCAGCATTACTTACTGTGAAAACCATATGTGAGCTCTTTTTTATCTTCAGAAATGATCCCTGGCCCTCAAATAACAGTGGTTTTATTTTTAGTGTTTAGGAATAAACATGTTCGAATTCCAGCAGCTCAGGGCATTTTTACTGCTGTCCCCGCTGGGAATATTCCTCCCACACAGCTGGCTGATGACTTCTCATCTCTCAGCCTCAGCTTGATCACTGCCACCTCAGAGGGGCCATCCCTGATCACCAGTTCAAGACAATAGCCTCCCGACGCCTTAGGCTTTCTCGCTGAGAGATGGCTAGCTTCCTAGCAATCTCAGCACCGTTCCTTTCTATTTGGCCTATGTGTTTATGTTTGTCTCCTGTTCTCCGTGGGAAGTCCATGAAGGAGGTTACTGGGCACAGAGCACTTAGCAGAGGGTGTGACTAACAGTGGACATTCCGTAAACATTTGTTGAGGAATGAATGCAATTCTCCACACTCTCTTCATACGTTTAAGTGGTGCAGATGAACCTATTTAAAGCAGATATAGGGACACAGAGGTAGAAGACAAATGTATGGACTCCCAGAGGGGAAGCAGGGGTGGAAGGAACTGGCAGTCTGGGACTGACATATACGCACACTGTGCATAAAATAAATAACCAATGAGAACCTACCATATAGAATGTGGACTCTACTCCTTGCTCCGTGGTGACCTAAATGGGGAAGAAATCCAGAAAGGAGGGAATTAGACACATACGTAGAGCTGATTCACTGCTTTGCCGCAGAAACTATTAATAACACAACACTACAAAGCAACTAACCTGTGCGCTTGCATGCTCAGTTGTGTGTGACACTTTGCAACCCCACGAACTGTACCCTGCTGGGCTCCTCTGTCCATGGAATTTTCCCGGCAAGAATACTGGAGTGGGTTGCTGTTTTACACTCTAGTGGGTCATTCCAACCCAGAGATGAAACCTGCATCTCCTGTATCTCCTGCATTGGCAGGTGGATTCCTTACTACTGCAATACTTGGGAAGCCCTATACTCCAATAATTTAAAAAAAAAAAAAAAAGCACTTCATATAAGCATAATGGTGCTTCCGAGATGGTGCCAGTGGTAAAGAACCTGCCTGCCACTGCAGGAGACATAGATGCAGGTTCAATCCTTGGGTCAGAAAGATCACCTGGAGGAGAAAATGGAAACCCACTTCCACTATTCATGCCTGGATAATCCCATGGACAGAGTCGCATGGTGGGCTACAGTCCATGGGGTCACAAAGAGTCAGGAACAACTGAAGTAATTTAGCATGCAGGCATAGGCTTAAGTCCCCAAATGGCTGGATTTATTGATTTCTTATAGTAATTCTGTCACTTCTAGGAATTTGGGGTCCATGGTTCAAGTCCTTGCTATGATCAGAAAAATTCATTTAGCAAAGAGCAAAACTGAGACCCAGAGAGAAGTGATTTGTCCAAGGTCACCAAGAGAGTGATTGCTTAGCCATGCCGGGACTCTGGTTCTTCTAAAACCTATAGAAGTACAGAGCAGTGACTAAAATTGGCTGTGAGACACTTTACTTCAAATCCGCCCCCCCCCCCCCCCCCCCACACACACCAGCTCTGTCAATTACTTGTCTGATGGTCCTTGATAACTTGTCTAAGACTTTTCCCTTTGTACAAAGGGGACAATAATACCCTGGTGTCAATGGGGTTTAAATAATTCATGTATGTGAGGTTATTATCATGGTGAAAGCATTCCTTTCTAAAGAGGTGCTCAATAAAAAATGATGATGATCATAATTTGTATTTAGGGGTGCCGGGGTCCAGCCCCAGTGGATCCAGGGTGATTCGAAGGTGGGGACGGAGTCGGCGTCCTGGAAAAAACTTATTTAATTACAGATATAGAGGGAGATTAGAAACAGATAGTGTAGTAGGAGAATTAGTGGAGAAAAGAGGCTGAATAACTGGTTTACATGGAATCCCAATCACCACCTACGTAGGCCACAGGCGTCTTTCCATTCTCCCGAAGGAGAGGAGGCACTGAGGCCTCCCCAGTCCAATCTCAGAAGCCCAGGCAGAATTAGCAGGCTTGGTGAGTACCCACATCTCAGATGGGAATTCAGCCAGGAAAACGGGGAACAAGAAAGAAACGACACGGGGGAATCAGTCTTTCCAGAAACTGATCCGATTTCTTTATTTTTCAGGTGTGTTTATATACCTTTTTGTTATACATAGGGATGAATACAGAGTCACGCGGGGGTCAGCAGACCTGACCCTTGTCACAATCAGGTGCTTCATATAAAATTATACAAAGGTCTTATGAGTTTCATCATCTTTTAGCCATGAGGTCTGCTGACATTTTATGGCCCTTTCTGATAGTGGTCAGTTAACCAGAAAACTTATTTTCCCAGGGGTAATTTTTTCTTAAATCAGGCGCCACCCTCCAAATAAAGTTGCATTCCTATAGGGTGAGGGTGTAGTGAGTTACAATCAAGAAAGGAATTTACTTAACCTAAGGTTTAACATGATTAATCTTAAAGGTTAATACTTATTTCTCCTATATGCTAGTTATATTCATTATAAGGGCAGGAATATTGAGATTTAGCAGCAAATATTGGCTCAACAAATGTAAACCCTTCACCAATGTTCCCCTTAAGATCTATTTTGTCTTAAGATAGTGATAAAGTTACATTTTCGCATAGCAAGGACACAGTGATTTATAACAAAGTACAGTGGTCTATAATAAAAGAGAAAATTCATTAACTCAAAAGTCTAGTATTGCTAACATCAAAAACTACTATATTTCCTTTTCTATATTCCAAATACATTGATTAATATATTCCCAGGTGCCTAAGGATATGGAAGCCTGATGGCAATCATTGACTCATCAATGAAAAAAGCCCTACGCTAATATTCCAAACTCTGTGCTGTTTATGGTTGAGAGGTTGTCACACACACACGAGCTAGTCTGTCAGCAGAGAGGTTTGACCTGAGACATCCTTGTCACACCCAGGGCAGGTTATTAGCAGTCATTATTGGCATGACAAATGAAAAAACCCTTCACCAATATAATTCCTAATCAACCCACTATACTATACTAATGATCTTCTAACTTCTCAAAAGAGTCTGTATTTAGAAAGTTTTAAAACATCCCGTGCCTCTCACAGTTGGGAGGCTGTAAACAATCACATGCGGCCAGACGAGCCTGATCAGGCAGGCCAGAGAACCTTCAGAGTTCGTAAGTTGAAACACTCTTGTCACGCCCAGGAATTTTTATTAACCGGAGCTGCAAGTTAACTCCTGCTCTGAGAGAAATGGTTATGGGGGAGAGCTCCCCATAAAGTACTCTGGTTTTGGGGATAGATGCTCGGGAACAGGGGGATTCCTGAGGCTTGATCACGCCTTTGCGTATGCCAAGCTTCCTTCCTCATGACCTTTGCCATCGGCGGAGTTCCTCACGCTGGCTCCCAACATAGGGGACTTCACTCATCATTTATGTAGTCAAAGCTATGGCTCTTCCATAGTCATGTATGGATGTAAGAGTTGGACCATAAAGAAGGCTTAGCCCTAAAGAATTGATACTTTTGATCTGTGGTGCTGGAGAAGACCCTTGAGAGTCCCTTGGACTGCAAGGAGATCAAACCAATCAATCCTAAAGAAAATCAACCCTAAATATTCATTGGAAGGATTGATGCTGAAGCTGAAGCTCTAATACTTTGGCCATCTGATGCAAAGAGTCAACTCATTGGAAAAGACCCTGATGCTGGGAAAGACTGAAGTCAGGAGAAGGGGACAATAGCGGATGAGATGGTTGGATGGCATCGCTGACTCACGGGGCATCGGTGTGAGCAAAGTCTGTGGGGTGGTGAAAGACAGGGGAACCTAGCACGCTGCAGTCCCTGGGGTCACAAAGAGTCAGAGACAACTTAATACTTAACAACAACAATTCATCAGCCCATTTGTTTCCTCATTTCTTTATTGACCCACTTTTGTTTTATTGTCAGATTCTTACTGGATATTGGGACACCAAATACGGGTAAGACATTATCACTGCCTTTGAGAGCATCAAGGTCTGATGGCCTGAGGAAGATTAACAAGCGCATGGCTTGATAATGCAGGTTGATGTCACACACGGGCGCATCCAAAGGCATGCTGGGCTCTGTGAAGGTGGGTCTGTAGTGCCAAGAGAACTTGCCTTCATTTCTGTTTCTAGACAGTGGTGCCCTCTCTGTACAAATGCATCATTTTCTAGGTGAGTGATATAAGAAACAGGAGCCTATCAAAGATGTGGCAGTGTGATATTTGGAAGCGACATGAAAGTTTGAAGACTCTGATACCTCTTTTACAGACACACATGAATATACGCTCTCTTTATATCACTGCCGCAGCAAGGGGTTCACCAACTTGAGCACACATCAGAATCACCTAGAAGTCTCACTGGACACAAACCCAAGAATTTCTGACTCAGTGGGATGGGGATGCAGTTCAAGAATTTGCATTTCTCAAAACTTCCCAGGATATGCTGACGTTGCTTGTCAGGAAAGCACCACTTTGAGAACCATTGGTCTGCTATTGATACAATGACTCTCATCCTGGCTGTTCCGTGGAATCATCTGGGAAACAAACAAGCAAAAATTATGTAGCAATGCCAAAACCTGACCGCCCAAATATTTTCTTTCAGTAGATCTAAGATGGAGCTCGGATGTGGGACTTTTTATCTTTTAAAATTTTTATCTGTTTAGATGCTCGGGGCTGGTGCACTGGGATGACCCAGAAGGATGGTATAGGGAGGGAGGTGGGAGGGGGGTTCAGGATGGGGAACACGTGTACACCCATGGCAGATTCATGTTGATGTATGGCAAAAGCAATATATTTAAAAAAATAAATAAGAAAAGAAAAATTGTAAACAGATTAATGAATTTTTTAAAAGGTTTTTTACTGTGGGCTATTTTTAAAGTCTTTATTAAATTTGTTACAGTATTTCTTCTGTTTATTGTTTTGGTTTTTTGGCTGTAAAACAAGTGGGATCTCAGCTTCCCAAATAGGTATCAAATCCATACCCCTTGCATTGGAAGGTTAAGTCTTAACCATTGGACCACCAGAGAAGTCCCAGACACGGGTAGTTTTTAAAAGCTTTCTAGGTGACCCTAACATCAGGACTGAATATTATTGTTCTACACACTGGCTCAGCTTCTTTCAGGGACACAAGCCAGGCAAGATTGGAGCCATCCATAATATTTTATCTATTCAACTCTTATTAGTTGATTAGTTCACCCAAACTTCCCTCCTCTTTCATGCTTCTGGTCAATATGTGCAAAAAATAATACATTTCTGTAAAGTCAAGCTTTGTGATCTCAAGCAAATCCTATCTTTTTGTCACATCTCAGGAGAAGGAAATAATCAGTGTGCTTGGATGAATCTGACAGGGCAGAGACATTGCCCTGTAGTGTGGTATCAGGGTCCTAGCACATTAATTTCTTCTTAAAAAGATCAGGATTTGTTCTACAAGCTGGATTGTGGTGAAAAGTGAGTTGGAGGCAACTAGGCACTGCCTGATTCCTTCTTTTTTCTCCTAAACATTGTGAAAGTTGCCCATTTGTGAAATTCCTGGACTCTACAATTTCTAATTATAACTGTAGATACTGGTGTCTAAGCTCCCATCATGTGTTGACCCCATCACCAAACCTCACCACTTGTAATAAGATATTTTCACTCCTTCTCACAGATGAAAAACTGAGACTCAAAGAAATTAACTATTTTCCAGAGTAGTGGTTGTGGAGCTGAGATTCCTTCATGCCCATCAGTGCTTCTACCTTGATTTTTGGTCCAACAGCCTTTAGACACTCCTAAGTCTCGTCACAGTTAGGGTAGTTGGAAATTCCAGGCTGCATTCAAGGCTCACTGTGATTCGGGGCCACGAATTTAATGTGATATTTGTCAGTTTGGTTACAATTTTCTCTTAGTATGTTTGGCTCTCTGAGTGCAAGCTTAGAGTAGGCAAAACTTTGGGTGCAACCAGCACTGAGGTTCTTCTAGGCTTAAGACAATGAAAGGAAAGTAGGTAAGGGAGTAGAGGGGATATACAAGGAGGATAATCTAATGATGGGCTTTGATATCCAGCCTGGAAAGCCAATGTGTGAGCATGAAGAATAACAAGGAGATGGGATCAATGAATTGGCGGTTTCCCTAGGGTTGAAGAGTTGTTCCTTTTTATGGCTGAGCAAAGAGTCGGACATGACTGAGCGACTGAACTGAACTGAACTGAATATTCCATCACACACACACACACACATATATATATATATATCCATTATACATTCCAGTAATATTCCATTATATATATATATATCTCACAGATTCTTTATCCATTAGAGACACAGATATCGAGAATGTATGTGCAGCCACAGGGGAAAGGGGAGGGTGGGGTGAACTGAGAGACTGGGTTTGACGTGAGTACAGCACCGTGTGTGAAACAGATAGCTAGTGGGAAGGGGCTGCATAGCACACAGAGATCAGTCCAGGGCTCTGTGATGACCTAGACAGGTGGGAAGAGGTAGGAGGGGAGCGATGTCCAAGAGGAGAGGACTTGTGCACACATGTCTCTGATTTATCTTGTTGTACAGCAGAAACTACTACGACATTGTAAAGAAACTATACTCCAATTTTAAGAAAAGAGTTGGAGTTGGAGAACTAGAGAGAATGAACTGGACAGTTAGACACAAAGGAGAATGGGATAGAACATGGTGATTTTGGAGGGTGTACAATTCCTGATAAGGACAAAGTCTGGGGGGGGTGGTGGTGAAACCAATGGCATGAGGCATTAGGTTGGGCAATTGATCACTTAAGGGGAGTAAGTCAAAGAATTCAGTGGCCATCCCAGGAAAGACTCTTCTAGAATGACAGTTCACAAACCTTGCTTGCATCACCATCACCTGGAAGTCTCCCCCACACCCTGGATCCCCCCCACATCTGTCACAGTCCAAGAATCTGCACTCCAAACATGTTCCCGTGAGACCCTCCTGCTGCTGTTCTGGGACCACACTTGGAGAATTATTGATCTACAAGGATATTGAAATCATGGAAGATCATGTCAGGAGTAGAATCTTAACTATCAGGAAATCAATTAAAGAGCCCTTGTCAGAATACATTTTATCACCTATTAGAGAAACATATGGCTAGAGCAATGAGCCTGAAATTTCATTGTGTATCACAATTATCTGGGTAGCTTGTGAAAAATATGAAGTCCTGAAAAATTCCAGAGATTCTAAATCCATAAATTTACTGTGATATTCAAAAATATGTATTTTAACAAATGTCAGAAGGGTTTCCAAATCAAGTGGTCAAAGGGCCACACTTCAGAAACACTGATGCAGAGTTAACTTTGCACTTCAGCTTTGTCCCTTGGGGTCATTTATCAACTCCTTTGAGGTGTGGATTTCTTGTCTGTCAAATGGAAATAACTAATTTGCCCACAGTGCTGTTTTGAGGGTTAAATGGAGTACATGTAAAAGATTTTTTAAAACATTAATCTTTATCAACTGTCTAATACTTTAAGAATATAAAGAATACTTTGTTGGAAGAACTTTCTCTATCTGGTGCATTAGTTTTAAAGGGAAGAGGGATGAGAAGAAAAAAGAATGAATAGCTGCTGTATGTGCAGTAACTATAGTAGGCATTTCACTTGTGTTTTTAAGTTTTGTTCTCACCGCAAACAAGAAGCAGGTAAGGAAACTCCTGGAGTTTACAATGGGAGTAATCAATCAAAATGTTTTTCCTTTTCAATTTTTAACCAGTTGAGAATAAACACTGAAACCACATGAGAATCAAATGCCTTAATGATAAAAATCAGACTAGAAGTAGAGATGAACTTCCTACTTCCCACCACTATCTCTTTCTCTTTCACACACACACACACACTCATACACACCCCTTGTGCCAATTATTAGTGCTTCCTTGATGACTCAGACAATAAAGAATCTGCCTGCAATGCAGGAAACCCAGGTTCAATCCCTGGGTCAGGAAAACCCCCTGGAGAAGAGAATGGATACCACTCCAGTATTCTTTCCTGGAAAATTCCATGGACAGAGGAGCCCGGTGGACTACAGTTCATGGGGTCACAGTCAGACATGACTGAGCAATTGCTTTCACTTTTCAGTTTCAGAGATGAACTTCCTACTTCACACTGCCTGCTCTCTCTCTCTCTCTAACACCCACCCCTTGTGCCAGTTATATGCTATCGTCTCTTGGCTCCAAATCTACTCTTTAATACCCAGCCCTTTGGTGCTGGGGCTGGGACTCTGCATTTCTACTTTGCCAGCTGCTCCCTGTTGCTGCTGCTGCTGCTGCTGCTAAGTCTCTTCAGTTGTGTCTCACTCTGTGTGACCCCATAGATGGCAGCCCACCAAGTTCCCCCATCCCTGGGATTCTCCAGGCAAGAGTACTGGATAGGGGTGCCATTGCCTTCTCCACTCTCTGTTAGGATCTGCCAATAGAGGGCACTAGAAAGAGAGAGTAGGAGGCAGGAAGGAAAAAGAAGCTCCCATCTATTGGCTTCCTGCCTTCTTCCTCTTCCTGTGAGCATCCCCCAGCCTCACTTCTTTATTCCAGCAGTGGTGGGGTCTTCCTACAGCAGCAGTTGAATCTATTTTGCAACTTTTTTAGTGCTTTCCAAAGCAACATTATGACAGTCCCCAACCCCAACCCCTCACACACCAGTCCCCAAAACCACTAGCCTAGTAGATCCCTCCCCAGTGGTCTGGGTCCTGGCTCCACAAGCCCTCCTCCTCCAAGCTTCTAAGTTTAATAACTCCAACCTCTTCCTGCTGTTCCCCCAGCCCTATGGGTGGTAGCTGCTTCTGGCAGTTACTATCTCTGTGATACTCTTGAGTTCTCTTTTATCCTTTCAGTTTCCTAGGTAACAAGTTTATACCTAGTTAACAATTCTTTATTTTAAATTCCCTCTTTTCAAATAACTGCTGTGATTTCTGTCCCCTGTATGCACTTTGATCAACACACACACACACACACACACATACCAGGCGGAGCAGATAAACACATGCAGAACTCCTCCCTCTACTCCCCAAGTCCAAGGTCAAAACCTGCTCCAAAGAGCTTGCCACATGGAAGAATGTGTGCATGGGTAGGTTTATTCCTTATTCCAAACAGGAAGTGGGAGCCAGAGAGGAACAGAACCATACACTTCCAGTTCCCTGGTGAGGACACTGCTGATGGTTTAAGTCACCCTTTCCCTGGTGATTTTCTCAGCATTGAAGTCTTCACTCAATAACACCCTTACCCCAGCCTATCATTCACTTCTTCTCTGTGAAGATGCAGTTGGCATGGAAATCATCTCCTTAGCAAAGACTTACTTAGGTTACATCACTACCTCAAGCTGCAGTCTGTCTGATGCCAAGTCCTAATTTCCCCCTTACATCATGTGACATTTCTCCCCAGCTTAAGTTCCATGGCTGGGGACAGGAGCCAGATGTCAGCCCACATTTCAGAGGTGTCGTTTCATCCTTTAGGAAGAAGAGACTTCTCTGTGATCTGGAGAAGAACTGGATTGCCTTGTGCATCACCCACCCCAGACAGAAATACCTCCTCTTCCAGTGTTCCCATTTTACCAAGCTTTTCAAAACCAAGTTACTTCTGATTGTTCAGTGTTGGGGCTTGGGGGTAGGATTTACAGGTCATTGAGGTTTTCATCTTTTCCTCTCTCCTCCCCACCTCCCAGCTCAATATGTCCCTTCAGAGTTGTTGCTGTTCAGTGGCTAGGTCATGTCCAACTCTTTGTGACTCAATGTACTATAGGTGAAGAATTAATGCTTTTGAACTGTGGTGTTGGAGAAGACTCTTGACAGTCCCTTGGATTGCAAGAAGATCCAACCAATCCATCCTAAAGGAAATCAGTCCTCAATATTCATTGGAAGGACTGATGCTGAAGCTGAAACTCCAATACTTTGGCCACCTGATTAGAACAGCCGACTCACTGGAAAAGACCCTGATGCTGGGAAAGATTGAGGGAAAGAGGAGAAGGGAACGACAGAGGATGAGATGGTTGGATGGCATCCCTGATGTGATGGACATGAGTTTGAGTGGCTCTGGGAGCTGGTGATGGACAAGAAAGTCTGGTGTGCTGCAGTCCACGGGTTGCAAAGAGTCAGACATGACTGAGTGACTGAACTGAACTGTACTACAACATGTCAGGCTTCCCTGTCCTTCACTATCTCCCAGAGCTTGCTCAAATTCATGTCTATCGAGTCAGTGATGGCATCCAACAGTTTCATTCTCTGTTGTCCCCTTCTCCTCCCACCCTCAATCTTTCCCAGCATCAGGATCTTTTCCAATGAATCGGCTGTAATAATCAGGTGGCCAAAATATTGGAGCTTCAGCTTCAGCATCAGCCCATCCAATGAATATTCAGAGTTGATTTCTTTTAGAATTGACTGATTTGATCTCCTTGTAGTCCAAGGGACTCTCAAGTGTCTTCTCCAGCACCACAGTTTGAAAGCATCAATTCTTCAGTGCTTAGCCATCTTTATGGGCCAACTCTCACATCCACACATGACTACTGGAAAAAACCATAGCTTTGACTATATGGATCTTTGTTGGCAAAGTGATGTCTCTGCTTTCGAATATACTGTCTAGGTTTGCCACAGCTTTTCTTCCAAGGAGCAAGAGTCTTTTAATTTGGTGGCAGCAATCACCATCTGCGGTGACTTTGGAGCCCCTTCAGGGTTGATTTATATTTTTCCCGTTTTTGTAGATATTTTTGCCATACTCTTTCAGCCAGTCCAGTGGAACTTGGCATCTCTTAGAATCCTTTGTTCAGGTGTTTTTTGCCTCTCAGGAGAATGAATTTCCTTGGGAGCAAGGACTGCATTTTATTCATTTGTGTATCTCTCTGCCTCAGAAGTTTCATCCAGGGTTGAAACGCATGGGGCTGGGAATTTGAAAAGAAACAGAATATGTCTTTATTTTCACTTATCTCAGACAGAAATTCAGGATGTCCTTCAATTGTGAATGTGGACACAGGCCACAATAGAATCATATAATAGTAACTGTGACTTTGCCACAGTTAGAAATCCCAGAGTGTGTTTTTCTATCATATTACAGGTTATTGCAGACATCTCAGAATACAGTGGACTCATCACTGCTCTGAAACTATGGTAGCTATTCAATTACTATTTATGCTGCAAGATTATGTTAGGATGTTTAAATAAAGAAACATATATATTACTTGTGTTGAATTTTTTTTAAGTGTTTTGAAATCTGTATTTCAATATAATTGGTTTCTCTTGTAACCCTCTATTTTATTTTATGCATTTAAATACATTATTCTAAGCAAGGAATCCATAACTTGACCAAACAAACAAAAGAATCCTTGTCTTGGTGTCTAACTCTGTGCCTTGTTCTGTTTGGTGAATGAAGTATATAGTGAATGAAAGAATTAGACTAAATAATTTTTCTTTCAACAAAGACTATTTGATCTAAATTAGTAAGTAAATATTGGTGTTACAGATATAATTGGGCAAATCAATCCTTTGAAATTCATAGTCCTCACTGTATATTAAAACAAATTCAAGTGAATTAAATATATATTATGAATTAAATTAGATTCATGTACTCTTCAGTTCATTTTTTGGATGTTTGCTACATGCCAGACACAGTTATAAGCAATAAGATACAGTAATAAATAGAAATTAATTCTTGGTCACAGTTGGTACTAGAACAACTGGACTTCCATACAATTTACCCCAATCCATGTCTTGTACCACATATAATAATTAACCCCAAATGGATGACACTCATAAAATTAGATCTTAAATCTACAAACTTTTAAAAGCAATCATGGCAGAAAATCAGTGTAACTTTAAATTACAAAACAATCCACTAAAAATCTTATAACTTGGACTTCATCAAAATTAAAAAACTTCCATTCTTTGGCAGACACCATGAAGAGAACAAAAGAAATCACAGAGAGAAGATATTTGCAAATCTGATATCTGATAAAAGACATATCCAGAATAAAGAACTCTGAAAACTCATAAAAATAAGGAAATAAGCACCCAATAAAATTTGGCAATTAATTTAAACAGGTATCTCGCCAAAGAACACACATGGATAGGAAATATGTTCATAAAGAGACGCTCAGCACAATTTGTCATTGTGTTGTTGTCGTTCAGTCACTAAGCCACGTCCAACTCTTTGCAACCCCGTGGATACAGCATGCCGTGCTCTTCTGTCCTTCACTTTCCCGCAGAGTTTGCTTAAATTCATGTCCATTGAGTCAGTGATGCCATCCAACCATCTCATCCTCTGCTGACTCCTTCCTCGGCCTTCAGTCTTTCCCAGCGTCAGGGTCTTTTCTAATAAGTCAACTGTTCGCAAGACGTGGCCAAAGTATTGGAGCTTCAGTTTCATCATCAGTCTTTCCAATGAATATTCAGAGTTGATTTCCTCTAGCATCGACTGGTTGGATCTCCTTGCTGTCCAGGGGAGCCTCAAGAGTCTTCTCCAGCACCACAGTTCAAAAGCATCAAATTTGTCATCAGGGAAATGAAAACCAAAACCAGAGCAAGACACCACCATTTTCCTATTTTGATGACAAACAAAACACAAAACTGAATGTTGACGTCGGTGATCACCCAATGCTCAAGACTGGGTGAGCAACCGGAACTCTCATACATGCTGTTAAGAATGTAAGATAGTCCAGAAATTCTGGAAAATAATTGGGCACTTATATAATTAACCATGTACTTTCCATATGATTTAGCAATCTCACTCCTTGGCATTTACCTAAGAGAAATGAAAGCTTATGCTTACAAATCAGTGTGTGTACAAATATTCACAACAGCAGGCCCAGTAAAAAACAACACAAATGTCCTCAAACTATGGTAAACCTACACAATGTCATAATTATTAGCATTTAAAAAAGACCATATTACCTACACATGCAACAACATAGATGACTCTTCATTGTATTATGTTAAATAAAACAAGCTGTAGAGGCTATAGGCTATGCGATTCCTTTTGTATGACAGTTCTGGAAAAAGTAAAACTAGGGATACAGAAAACAGATCAGTGATTGCCAGGGACTGGAGTGGGGAGAGGAGCTGGCTACAAAGGGCACAAGGACTTTTGCAGGGGACTGTTTTATATCTTGAGAATGGTAGTGGGTATATGACTAGGGGTTCATCAAAACTTACAGAACTCTACACTTAAAAAAGGCAGATTTTATTATATGCAAATTATACTTTAACAAAAATGAAAAAATAGGCAGAAAACTAAACAAAGTCCCAGCTTTTGTGGGGACAAATGGATTAAAAATCACACATACTGAGGTTCCTCTGGTGGCTCAGTGGTGAAGAATTCACCTGCCCATGCAGGAGACATGGGTTTGATCCCTGGTCCGGGAAGATCACACGTGCCACGGAGCAACTATCAAGCCTGTGCTCTAGAGCCGGGGAGCCGCTACTGAGGGTTCCTCCCCCTAAAGCCTGTGCTCCGCAACAAGAGAAGCCAGCATGGGGGAAAGTTCGTGCACTGCAGTTAGAGAATAGCCCCCAGGGACCACGGCTAGAGAAAAGCCCAGCAGCAATGAAGACCCAGCACAGCCAGAGACAAATAGTAAAAAATAATAATAAATCACATTTTTAAAATTACACAAGCCGATAGAAGTCAGTTGATGCAGGAGACTGTGAAGAACAGAGGACCAGAAGGAGGTTAGGAAAGCGATGGGTGTGTTTAAGTCTCCAAAGCCCAGTCAGGGGCGCCCTCTCTGCTCTTGTGAGTTTAGGACAGAGACTGGAAGAGAGTTCATCGCATTTCTAAAATTGCAGAACGAGGAATGTGAATCTTTATGAAATCTCTGCAGGGGTGATGCTTTTCTAAACTCTGATGGCAGAAAAAGATAAGTAGATCTTCCTTTGTGGTGTTTAAAAAATTCTGAAAAACCCAGCCCCTTAAAACGTTGTAGAAGATTACATGCAAGGCAACTGGTGCTGGGGTGTGTGCCTTCGTGTGTGACTTAGAATCTGACCTGAGAGGGGGTCTTAGGAAGAACATGAGGAAGAGGGAAGGAGGGGGGCACTGCAGAGAAAGAAGAGCATCCTGATGGGATTTTGGGAGGTCCCCTCCTGCACCCCAATTCAGAGCCCTGATCACCAGCCCCAGGGCCAGCCATCACAGCCTCCACACCCTCCTGTCTCTGATTGGAGTCTGGGAGGTTAAATGAGTCATTTCTCTTTGCAGGTGCTGTGATCAGGTGCCTTGTTCTATATATAAAACTCCGGTGCTCCTGTGCAGATATGCAGAAAGCTCGATTAATCCCCAACATCCTTTCCCACAGAGATGTCCCAAAATAAAATCTTCAGCACATGTAAAGTGGCTTAACTGTTTCCTTGATTGAATGACTGAATTTAAGTTTATGAAGGGTTTTTTGTGAGGAAGATACTGAACTTTATTCCGCAAGTTCACAGGCAGCTGAGGAAGATAGGTGCTCATATTTAAGCTGAGGAGTTTGTGGCTGGACAAAAAGAAGAACTTAACCCACTGAGGACTGAAATGGAAGAACCGGCTGCATGGAGAAGTTAGGGAAGTTCCAGCAACAGATGTTCAAGGAGAAAAGAGATGTGTCAGCTGTCTCATTGATACTTGTCGATAGAGCAGAAAATATAGCCTATCATATACATCTTGAAGTCTAGATGTCTAGCTTAGTGCCTGATACATGGTAGACAAGCCTGCCTGAAAAACATATTTTAAAAGGGACTAGGGGAATGAACTGGTGAAATGGTGCCGATGATGCCGCAAATACGGACAATGATAAGATGTGGTGATTCTCTGAAGCGTCTGCCTCAGTGCTCCAGGGCCACAGTAACACCACCTAACAAACAATTCCAAAGCCTTAGGGAGGGTTAGACATTTAATTCTGCTTATGATGAGTTTGAGCAAATTCCAGGCGATAGTGAAGGACAGGGAAGCCTGGCGTGTTACAGTTTATGGGGTCACAAAGAGTCGGACACGACTTTGTGACTGAACAACAATGAATTAATGCATTAGCTGAGTGGCACAGCTGGTTTTGCCTTGGACCTTTCTGTCTCTGCTGGGACAACCTTTGCTCTGTAAGGTCAGCCAATCTGCCATCCTCCATGCTTGTGTTCATGGTGGACTCAAGGGCCCAAGAGAGCAGAAGTAAGAACCCCATTTTTTCTACCACATTCCTGACAAAAGTAGAAATCTAGTCCAGATTTAAGTGTTTGGAAATAGACTGGACTTCTTAATGGGAAAGTCATATTGCAAACCTTGGATGGTGGGGATGGGGGAGGCTTAAAAAAATGGGGACTTTTTTGCAGTCATACTTAGCACCTCTTTTCTTTTTTTTTATTTACTATTTTTTTAATTTTTATTTTTACTTTATTTTACTTTTCTAGTCATTCTCTTTTTTTTTTAAAGGTAAATTTTAAAATGCTACCATAACAAATTTTAAAAGTAATGGGGCATATATAAAGATGTAACTACATTGAGTTAAAAAGAAAAATTGATGTAGGAGGTGGTATAGACTGTGCCTTAAAAGATAAATGTGTTTCGCAGAGTTAAGATGAGTCAGAGACATAGCCGACAGAGGAATAAGCAGGAACGTAGGCACAAAGGCAGGAAGGAACATGAGGTACTTGGAGGTGGAGAGAAATAAGGTCCAGGGCAACAGCATAAGGGCATCAGAGGTGGGAAGAGGAGCTAGTTCGTGTCAGGCTGTACTCTGCAAATATCTGGCTTATTTACATTTATTTGCTTACGGGTCATGTTTCCTACTGCAGTGTAAGCTCCATGAAAGCAGAAACCTTGATTTTCCCAGCTTATAGCTCTGTCCAGCACATAGCAGGGCTCAGAAAGTACTTGTTGATTGAACGGATGAAGAAGAGCCTTGTCAGCCTTGTGGGGGAAGTTGGACTTTACCCCAGGAGTAGTGGGAAGGGCTCAGCTGTTGATTAGCAGTGAAGACTGTGAGAAGATTTGAGTTTCAGGAGGATAGCTCTGATGCTAGAAGAAATGAAGAGGGATGGGGTTTGGAGTTTGGAGCATGGAGTCACGGTGACGTTGCTGGAGGCAAGGGCATCAGAAAACTGGCTCAGAGTTTCACAAAAGAAAGGGCTGCAGATAGATCCCTGCTTTCCGGTGTGGGCCTAACAGCTGAAGGGATAGCATGAAAGTGAAGGTGTTAGTCACTCAGTTGTGCCCGACTCTTAGCACCCCCATGGACTCTCCAGGCTCCTCTGTCCATGAAAGTCACTAGATAAGAATACCGGCTGGGTAACCATTCCTTCTCCAGGGGATCTTACTGATTCAGGGATCGAATCCAGGTTTCCTGCATTGCAGGTGGATTCTTTACCTCCTGAGCAGCCATTGCTGATCTGCTCAAGATTTTATGAGAAATTCAGTGAAAACTGTTGATTTTTTCCCTTTGTGAAATACTTATTGTTCAATGTTCAGTTTTCCTCTGGTATGATCTGGAAACTGCTGCAATACACCATTTCTACTCCTCGATCTGCAGAGATTTTGATGTGTTCGTGTGTATTTTCTGTGTTAATGGTGAGCCTTATAAGCTGAATGCATGGGTATTAGAGTGTTGAAGTCAAATGACCGCATTCACATCCCGGCTTTTCTACATGTTGGCTGTGTGACTAATGTGCCTTACCTCCAGCTTCTTCTTCCTCATTTGTGAAACAGGGCTAATTGAACACATCCTGTCAACTTCAGAGGCTCATTAAAATAATCACATGGGATCCTGTAGGGAAAACACCCCGTATTTATTAAATACCAGTTACTCTGCTAAGCACTTGACAAGCATGTTCTAATTTAATCCCTATAACTGTCTACGAGGCACTAGAATACTATTATTATAGTACTATCCCCAATCTACAGATTACATGACTGAGGCTGAGACCCATTGAACTTAGTTCTGTTTCGTACACTGTAATGTGCTGTTTTAAAATGTTTCTATGACTGCTACCTTTTGCTTTAGGGAGAAAACATAATGAATTTTCCATATGCAGATTCCACTTCTGAGGTTTGAGTGACTGTATAAATAGCTGAACAAAATAAAACAAATAACAAATACACATCAACAACCAGGCAAATGGAGCATTCCGGTCAGGATAAGGCCATTATCAGGTCTTGGAGCAAGAGAAAGAGTGAAACGGGAGGAGTTCAGGAAAGACATCTGTTCACAGCTGCTGCAACGGAGACGATTACTTTCAGAGAGACAGGTCATGTCCCTAGATTGTTTACCCATCACCTGCAACCTTGGGGCAGCCAGGCTGGGCTGGAATGTGATCTGTAGCTTCTCTCTATCCCTCCTTGAAATTGCTGCCAGGAGAGCCTGTGGAGGCCTCTGGAGCATAAAGGGGGGAACCCTGCTCTCTGTGTTCTCCCCCTAATGAGACATGATCCCACAAGGATCTTACATCGAGCCCCAGAGAGAAGGATAAGGACTCATACTGTCTGCCTTGTGTATTAGTTATAGTTCTCTAAGAAACAGAACCAATAAGATGAATGGAAAGTAAAACTGTTCGTCGTTCAATCATGTCCAACTCTTTGGGACCCCATGGACTGTAGCCCGCCAGGCTCCTCCGTCCTTGGAATTCTCCAGGCAAGAATGCTGTTGCCATTTCCTTCTCCAAGGGGTCTTCCTGACCCATGAATCGAACTTGCGTCTCCTGCATTGCACGCAGATTCTTTACTATCTAAGCCACCAGGGAACCCATATGATATAAACAGCTAGAGAGAGAGAGAGATTGATTTTAAGAAATTAGCTCATGTGATTATGGAGATTAGCAAGTCCAACATCTGGAGGGTGGGCCAGCAGGCTGAAGACCCAGGGAGCTTCCAGTGCTACAGTTCAAGTCTGATGGATGCTGCTGGTGGAATTTCCTCTAGCTCAAGGAAGGTGAGTCTTTCTGTTTAGGCCTTCAACTGAGCAGATGAGGCTCACCCACATTGCCCAGGACCATCTGGTTTATCCACTGATTTAAATGTTAACTCATTGAAAAACATCCTCATAGAAACAACCAGAATAATATTTGACCAAATATCTGGACACTAAGGCCCAGTCAAGGTGACATGTAAAAATGAACCATCACACCCAGCTTTCAACCGGAAGCTGCAGTTGCCACAGCCCAGTTGCTGAAAGACCAGTAGGTGCTAGGCTGCTTGCTGGGTCAGAGCAGGACTATGGGTGGGAATGTCAACAACAGTCAATCGGCTCTCTAGAGGCTTCTCCCTCTAGAGCCTGGTCAGGGTGGAGCCTGGTTAGGGCCATGCAGAGTCCTGGCCTAGGTGACAACAAGACTTCACACCAACTGGCTCTCTGACTTGAGTCTCCCTGCCCAAGCCCTTTTATTCCTCCTTCACATCCTGCTGGAAATTTTGGGCTAAAAGGTGAGTCTGCCGTGTACATGTCATGTTGCTACCCTTCATGAGGACCCGGGTACATGCTACAAAGTCTACCCTAGCCCCACACCCCTCTCCAGCCTCCTCGCCGCCCTCACCCCCACCAGGCACCCTAGGAAACCCTGATGCGTGGCGGCACCTGGCTGTTGTTCATGCTGCTTCCTCTGCTGAGCCTGGCTTTGGTCTCTTGGCAGGAACTTCCCCCAGTTCAGGGCTCACCCTAAGTGTTCCTTATTCCAAAATCTTCTCAAATTTCCCCAGTCACCCTCCTCTGAACATACAATGAACTAGCTTTCTCCACTTTTTTTAACTTTTAATTTTCTATTGGGGTATAGCAAAGCAGAGATATTACTTTGCCAACAAAGGTCTGTCTAGTCAAACTATGATTTTTGTAGTAGTCATGTGTGGATGTGAAAATTGGACTATAAAGAAAGCTGAGTGCTGAAGAATTGATGCTTTTGAACTGTGGTGTTGGAGAAGCCTCTTGAGAGTCCCTTGGACTACACGGAGATCCAACCAGTCCTTCCTAAAGGAGATCAGTCCTGAATATTCATTGGAAGGACTGATGCTGAAGCTAAAACTCCAATAATTGGCCACATGATGAGAAGAACTGACTCACTGGAAAAGATCCTGATGCTGGGAAAGATTGAGGGCAGGAGGATAGGGGGATGACAGAGAATGAGATGGTTGGATGGCATCACCAACTCGATGGACATGAATTTGAGCAAGCTCCAGGAGTTGGTGATGGACAGGGAAGCCTATTGTGCTGCAGTCTATGCGGTCTCAAAGAGTCAGACACAACTGAGCAACTGAACTGAACTGAATGGATAGCCAATTAGCAATGTTGTGATAGTTTCAGGTGGACAGCAGAGGAACTCAGCCATACATATACATGTATCCGTTCTCCTCCAAGCTTCCTTCCCATCCAGGCTGCCACATAGCATTGAGCAGAGTTCCCTGTACTACACAGTCAGTCCTTGCTGGTTATCCATTTTAAATAGCAGTGTGTACATGTCAATCCCAAACTCCCTCCCACTTATAGAATCCATGGCACTTTACAGTATTTACAGGTTTGTTGTTGCATCTGTCCTACCTGCTGACTGAGAGTTACACTTGTCACCTAAATGGTGCCCAGTATTTGTATACTAAACGCAGAATGAAAGAATGGGCAGGAATGAACGGCGTCCAGGGTTACTGCACTTAAGGTAATAGTGCTGGGAGCTGAACGTGCATTTCTTTGACTGCAAAACCTTAAAACAATTCCTCTACAAGGATCGTCTGAAGATGGTGCTGGGATGGCTATATTTGAATCTCCAGGGCAGGTGTTTGGTAAAAATACAGGTACCCAGGAGCCTCCCACATCCAATAAATTGGATCTATTGGTGGATTGAGTTAGAAGGGAAAGAAAAGGTGTTAGAATGCCTGCTTGTTTGTTTGTTTTTATAATCCCTCTTGGACTTGTTCCTCTAGGAATTTGTCCTCGGAAATAATGCACAGATGCACATGGACGTGGTCCATAGACACTCTTGCAATTTTATTTAAGATAAAAAGAAAAACTTGGAACCAACCTACATTTTCATCAAAAAAGGGGGGATGGTGGCCAAATGAATTATGTTATATATGTATATATATCCTCTGGAATACCAGGGAGCCGTCACGAGAGAATGAGTAAAATGAACCTCCTTAAAAGGATCTCTGAGCCACATCTTAACTGAAAAAAGCAGGTCAGGGAGGAAACATGTGTTACAATCTTATTTCTCTTAAAACAAACAAACAAACAAAAATCTGACACACAGGTAGCTCTTATTCACCTTTGTAAGTGCATAAATACATTAGTAAAAGTGTGGGAAAATATACACCATCTTGTTAACAGTGATTTCCTCTGTAACTTGAGGATAAAATGATTTAAAGTCAAAATCAGAATGAAAAGCTTCCCAGGCATGAGGGAATATTTTGGAGGGACAGAAATGTCACACTTGGATTGTATGTACAAATTTACTAAAAATTATAGAATTGTGATCTTAACAGGAGTGCATTTTATGGTAGGTAAATTATACCACAATAAAAGTTGTTTTAAAAACAAGCTTCCCAGGTGATTTTGATGTGCATTTAATTTGGGGAAGCCCTAGCTGTAAATGCCTTTCCTTTTTCCTGAACCCTATCTTCCTTTCTTTTATGAATATGTTTACCTTTCCTTGGAAAAGGTGATAATAAAATCAAGAACACAATGAAAATCAAAATGTCATAAATACTTCCACAGAATTTCTGCCACTTTGCATATTTGAAGAATAGTGAAATGAAAGCCCACCAAAATCAGAATCCCTAAGAGAATTCCTACTCTTCTCAAATTCAAGTTCAACAGAGGGTCTGACCTTGAACTTTACCACTGAAGTCTATGGCTAATCACCGCTCTTGAAAAAACCATGCCTACAGGGCTGCATTTTGAAACATGGGACTTAATAATACCCACCTCAGAGGGCTGTGTAAGGTAAAATGAAAAAACTTTGCATTTGATAGGAATCTATGGTACTCTGTATACCTGGCCTGCCCTGGTTCCCAGTCAAGAAAACTGACATGTGGCCAATTCATGTTGATATGTGGCAAAAAACCATCCCAATATTGTAAGGTAATTATCCTCCAAGTAAAATAAATACATTCATTTTTAAAAAAAGAAAGCCGATACTGGAATCTTCAGCTCCAGACCTCAGTGTATTGATCAGGGTGATACTTTGGCTCATTAATAGTTGATTTAGAATTGGCAAGAGCCTGGGTGGGGGGCTTCCCAGGGGGCCCTGGTGGTAAAGAATCCCCCTGCTAATGCAGGAGACTCAAGAGACTCGGTTCGATCCCTGGGTTGGGAAGATCCCCTGGAGGAGGGCATAGCAACCCATTCCAGTGTTCTTGCCTGGAGAATCCCCATGGACAGAGGAGCCTGGTGGGCTACAGTCCACGGGGTTGCAAAGAGTCAGACACGACTGAGCACACACCGCAGCAGCAAGAGCGTGGGTGAGTGAGATTTAACTGCCAAGACCCGTGCTGACTCAGTGAACTAGTAAAACCTTCTTTCTAGGTGCTTAACTATGGAATCGATTCATCGCCCTCCCAGTGGAGCACCAGACTGGAGAAGGGTGGACTAGCCTCTCAGCCATGACCGTCACCAGATGGCCCAGGAGAGCATCTCCCATTGTCGAGCAGTGTTCCAGCCTCCACGTGGCCTGGCTGAGCACCTCATCCCTGTTCTTCTTCATTTCCTGTGCACTTCATGGAAAGCTCCTCTTTCTGGAAACCTAACGAGACTCTGCACCTTGCAGGCAAGGTGGCCTCAGTCACCCAGCCCAAGAAATGGCCCATGAAGTGTGTGTCTGCTCAGTGACGTCCAACTCTTTGCGACCCTATGGACTGCAGCCCGCCAGGCTCCTCTGTCCATGGGACTGCCAAGGCAAGAATATGGGAGTGGGTTGCCATTTCCTTCTCCAGGGGATCTTCCCCACCCACGGATTGAATCTGCATCTCTTGCCTCTGCCGCATTGGCAGGAAGGTTCTTGACCAACTGTGCCACCTGGGAAGCCCACGTGCCCAAGAAGGGTGCTCACTACCACTGGCACTCTGTCGCTCATGCTGCCCTCTCTGTGCACCAGGCTGTTTCACACACGCCACACACATCAACTCCTTGACTCCTCCCTGCCCATCTGAAGCAGGTGCAATGTTATCATCATTCCTATTTCAGAGATAAGGAAACTGAGACATCATTAGGTGGGTCACACAGTTAAGAGATGGGGCTGGGGTAAGAACACCTCCCTTCATCACCATTTTTTGCTGTGCCATTTTGCTCTCCATTAACAATAGTTCCCTTTTCCCTTCCAGTTTTTCTTTATAACACAATCCTTAAGAGTCTTATGAGGTCAAACTAGGTCACTGCTTCATCTTTCTATTTACCTTCAAGCCCAATGATTCGAGAACCTTCACCATCGCAGATTCTGCCTTTTTCCTGCTCTCTCTTTCCCCCTGATATTTGCATAACAGAGCAGCTCACATTTTTGGTGCTTTAACTAAAGGGAGCTAAATGTGCTCAGCAGTAGAAAGAGGCATAAAATAGAAGGGAAAGTATAGACAGAGGATAACTTCAGTATCTGACCTATTTTTTTTTGGTGTTGGAGACAGGTATTCCTTTCAAAGTACAAAGTGTAACTTGAGGGACCATGGAAACTTTAATCACTCTGGTACAATTTTTCTTCCAGTAGGAAATGTTTTCTTTACCTTGAACATGAACTTTTAATTTTTTTTTAAATGTAAATGTCCTTGAAGAAGAAATGTACGTGACAATGTGAAAGAGTGTGTTTCTGGCACAAGGACCTTGGTATCTGGTCTCCGTTCTGCCATTTGCTGGCTGAGTGGCTTTGGGTTTATCACGTGGATTTTCTGAGCTTCCAATTCTTCATCTATAAGTTCCTTGTGGGACTGAGAGGGTGAGGCTCCAGGAGCATGATATTCCACCCACAGGATTGGACACCACTAGATGGAGTCTTTTATTGCAAACAGGAGTCATCCTATGCTCCTGGGCTTTATTCTTACATTTAACTATACCTTACCATCAGAAGCCATGAAAGCTCTATTTGGGAGAGTGGGGGGAAATTTCACATTCTTTGGAGGATTGTTTACCAGGATTAAATAACAGTGAGGTAGAATAACTTTGGCAATCTACGTTGCCCGTAAATGTAATGGATTATGAGTTTAATACTAATCCTTCATTCCAAAGATAGTTTTGAGCAGAAAACATGCCCAAGTCAGAGAAGGCAACATGTCTGCTATGGTTGTTATTTTATTGTTGGGTTGAATGTGACAGTGGTAAGAAATGCTGGGACTTCCCTGGTGGCCCAGGGGTTAAGACTCCACACTTCCACTCCAAGGAGCACGGATTGACCCCTGGTTGGGGAACTAAGATCCTGCATGCCTTGTGGCCAAGAAAAAAGAAAGCAAAAAAAAAAATTTCTTTAACTGAATACAAATGAAAATACAACATGTCAACTTAACTTTTTCTAATTAAAAGATAAAAAGAAATGCTAAAGACTCAAAAGAAGAAGTGAGGGTCATCACAGGCAGATGAGGGAAGCTGGAGATACAGGAGGAGAATGGACGATAGACAAAGGTGGTTGAGAGTGGACGAGTGTAGTTGGAAGTAGACAAGGACAGACAACGGTTGCTGTTGTTGCTGTTTAGTGGCCCAGTCATGTCCGACTCTTTGTGACCCCATGGACTGTAGCCCACCAGGCTCCTCTCTCTGTGGGATTCTCTAGTCAAGAATACTGAAATGGGTTGCCATGCCTTCCTCCAGGGGATCTTCCCAACCCAGAGTTCGAACCCCCATCTTCTGCACAGGCAGGCAGGTTCTTTACCACCAAGACACGTGGGAAGTCTAGACAAGGGTAGTGAAGGGTAACTAAGGATAGATGAACATCGTGGGGCTTCCCAGGTGGCTCAGTGGATAAAGAATCTACCTGTAATGCAGGAGGCACAGGAGACACCAGTTCGATCCCTGAATTGGGAAAATCCCCTGGAGGAGGGCGTGAGAACCCACCCCAGAATTTTTGCCAAGAGAATCCCACTGACAGAGGAACCTAGAGGGCTCCAGCCCATGGGGTCACAAAGAGTTGAACGTGACTGAAGAGATGGAGCCACACGGGCACAAGCATCAGCTGAGGGAGCATTTGGAATTAAACCAGGAGCATTAGCTGGACTGGGGAGGAGACAGAGAATTGCATCATTGAGGTCATGACCTCAGTGGGGTAATGGGAGGTCAAGAGACCAGGGTACTAGCATGCGGCTGGTGCTATAGACTGAGTGAGTATGTCCCCCTAGATTCTTGTGTTGAAACCTAACCCCCAGTGGGTTAGTATTTGGAGGCGGGGCCTTTGGGAAGTGATTCAGTCATGAGGGTGGAGTCCTCACAATTCTGATGAGTATCCATCTCTCGTCCCTCGTCTCTTCTACCATGTGAAGGACCCAGCAAGAGAACAGGCACCTAGGAACCAGGAAGTGGGCTCTCACCAGACCCCAGGTCTGAGGCGTCTTGATCTTGGATTTCCCAGCCTCCAGAACGGGGAGAAGTAAATGTCACTGGAGCCACCCCGTCTGTGATATTCTCTCATGGCAGCCCAGACAGACCAGCACCCCAGGAACCTGCACCTGAGAACAAGGAGATTGCAAAAGCCAGAATCTATTTCTAAGCAAGGTTGTATCACGTTGCAATGCTTTGAGCACCAAAAAGGCAGCTGGTTTTTTTTCTTTTTTCCTTTAATTTAAATATTTCATACTGTTATTGATTGACCTACCTCTTGTCTGGGCTCTAAGAGGGAGGCAGATATGATTTGTCTATAAACGGCTATCTGAGCTCCTGGAA
Source organism: Budorcas taxicolor (assembly GCF_023091745.1). NCBI lineage: Eukaryota > Metazoa > Chordata > Mammalia > Artiodactyla > Bovidae > Budorcas > Budorcas taxicolor. Next base: position 112,251,823 of record NC_068915.1, on the reverse strand, counting down.
TGATGAACTGACAGCTCCCTGCAGATGAGCTGACAGACAAGGTGTGGTTATGGCTGCTTCTCCTTTTATTTTTTAAGTTTTATTGTTTAAAACATGTTTATTAGCATATAATTGCTTTACAATGTTGTGCTAGTTTCTGCTGTGGAGAAAAGTGAATCCGCTATGCGTATACACATACCACCTCTTCTGGGGACTCTTCTCCGCTATAGCTTATCACAGACTATTGAGGAGAGCTCACTAGGCCATACAGTACGTTCTCACTGATCATCTATTTTATACGTTCGCTAAGTCACTTTGTGTCCGACTCTTTGCGACCCTATGGGCTCTAGCCTGCCAGGCCTCTCTGTCTGTGGGATTCTCCAGGAAAGAATACTGGAGTGGGTTGCCATGCCCTCCTCCAAGGGATCTTCCCAACTTCTAGGGATCAAACCTACGGCTCTTGCATCTCCTGCATTGGCAGGCAGGTTCTTTACCACTAGCACCACCTGGGAAGCTATTATTTTATACACAGTGGTGTGTTCATACATACGTCAGTCTCAATCTCCGAACTCATCCCACCTCTGCTTTCCCACCCTGAAGTCCATAGGTTTGTTCTCTCCATCTACATCTTTATTTCTGCTTTGCAAATGTGTTCCCCTGTATCATTTTTCTAGATTCCAGATATATGCATTAATATATTTGCTTTTCTCTGACTTACTTCCCCCGGTGTGACACTCTCTAGGTCCATCCACGTCTCTGCAAATGGTACAATCTAGTTCCTTTTCATGGCTGAGTAATATTTCATTATATATGTGTGCCATATCTTTACCCATTCCTCTGTTGATGGACATTTAGGTTGCTTCCAAGTCCTGGCTGTTCTGAATAGTGCTGCAATGAGCAGTGAGGCACACACGTCTTTTGGGATTATGGTTTTCTCTAGGTATATGCCCAGGAGTGGTATTGTTGAATCATACCTTAGTTCTAACTTTAGTTTTTTAAGGAACCTTCATACTGTTCTGTATAGAGACTGCATCAATTTACATTCCTACCAACAATGTAAAAGGGCTCCCTGATGGGGATCTACAACAGAAGACATCTCCTTGATCCTGGTGAGTCTTGAGCAGTGCAAAACCATATCTGAGAGAATAAGGCCGGGAGAGAAGGCTTCCTCTCTCTGAAAGTGCCTCGGCACTTCTGTCATGTACCTAGAATAGCCAATTTCCCATAAAAATTTAGAACAAATCATCTTAGAAGGGTTAATTTCCTGGAATTCTTGTTAAATTCTTGTTGTTGTTCAGCCGCTAAGTCATGTCCGACTCTTTGTGACCCCATGGACTGCAGCACACCAGGCTCCTCTCTCCTTCACTATCCCAGAATTTGCTCAAATTCATGTCCATTGAATTGGTGATGCCATCTCATCCCTTATCACCCTTTTTCCTTCTGCCCTTAATTTTTCAGAATCAGTCCTTCCAAAGAATATTCAGGGTTGATGATCTTTAGGATTGACTGGTTTGATCTCCTTGCTGCCCAAGAGATTCTCAAGAGTCTTCTCCAGCACCACCTTTCAAAAGCACCAAGATTTATGCTAAAATTAAGTCTCAAAAGTGCCTTTAAGAAAAGCATAGATCTGATGACAGCAGTGCCTGCTCTGAAACCTTCCTGGGCATCCCTCTGCCCATAAATAAAGTTCAAGTTCCCTAAAATAGTGTGACTTGACCCCAGACCACCTCTTTGGGTTTCTCTGCCACTCTTCACATCTCAGACTCCTAACCTGATTCCTGACTCCGTCAGCATTTCCCATACAGTCTGTGTGATTTCCTGCCCCATAAATTTGCTTCCCTTCTGAAGGACCATCCTCCCAGCCCTGGTGGATTTTACACCTGTCCTTTGATACATCCTTCACAGGACAGTGCCCTCCATCCCAGGGACTGCCAGTCTGTAGCGATCTGATGCCTTCATCTGCCTAGGCTCACACAGTTTTGCTGATGAGTCTTTATAAAGGCAGGTGAGTATTTGAGTTTTATACTAATTTACAACTTAAATGTTCCTGCTTTGAATAGAAAGCATTTTGAGATGACCACTATAGATTTTTTCTGTCAACACAGAAACCCATCTCCCTGCTGCAAGAGCACATTGCCCTTGCTGAGTTCCTGTGGTGGAGGAACTGTTAACGAGTACTGAGAGCGTCGTTATTTGATGGCCCTGCTCCTGTTTTTCACAGATATTCCTGACCGCTTCCCTTGAAGCAGCCTGCTTGCTGACTCACTGAGAAGCATGCTCAAGATGGAAGGACTCCTCCTTTTCCCACCTGCCTCACCTTTCCTGGGCTTTATTGCAGTTTCCAAGGAGGAGCCATAAATCTATGTCCTTCAGTTTGAAGAGGTGCACAAGGAATTCAGCAGCTTGGTAAGGGAGGCTAGAGAGAGGGTTTCTGAGGCAGAAAAAATGAGGCGCACAGGCAAAGAATCAAGAGGAATCCACAGGGCTGATGCTTTGCGTGGTGGATTCCTGCAGCGTTTATAGACCCAGTGGTTCCATTTAGGAGACAGAGAAGCGTCTTCCTGGAATGCAGAAATAACGCACGCCCATATATTTCTTATTCCAGGATAGAAGGGCAGGCAGGCTCTGCAAACGACCTGATTTCTGCTGGCTAAGCAACAGAGATAAAGGCAACGGCTGCCTCTCCCGGCTCAGATGCGCTGGGACTCAGCTCCCCGACCTCAACTTCCAGAACTGGATATGTCTCTGCATTTCCAGGGACTATCCCCCCAACTTTGTTCTAGACTTCCCTTCAGCTTGTGTTTCTTTGGTAATGCTTTGTGATCCCCACCTGGGGGTTATTCTGTTGGACTGATACACAGCAGTATTGCAATTGAACCGAAATCTTTGTTCAGAGATATATCATGTTTCCATGCCAACGAACTCCAAGAGGCAACCAGTATTTCTCCCTTACTCCCTCTCTGCCTCCTTCAACCCCTCCCCCCTTCCTTCTCTCTTTTTCTCCTTTCCTTTCTTCTTGCTTTCACCTTCTTTCTTTTTTGTTTTTTCTTTCCTTCTAAATGCTTCATGCAGTATTCAACTTTGCATGTGTGGGCGTGCTCTCAGTTCAGTTAAGTTCAGTCACTCAGTCGTGTCTGACTCTTTGTGACCCCATGGACTATAGCCCACCAGGCTCCTCTGTCCCTGGGATTTTCCCAGGCAAGAATACTGGAATGGGTTACCGTTTCCTTCTCCAGGGATCTTCCTAATCCAGGGATGAAGCTAGCATCTCCTGCATTGGCAGTCGGGTTCTTTATCACTGAGCCACCTGGAAAATCCCACTCAATTTTGTAGGCGAAGGTAAAATGCAATTGCCAGAGGAATGAGCACAAAAGAAAAGAGGAGAGAATGGATGTAAAGAGTCAAGAAAACAGTCTGTGTTCTTAAAGCAATTAGAATCCAGGCAGGTGGATTTATGCCAGATATGTGAACTAACTTACATGATTGGACATGTGAATGCATGTTTGCATCTTTGAAAATTGGAAACTTGAAGATTCATATGCAGGGGACTTACTGTAGAAAAAGTGCTTCTCTGCAATTGATTAGTTCCAGCAAAACATGCCGGGACTGAATCTGGTTGACAGGGCTTGTGCTGTTAGCTTAGGTATGTATATACCTTGGAAGAAAAGCTATGACACATCCTAGACAGTGTATTAACAAGCAGACATCACTGTGCCGACAAAGGTCCCTATAGTCAAAGCTATGGTTTTTCCACTAGTCATGGACAGATGTGAGAGTTGGACCATAAAGAAGGCTGAGCTCTGAAGAACTGATGGTTTCAAACTGTGGTGTTGGAGAAGACGCTTGAGAGTCCTTTGGACAGCAAGGAGATCCAACTTGTCAATCCTAAAGGAAATCAGTCCTGAATAGTCATTGGAAAGGCTGGTGCTGAAGCTGAAACTCCAGTGCTTTGGCCACCTGATGCAAAGAGCTGACTCAGTGGGAAAGACCCCATTGCTGGGAAGATTGAAGGCAAGAGAAGGGGGCAACAGAGGATTAGAAGGTTGGAAGGCATCACCGACTCAATGGACATGAGATTGAGTAAACTTTGGGATACGATGAAGGAGAGAGAAGCCCGGCGTACTGCAGTCCATGGAGTCACAAAACATCAGACATCACTTAGCAGCCGAGCAACAACAATGTACCAGTCACTCTGACTGTTGAGGTAAGACACTCTTATTGTCCACGCCTGAGACCTGTATGTGGCTGGAGGACAAGGAATAGGGTTAGACTGATTTTAATCCAAGGATTATAGTGGGAGAAGGATGGTTTGGGGGTTCTGATAGGAGATGAAATGCAGAAGAATATCAAGCAGTAAAAATTGGAGTGGTACTCACCGTGGTACCTTTTCTTCCCTCCCCACAATCACCAGTGTTGAAACAGTTGAATCTTGATTTACTCAGGCCATCAAAGAGAGGGGGGGTTAAAAGAACCATCCATCCACCTGGTAGGATTTGGCTCCTCTTTTATACTTGATGGCAACTAATGAACTTCAAAGTGGCATTTCTTTGCATGTGGCCAGTTATAAGTGGCAGGCAGTTAAGCCCAAATGCTGTAATGACTAACTCAGAAAGTCCATTGTGAAACTCTCTGGTTCATTCCTTTCCAAAGATATTTATGAGCACTTAGAATGGCTGCTTCCGGGCACTGGAAGAAAACATCACCATCTTACAACGTTATGACTTTAATACCAATAAATGGGAAGGAAGCATAAATGATAATAATCTGGGAAAGGCATCCTCTTCTCATTTCCTGCCTGCTTGCCAAGCTGTTTTGATAGGAAGCAGGGGAAGCATATTCAAATCTGTTCCTCGTCTCCATCAATGCCATCCTTGCTGCGGTTTCATCCTCACCATCTCTTTCTTGGACCACTCCTCTGCTCCCTACCCAGAGTCCCACCTCTCCTCTCCCCTGGTCTCAGGTCATCCTCCGCCCTGCTGCTCTTGAGATCTGTAGAGCTCAGCACCATCCACAATGCCCTGCAAGTTCTCTCCTGCCTCTCTAATAGCTCCCATGGCTAACTCTCTAGAGCAATATTCCTCACACCTCCATCATGTGCCTCCTAGCTTTGTGATTTTTTTTTTTGCTGCATTTTTGTGTCATCTTCACAATGCTTTTCTTAATATTTTCTTTAAGTTCAGTTACTAATTTTTATTTCAACTTACCCTTGTCCTGAGCAACAATCTTCATTAAATTTCCATTTCCACGTTTTGTGTGTGTGTGTGTGTTCTGCTTTTATCAAATATGAAGAAAAGTCAGAATAAGTAAAAGAGTGATTTAAAAAATTTTTTTCTAAAATGACCTGGTATGCCAACAAAGGTGTGTGTGTTCCCGTTTGGGAACACTAACTCTTGGGATGAAATCCAAACATAATGTGGCTTCTGATTCTTCTTAATTGGCCCCCAACTACCCTTCTGGCCCTGTGTCTCTCTGGTTGGTTCTGCAGATTCTTTGAATTCTTCACATATACACATGTGCCTTTGTACCTGCTGTTCATCTGCCTGGAATAACATCTTTCCACTTCCTTCTTTACTGGACAAACCATCTTTATCCTAAGCTATTCACCCTCTTGGTGAAACTTTGCAAGTTATCATTCCTCTGAACAGTTGGTCAGACTGTGAGGCAAACATTCTACTGTGTCTGTGGATCATATAGTGTGTGCATGCTCAATCATGTCTGACTCTTTTGCAACCCCATAGACTATAGCCCACCAGGCTCCTCTGTCCATTGGATTTTCCAGGCAAGAATACTGGAGTTGGTTGCCATTTCCTTCTCCAGGGGATCTTCTCGACCCAGGGATCAAACCCAAGGATCTCCTGATGTGTCTGTGGATAACTTAGCCCATTTCCTGCCCTACTCCAACCGTGACCTCCCACCAGGTACAGGCTGTTCTGAGTCCTATCTGTATCGGAATGCCCAGCCCAAGGACCCCCTTAGACAAGATTCTCTGGACTTGCCACAATCATACCTGTTCCATTCCTCCTCTGCCAATAGCAATGGAGATCATTTTGCTCTCAAGAACTACAGTAGAAAGTGTTTGCAAAAGGTCCATAGTACATTTTGTGGGCACTGTGTCAGCCCACAGAACCACATGACTTTAGAAAGCAGTGCTTCCTGCTTCTCTTCTGGTCAGTTATGATAGAGCGTTACAGCAGAAAATGTTCATCTGCTCAGGTTCCTCTATCTGGGAGAAACACGAGGCTCCTCGCTACAGTTTCCTATGTTCTCCTTGTAACTAATCCCATTCCCTCTCACCCAAGACAGCGAATTCCAAGTGTCAGTGAGAGGGATGTTTCCCACAAATAAAGTTGAATCCACTCTAATTCATTACTTTAAAAGAGATTCACTAGCAAATTTTAAAAATTAGGTTTCAGTTAAAAAAATTCACATATGAAACATCTCCCAATAGAGTAGGCTTTCCCCTACTAAAATATAACTCCAAGAAAATAAGGATGATATCTGCTTTGGATTTCTCCTTTTACTTTATTTTTAAAATTTCACAAGTGCGTACTCAGTACCTGGGCACAGGGCCTTCAACATAGCAGATGCATGGCACATGTTCTAAAGGAACAGTTGCACCTATGTGCTCCTGACTGTGTGAGCTGCACAGCCCACTGTGCATGGGGGTGGACCCGGGCAGGTGGAGCGGGGTGGGCAACAGGGGAAGAAGACACGTGCACAAAGCACACAAACATCATCTAGAGTCTGAACAAGTCACTGACACTCCTGCGTGACTGCATTTCCAGTGAGTGCATTTGAACCTCAGCTCTGACCCTATGGATTTTCACCATCAATAAACAGTAACAAAATAACTTTTCTTTTGTGATGTGGTATGAGATGATAATGCTATATATGATAAATCCCCTAAACATATATAATTCTTTGAATATGGGTCCACATGGTGATTATCTTTGCATGGGATAAATTATGGCTATATTTTATGGGCTTCTTTTTGACTTGTTTACATTTCTGTGATAAACAGGAGTTGCTTTAAGGATCTTTTTTCTCTTTATGGTCAAAAGTTTCCCTTTCCTTCTCTTACAAAAAAGAAGGCTATTCAGTCTGGAAAGTTTGAGGTTCCTGGTTCTAAATACATCTTCTTTGCCTCCCTCCTCCAAAAAATTTTCAGTCCCAAGAATCCTGGAGCTTCATTTTCCCCAACCTCAGCTTCAAACTCCTCTTTACTCCTCTCTGCATCGCACAACACATAGCTGATGCCAACAATAGATGGGGCGGGGTCGGAGGGGGGTGGTAGATGTTGGGGGTGGGGGAGTTTGAAATGCCATTCTGAGCACAAAATGAGAGTTAAGAGTTTGTGATCTCTTTGCCATGAGATGATGTGCTTTAAAAAAGAAAGTTTCAGTTTTATTAAGATGTGACTCACTTACCATTCAAGTCAGTCACTTAAAGTGTACAAGTCAATAGTTTTTAGTATATTTACAAAGTTGCACCCTCACCACCACCACTGATTTTAGGATATTTTCATCACACCAGAAAGAACTCCATAACCATTAGCAGTCATTCTCCATGTCACCCCAACTCCCCAGTCCTAGGTCACCAAAAATCTATGTTCTGTCTCTAAATATATTTGCCTGTTCTGAACATTTCATATCAGTGGAATCATAGAATATGTGGCCTTTTGTGACTGACTTCTCTCACCACACATGTTTTTAAGGCTCATTCTCACTGTAACACATGTTGGTATTTTATTTCTTTTCTTGCTTAGTAATGTTCCTTGTATGGATATATTGCATTGTATTTATCCAATCATCTTTTGATGCATAGCTGTTTCCACACTTGGCTCTTGTCAATAACATGGTGAACATCTGTGTGAAGCTTTTGTGTGGCCAGAGGCTAGCATTTCTCTTGGATATATACCTAGGAGGGGAATCACTGGGCCAGGTGGTAACTCTCTGTGTGGCTTTTTGGGAAACTGCCTGAGGGACATCTCAGCTGAGAGAGTGGGAAAGGCCTGCTTAAAGATTCTTGCTCACTGAAATCTGGGGTGAGATGGGGTCCCTAGACGTGAGTGTAGACTTGGCCTTGTGAGGCCCCCAGAGCTGCAAATTGCCCCAGAGGACTTGTTACCACTAAAGTCTGCATCTTGAGAAAGCCCTCGAAAAAAATTCAACATCCACTTATGACAAAAAACCATCCAGAAAGCAGGCACAGAAGGAACATATCTCAACATAATAAAAGCCATATATGATAAACCCACAGCAAACGTTATCTGCAATGGTGAAAAATTGAAATTATTTCCCCTAAAGTCAAGAACAAGATAAGGATGCCCACTCTCACCACTACTGTTCAACACAGTTCTGGAAGTTTTAGCCACAGCAATCAGAGAAGAAAAGAAATAAGAGGAATCCAGATTGGAAAAGGAGAAGTAAAACTCTCACTGCAGATGACATGATCCTCTACATAGAAAACCCTAGAGACTTCACCAGAAAATTACTAGAGCTAATCAATGAATACAGTAAAGTTGCAAGATATAAAATTAACATAGAGAAATCCCTTGCATTCCTGTACACTAACAATGAGAAAATAGAAAGAGAAATTAAGGAAACAATTCCATTCACCATTGCAATGAAAAAAGTAAAATACCTAAGAATAAATCTACCTAAAGAAACAAAAGACCTATGTATAAAAAACTATAAAATACAGATGAAAGAAATCAAAGATGAAGTAGATGGAGAAATATACCATGTTCAAGGATTGGAAGAATCAATAGAGTGAAAATGAGTATACTACCCAAGGCAATCTATAGATTCAATGCAACCCCTATCAAGCTACCAACGGTCTTTTTCAGAGAACTAGAACAAATAATTTCACAATTTGTATGGAAATACAAAAAAACCTCGAATAGCCAAAGCAATCTTTAGAAAGAAGACTGGAACTAGAGGAATAAACCTGCCTGACTTCAGCCTATACTGCAAAGCTACAGTCATCAAGAGAGTATGGTCCTGGCACAAAGACAGAAATATAGATCAATGGAAGAAAATAGAAAGCCCAGAGATAAATCCGCACACGTATGGACACCTTACCTTTGACAAGGGAGGCAAGAATATACAATGGAGAAAAGACAATCTCTTTAACAAGTGGTACTGGGAAAATTGGTCAACCACTTGTAAAAGAATGAAACCAGAACACTTTCTAACACTACACACAAAAGTAAACTCAAAATGGATTCAAGATCTAAATGTAAGAACAGAAACTATAAAACTCCTAGAGGAGAACATAGGCAAAACACTCTCTGACATAAATCACAGCAGGATCCTCTATGACCCACCTTCCAGAGTAATGGAAATAAAAGCAAAAATAAACAAATGAGACCTAATTAAACTTAAAAGCTTTTTCACAATAAAGGAAACTATAAGCAAGGTGAAAAGACAATCTTCAGAATGGGAGAAAGTAATAGCAAATGAAGCAACTGACAAAGAATTAATCTTAAAAATATACAAGCAACTCCTGCAGCTCAATTCCAGAAAAATAAATGACCCAATCAAAAAATGGGCCAAAGAACTAAACAAACATGTTTCCAAAGAACACATATAGATGGCTAACAAACACACAAAAAGATGCTTAACATTACTTATTGTCAGAGAAATGCAAATCAAAACCACAGTGAGGTACCATCTCATGCCAATCAGAATGGCTGCTATCAAAAAGTCAACAAACAATAAATGCTGGAGAGGCTGTGGAGAAAAAGGAACCCTCTTACACTGTTGGTGTGAATGCAAACTAGTACAGCCACTATGGAGAACAGTGTGGAGATTCCTTAAAAAAAAAAACTGGAAATAGAACTACCATATGACCCAGCAATCCCACTGCTGGGCATACACACTGAGGAAACCAGAATTGAAAGGGACACATGTGCCCCAATGTTGATCGCAGCACTGTTTGTAATAGCCAGGACATGGAAGCAACCTAGATGTCCATCGGCAGATGAATGGATAAGAAAGCTGTGGTACATATACACAATGGAATATTACTCATCTGTTAAAAAGAATGCATTTGAATCCGTTCTAATGAGGTGGATGAAACTGGAGCCTGTTATACAGATTGAAGTAAGTCAGAAAGAAAAACACCAATACAGTATATTAACACATATATATGGAATTTAGAAAGATGGTAATGATGACCCTATATGTGAGACAGCAAAAGAGACACAGATGTAAAGAACAGTCTTTTGGACTCCGTGGGAAAAGGTGAGGGTGGGATGATTTGAGAGAATAGTATTGAAACGTGTATATTATCATAGGTGAAATAGATTGCCAGTCCAGGTTCAATGCATGAGACAGGGTGCTCAGGGCTGGTGCACTGGGATGACCCTGAGGGATGAGATGGGGAGGGAGGTGGGAGTGGGGTTCAGGATGGGGAGCACATGTACACCCATGGCTGATTCATGTCAATGTATGGCAAAACCACCACAATATTGCAAAGTAATTAGCCTCCAATTAAAATAAATAAATTAAAAAAACAAATAAAGTCTGCATCCTGCCTTCAGTAAAAGTCAGGTCCTTAATGGCTTCTGAGTCAAAAATTTGAGACTCCCCAGAGAAAAGTGAAAGTGAAAGTGAAAATGAAGTTGCTCAGTCATGTCCAACTTTTTGCAACCCCATGGACTGTAGCCTACCAAGCTCCCCAGTCCATGGAATTTTCCAGGCAAGAGTACTGGAGTGGGTTGCCATTGCCTTCTCCAGGGTATCTTCCCAACCCAGGGATGGAACCCGGCTCTCCCACACTACAGGCAGACGCTTTACCATCTGAGCCACCAGGGAATCCCCAGAGAAAACACATCCTAAAGTCAAAACCCCCAACACATCATGAAAGTGAAAGTGATAGTTGCTCAATCGTATCTGACTCTTTGCGACCCCATGGACTGTAGTCTGCCAGGCTCCTCTGTCCATGGAATTCTCCAGGCAAGAATACTGGAGTGGGGTGCCATTTTTTTCTCCAAGGGATCTTCTTGACCCAGGGATCAATCTTCAGGCAGATTCTTTACTAATTGAGCCACCAGGGAAACCCCATGACACACCACAAAGAGTATTCTGTTCCACGAGAAAACAAACCATGCAAAGTAGAAGACTTTGTGCTAGAGCATCCAGGCCCTTCCCTAGCTGATCCAGACCTGTGTTCAGGCTGACTTCACGGACTGTCCAGACTGTGGATTCCATGTCTAACTCCAGAACAATATTCCTCTCACCTCCATCCTGTGCCTCCCAACTTTACGATTTTTGGCTGTATTTTCGTATCATCTTCACAATGCTTTTCTTACTATCTTTTTTACATTCACTTGCTTTTCAAAATTTAAGCTGACCCTTGTCCTAAGCAATAATCTTCATTAAATTTCCATTTCCATGTGCCGGGTTTGTTTGTTTATTCATTTGTTTTGTTTTCCTTAAATATGAAGGAAAATTAGAATAAGTAAATACTGATTTTTCACGTTTTTAAAATGACCTGGTGTGCCAACAAGGGTACATGTGCTCTCCTATGGGAACGCTGACCCTCAGGATTAAATCCAAAAAAACTGTCTAGAAATAATCCCTGCGATGTCTCACTGACTCTCTAAATTATAATATACCCTGAGCTTGAGTACCTAAACCAAACCTCCACCAGCTGAGTTTTTATAAGAATATTATTATTAAATGGTCATCAAAATCAGAAGTCCACTTGTAAAGAGAAGGTCAAGCTTGCAAGAAAATATAAACAAAACAAATTAAAAGATGAAAACTTAATCATAATAATGTCAGGATCATTCCATCCTCGTCGCTGATTTATGCTTCCTGTAAACACAGATTGGTAAGTTGAAAGCTTTCATTTGGCATTTACTGTACATTTTGGAGGGTTTGTAAATCCAGCTCTTTCCTGACGTTATGGATGCCTGGTAGGACTTTTAAATCACTTTTCTGTTGGGGTAAATCAATTTTGTTTAAGAGATGAAGCTCGGGGGCTAAAAGAAGTGAAGAAGTAAAGGGATGCAAATATGTTGAGCTTTGGATGGAAGAATGTTGTGAACAGGCCTAGTGAAAGTTACCTGCATGGATGAGTGAAGGTTTTTTCAGACTTCTCTTTTGGTGAATACAGATTTTTTTTTTTTAATCTTGTGGACCATTTTTAAAGTCTTTATCTAATATGTTACAATATTGTTTCTATTTTATGTTTTTTTTTGGCCATGAATCCTGTGGGATCTTACCTCCCTAACCAGGGATTGAACCTGCACCCCACCCCCCACCTCCCTCATGAGAAGGCAAAGTCTTAGCCACTGGCCACCAAGGAAGTCCCCAGATCTTAGATTATGCGTCACAAACTGACCTCCAGGGGCCAAACTACAGTCCATAAACATGTTTTGCATAGCTTGTGAAATATGTTTGAAATTTTTGGATTACTGCGATCAATGGAAGAATTCAAGCAGAAAGGGAAGTAAAAATTCTGTTTCCTAAAAAAAGAATCAGAAGTTCCTTCCACTTGGCCTGTGAGTCTTCATGACCACAGGCAGCTGGTGTGGTGGGGGCCTGGCCTCCTTCACCTGGGCATGAGCACCACTGCTAGCTGTTCCTACTTGGCCTGCTCTACTCATTCACATCACCTGTGTAGGTGAGCCTTTGATCTTACAAACCCATTTTAGATATTTTGGAGCATTCCAGAATTAAGGGTGTGTAGGAAAAATCATACCAGAAAGTTACTCGTGGCTTATCTGAAACTCAGATTTAACATGGTGTCACGTCGGATCATTGTACTATGGTAGGCAGAATTCTGAGATGGCCCCCAGGTTTTCCAAACCCCTGATGAAGATGCTCTCCCTTGATTGTGGGCAAGGAAATGCCAACTCACTCCAGTATTCTTGCCCGGAAAATCCCATGGACAGAGGGACCTTGTAGATACAGTCCACAGGGTTGCAAAGAGTTGGAGATGACTAAGCAACTGAACAACAAGACTAGATACAATGGGTTTCATCCTATAAACAGTTTACATGACATAAGTGAAGATATTTTGCAAAAGAATTTAAAATCCCAAATGGGTTGACTTTGAGTTAACCAAGAAAGAGATTGCTGTGGGTGGGTGAGACTTAAGGATGGAGCTTTTAAAAAGCTTCTTGAAAAGAAAGTTGGGGTGTGAGCAATTCTTTGGCTGGTCTTGAGGAAGTAGGCTGCCCTGTTGTAAGTGGGCCTGTGGATGGGCCCAGGTGACTGTGGCCTGATAGGAAGCCCCCACTGGGAAGAAACAGGGAGGCATTCATGCAACCTCATGGAAATGAACTTGGCCACAACCAGTGAGCTGGGAAGATGGCCTGAGCCTCAGATAAAAATGAGAGAAAAACAAATGTCCTACATTAACGCATACATACGGAATCTAGAAAGATGGTACTGATGAACCTATTTGCAGGCCAGCAGTGGAGATACATAGAGAACAGATCCTGTGAACACATCGGGGAAGGAGAGGGTGGGAAGAATTGAGAGAGTAGCTTTGAAACAAATACAGTACTGTGTGTAAAATAGATAGCCAGTGGGAATTTGCTGTGTGATACAGGAAGCTCAACCCAATGCTCTGTGACAACCTAGAGGGGTGGGATGGGATGGGAGGTAGGAAGGGGTTTCGGGGGGGGGGGGGGGCACATATGTATACCTATGGCTGATTCATGCTGATGTGTGGCAGACACCAGCACAATATTTTAAAACAATTAGCCTCCAATTAAAAATAAATTTTTTTTAAAAGATAAATTTTTAGTAAATGCAGCCCTTGATTTTAGCCTTGTGAGACCCTATGCAGAGAACTCAATTGACCCCGCCCAGATTGCTGGCCCATTGCAACTGTGAGATAACAGATTCAGGGTGTTTTAAACCACTGTGTTTTTCATAATGCATTACCCAGCAATAAAAACGAATACGTGATGTCAAGTGGATAGGAACAAGAAAAAAAAAAAAAAAGATTTTGACAAAGTTTAAAATTTTAATTTTAAACAGCTCAGTTTTAAATTTTACTGTTTTTATTTCTCTGTTCTTGTCCCAAAGTGGGACATTCCCAGGGGGAAGAGGAAGATTCCACTTGGTTCCCTTAATTGTCAAAAGCCCCAGCCCAGAATCCAGCACCTCCTAACCCCTGAATTCTTACAACACTATTTCCCAGTTGATTGACACCAAGACAAGAAGACACACGTTTAATGGTTAGAGAGGATCATATGCTTATATGATTTCAGGTGTGTGCTGTGTTTATGGTTTTGCAATAAAACGACCTTCAGGAAGAAAAAGATGAATGCACAATCAAAGTCTCAATTTCTTTGTCTTTATTTTGTTAGTTACAGTGATACTCATAAACCACCAATGAGTGAAATAACAAGTTCTTTTCCTTCTTAATTAAGTGGTGTTCAAGGTTACCTTTATCCTCAGAGTTCTGTTGTTCTGACTGCCAGTGAGACCCATGCCTTTGTCTATGTGAAGGAAAATGAATGCACACATACATGTAACATGTGTGTACAATACACATGCATGCACACATACATGTGTGTGTCATCAGCTCCTACACGACGCCTCTCACCTCCTCTCCCCCTCATGGACGTTTCCTAATCTGTTGCACTTTCAACTTTTTAGGTCACTGCCAAAACTTATTTCTCCATCTTTTCAAATTTTAATTTCTAATAGACAAATCTAGTGGTACTAACAGAGCTTCCCAGATGGCTCAGTGGTAAAGAATGCACCTGCCAATGCAGGAGACTCAGGTTTGATCCCTAACTCAGGGCAACCCCCGGAGAAGGAAATGGCAACTCACTCCAGTGCCCTTGCCTGGAGCGTTCCAAGCACAGAGGAGTCTGGCGGGCTACAGTCCATGGGGTCATAAAGAGTTGGATAGGACTCAGTGACTGACCAACCACTATCACCACAACAGCGGGACTGACCCAAGTTTGCTTGCTGCCTAGATGACTTGGCCATGGTAATTTATTTAGAGATGGGCATTTAGTCAGACAATATTTTAGGGGATTTTATATATGGCTCCTCGAAGAAAGAGAAGGTTTGTTCTTTCTGGGCTCATAAGGAGTGAGGATGTAGTAAGTTGAAGCTGTGTACAGCCACCTTTCTGGGCCGGATGAAGGAAACCACACACAGTGGAGGAGGACAAGACAAAAAACAAAAACACAGAGGCCAGCAGAAAAGGGGGATAAATGAAAAATGCCAACATCTGAGCCCCTGGCTTCAGCTGTGCCTAAAAGTCTCATTAACCCACAGTGACTTGGGCTGCTTTTGGACTTTGCAGTTATGGGCACCAATACATTATCTTTTGTGCTTAAATTATTCTGAAATAAGTCTTGTTTTTAACAATCAAGAGTCCTTGGATACATTTACCTATAAAAGGAAAAAAAAAAGGACAGAGAGCGAAAAAATTCTTTCTCCTACACACATACCAACATCCTTCTAGCAAACTTTAATACAAAATCACTAAAAATTCAACAAACTGGCACTTAGTTCTATTTTGTTCCAATCATTGTGCTCAACATTCTAGATGATACAAATTTTAGTAAATAACGGTGTTAGGTTGGGTTTCCTGGAGCTTGAGAGGAGAATTTCTCTGTAAGTGATTTTACTGATGGTGTGCTCTCTGGAGACCACATAAGGGAGCAAGGAAAGAAGGAGAGGGAGGAAGAAGCCCAGCAAGGTCAAGTCTAGCCTCAATCTTTTCCTAGGGGGATGTTCCAGAGGGTAATTTGCACCACAGAATTTGTCCTTCTCTAAGGCAACTGTCTTTTGCGGCTCCTGCATCAAAAGTCATTGGCTGCTGGCTGCTGTGAGGAAGATCTAACTCTAAAGCAGTTAAAGTTGCTCAAAGGCAACGCTTTAGAGAAAATGGCAGTGGAGCCACAGTGCTGTCAGCAGCTGGGGCTTGGGCACGACCACCCACAGGGCATCCCACCAGGTCTCAGGAGGCACCCACAGTATCTGCTACAAGAATGGTCCTGGCCTCCTAAAGTACTTACAATTTGGAAAATACTAGTAAGTTTCATACAAATAATGCAGACAGATTTTTTTTTTTTGCAAAAAGAGGGCTTCATAGCAACACTTTGTGGGAATGCAGAAGAAGGGAAGAAATGGAAAAAGAGGGACTGAAATTTTGAGTAGAACTGTGTGTAAGACACTGGGGCATACGTATCAATCAAATGCCATATTTATTTCAGTCCTGTGCTCTTCCTATGGAGAAGGAAATGGCAACGGACTCCAGTATTCTTGCCTGGGGAACCTCATGGACAGAGGAGCCTGGCGGGCCATGGTCCATAGGGTTGCAGAGAGTGGACGCAACTGAAGTGACTAAGCACATATGCACGCTCTTCCTAAGATATCCCTGTGTCTTTTATTTCTATTACACTTATGTGTCTGCTCTTAGAAAGACTTCTTTTTTTTTTTTTTTTTTGGCTGTGCTAGCTCTTAGTTGTGACACTTGGGATCACTGATCTTCCTTGCAGCATGTGTGATCTTTAATTGTGGCATGTGGGCTCAAGTTCCCTAACCAAGGATCGAACCTGTACCCACTGCCTTGGGAGTGCGGAGTCTTAGCCACTGGACCATTGAGGAAGTACCGAAAGACAGACTTTGATCAGAAAGGTTTTAGTGAACATGTTGAATTGGGCTTTTAAAAATAGGAGAGACTTCCATATCCAAAGAAAGGGGATAGAAAGAAATTGATCAGTTGCTTTGTACCATTTCTTTTTGCTGTACACCTAAAACTATTACTAACAGCACTGTAAATTAACTATATTTCAACTAAAAGATAAATTAATTTTTTAAAGAAGAAAGAAGTTGACAGGTAATGAAGGAACTACTTAAGATAAATTACTGACGGGCAGGATTGAAGCCAGGACAAGAAGCATGGAGTATTTGAATCATGTATTTAGTAAGTGATCTTAAAATACCAAGGTGTGCCGGGTGGTGCTAGTGTTAAAGAACCCTCCTGCCAATGCCGGAGATGCAAGAGATGTGGGTTCAATCGCTGGGTTGGGAAGATCCCCTGGAGAAGGTCATGGCAACCCACTCCAGTAGTCTTGCCTGGAGAATCCCATGGACAGAGGAGCCTGAAGGGCTACAGTCTGTAGGGTCGCAAAGAGTCAGACACAACTGAAGCAATTTAGCATGCACACACTTGAAATGTCACCTGGGAAGCAGTTACATTTTCTTTCTTTATTCAAAAATAGAATAATTAATCTTCTGACAGGTGTTACCCATGTGCACAAAATTGTACTGATTATAACCCTCAGCTCTGCCGCACTGTCATACTTGGTCCATGCGTGGATCGTGGCTGTTTACTTGTTTTCACGCTGGTATATTGTGGCTGCAGCTCCCTTTTCCTCACCATGGTTTGCACCTCCCAAGTACAGTATGATATTAGGTTCCCCAAGTAATACATAGATATCGTGCACTAATTTTTCCTGGTGGATGAAAGTGTATTTTGTGACTATACTACAGTTTATCTATTTTCTTGTCAATGAAGTGTGGAACATTTCAATTTTTTTGCTATTTTGAATAGTATTACTAGAAACATTCATGTGCACATCTCCTAGGACACATGTTAAAGATTTTCTCTTGGGTATATGCCAAGAAGGGAAATTGCTGATTGGTGGGGTAAGCAAATGTTTACCTTTAAAAGAAAATGCCACATTACTTTCTAAAATTACTATACCAGTTTTAATTCTCAACAGCTATATACAAGAATTCCCTTTGATCCACATCTCCAAAACATGGCATTGTTTAAACTTTTAAATTTTTTTTACTGTAAATTTTTCAAAAAGAATAGACTGTCAATTAATTTGGTTTAAAATGATATTTTTACCTTGGTTTGCATTTTTCCAGTTACTGTGAAGATTGAACATCTCTTTGTATTATTTTTAGCCATTTATATTTCTGCTCCTGTTTTATCCCTGTTCACACTCTTTAAATCTATTTTTCATTCAGCCTTTTTTGTCTTTTTAATCATAAATTTATGATGCCTTGAAATATCCTTATTCTAGTCATTTGTCAATTAATCCTATTGCAAATATATTCTTCAGTTGAAAATCTGTCATTTTCAATTCTTGAAGGTGTCTTGATAGATGATTTAAAACATCTTAAATTTCTTCCCAAATTTTCTATAATAAATATTCTTTAGTTTTAAAATTTTAAAAAGAAATTAAAAGTCTTGGATGAAGGATTTAGTAAAGACTTCATTAAAAAAAATCCAAGTGCATATATGTATGATTTTTGAAGAAACATATGCAAAAAAATTTTAATGTCTATTTTATAAACTAAGATTATAGGTATTAAATATCTTCATGTTTTTCTACTGTTAATACCATGCAATGGAAGTTACTTTTTTTTTTTTTTGGAAGTTACTTTTTGAAATCAATTAAGAGATCACTGACTTTCAGAAAAGCTTAAAAATCTAACACAGAAGCAAAAATGTGTTTTTAAAAAATAAAGCATTTTTTTTTAAAGTTCTTTTAAAAATAAGGTGACACCTACAAGTTCACAAAGAGAAATAAACCTCATAGTAGTAGGGCCATGGGCCATTCATTTCAAGCATGTAAATTCCCTTAATTCCTTAAAATACATAGCTTCAGGGGCTTCCCTGGTGTCTTAGTGGTAAAAAATCTGCCTGCCAATGCAAGAGACACAGGTTCTATTCTTGAGCCAGGAAGATCCCACCTGCCATGGGCCAAAAAAGCCTGTACACCACAACTATTGGGCCTGTGCTCTAGAGCCTGGAAGTTTCCCCTACTGAAGCCCATGCACCCCAGAGCCTGTGCTCTGAACAAGAGAGGCCATTGCAATGAGAAGCCCAACTACACAGCTAGAGAGTAGCCCCAGCTTGTCACCACCAGAGAAAAGCCACACAGCAACAAAGACCAAGGCTAGCCAACAAATCAATATTTTTAAATATATAGCTCCAGAAAAACTTAACATAACCATTATCATTCATTAGAATTGCCATCACTGAACCAAAGAAGCTAAAGCTTAATAGCCCAGCTTTGTGATAGAACAAACACCCCTTCCTGAGCCCCACTGCAATGAGGCTGAGTTGAAATTTATCCAGGGCCAGACACACAGCTTATTATAGTCCACAGCTAGCAAGTTCATTACTAAATTTTTATTAAAGAAATAAGTGTCTGACTCACCATTTAGAAGGATGATAGCTGATTAAAATTTGATGGTATTGGGAGAGGGTGTGTCAAACACAAATTCAGCAAAAGTTGGGATATGTTGAGTTTATCATTTGCTAAGTCGCTTCAGTCGTGTCCGACTCTGTGTGACCCCATAGGTGGCAGCCCACCAGGCTCTGCCATCCCTGAGATTCTCCAGGCAAGAATGCTGGAGTGGGTTGCCATTTCCTTCTCCAGTGCATGAAAGTGAAAAGTCAAAGTGAAGTCGCTCAGTCGTGTCCAACTCTTAGCGACCCCATGGACTGCAGCCCACCAGGCTCCTCTGTCCATGGAATTTCCTGGGCAAGAGTACTGGAGAGGGTTGCCATTTCCTACTCCAGGGGACCTTCTCAACCTAGGGATTGAACCCATGTCTGATGCATCTTTAGCATTGACAGGTGGATTCTTTAGCACCGTGCCAGCTTTTATTGTCCATTAAAAGCAAACAAACAAAAATTGATGAAAGGAAAAGTCTAGATAGATAGGAGTTACAAATTTGATTTGAACTATCCTCTATGACAAGAGCTTTTGTTTATACAATCCACCAAAATTTCAAAATGGTTCCCACTTTTGCTCATTCGCCTGATCCCCGTGATAACCTTGTGTAGCACACAAGACACAAATCATTAGCTACAACAAGGCAATCAAATCTCTGAATATGCACACTCCCAAAGAAATATCATGGGCAAGCAATGATGCCGGGATCAAAGCCAGATTGCTTTTTTGCCAAATTCACTAATTTTTTTTTTTCCCTATCACAGAATAGGACCAAGGAAATATGGCCATTCGGTAATCAATGCCAGAGTTATCTGTTTTTCCATTTCCTAGAGGCAGTTGAGAAACTAATCAGTTTTGCAAGAGAAAATGCATTCCATTATGAAGTAATTAAATCAGTTCTCCTCTTCCAGGGAAAAAAAAGAAAGTGGCAGTTCGGTTACTCAAAAAAGCCACATGAGATATGGAGGGAAATGAAAGCCAAGGAGCCAGTTGGAGAAGCCTTGAAGAGTAACACAGGTGTCAAAATAGAGACACATCAAGGGGAAAGAATGCAAGACTTCTGCCAGGCTCTGCTTCAGAAAAGCATGCGATTACACGTGGGTCTTCTGCTTGCAGGATAAGTGGAGTCCGGGGAGAAAGGCGATGTCACCAGATTAAATCTAGGGTGTCTGGTTTAACAGAGCAGGTTTGGGATGGGGTGAAGGAGGGAGTACAAATGGTGTGAGTAAAGACCTACGGTTGGATGGATCCCAGGGCCTATGTAGGGGAGTGAAGAAGTGCAAGCTTTAATACAGAAAGTAACAGCCTCAAAAGATAGGAGGCGGGGCCTCATTGAAATAGATTTGTGTTAGATGTTTTTAATAGGGAATTTGAGTTGGAAAATAGGCAGTTAGAAAAACAAACAACAATAACAACACACACACACACACAAACCGCAGCGACCTTCCTGGTGGTCCAGAGGTTAAGAATCCACCTCCCAATTCAAGGAACACAGGTGTGATCCCTGACCTGAGAAGTTCCCACAGGCTGAAGAGCAACTAAGCTCATGCACCACAAGTCCTGAGCCCACAGCCTCTAGAGCCTGTGCTCCTCAACAAGAGAAGCAGCGGCAATGAGACGCCCGTACCCACAGCTAGAGAGTAGCTCTTGCTCGCCCCAGCTAGAGAAAGCCCATAGGCAGCGATGAGACTCAGCAGAGCCCCAAATAAATCAACACATTTTATTTAAAAATTTCTCTTAAAAAACCTGTTACACGGGACTGGAAAAGGTCAGTTTTCATTCCAATTCCAAAGAAAGGCAATGCCAGAGAATGCTCAAACTTCCGCACAATTGCACTCATCTCACATGCTAGTAAAGTAATGCTCAAAATTCTCCAGGCCAGGCTTCAGCAACACGTGAACTGTGCACTTCCAGATGTTCAAGCTGGTTTTAGAAAAGGCAGAGGAACCAGAGATCAAATTGCCAACATCTGCTGGATCATGGAAAAAGCAAGAGAGTTCCAGAAAAACATTTATTTCTGCTTTATTGACTATGCCAAAGCCTTTGACTGTGTGGATCACAATAAACCGTGGAAAATTCTGAAAGAGATGGGAATGCCAGACCACCTGACCTGCCTCTTGAGAAACCTATATGCAGGTCAGGAAGCAACAGTTAGAACTGGACATGGAACAACAGACTGGTTCCAAATAGGAAAAAGAGTACATGAAGGCTGTATATTGTCACCCTGCTTATTCAACTTGTATACAGAGTACATCATGAGAAACGCTGGGCTGGAAGAAGCACAAGCTGGAATCAAGATTGCTGGGAGAAATATCAATAACCTCGGATATGCAGATGACACCACCCTTGTGGCAGAAAATGAAGAGGAACTAAAAAGCCTCTTGATGAAAGTGAAAGAGGAGAGTGAAAAAGTTGGCTTAAAGCTCAACATTCAGAAGATCATGGCATCTGGTCCCATAACTTCATGGGAAATAGATGGGGAAACAGTGGCAGATTTTCTTTTGCAGAGGGCGGGGGGCTCCAAAATCACTGCAGATGGTGATTGCAGCCATGAAATTAAAAGACACTCACTCCTTGGAAGGAAAGTTATGACCAACCTAGATAGCATATTCAAAAGCAGAGACATTACTTTGCCAACTAAAGTCCGTCTAGTCAAGGCTATGGTTTTTCCAGTGATCATGTATGGATGTGAGAGTTGGACTGTGAAGAAGGCTGAGCGCCAAAGAATTGATGCTTTTGAACTGTGGTGTTGGAGAAGACTCTTGAGAGTCCCTTGGACAGCAAGGAGATCCAACCAGTCCATTCTATAGGAGATAAGACTGGGATTCTCCAGGTAAGAATAGTGGAGTGGATTACCATTTCCTTCTCAAATGCATGAAAGTGAAAAGTGAAAGTGAAGTCGCTCATTCATGTCTGACTCTCCGTGACCCCGTGGACTGCAGCCTACCAGGCTCCTCTGTCCATGGGATTTTCCAGGCAAGAATACTGGAGTGCGGTGCCATTGCCTTAAGGACTGATACTAAAGCTCCAATACTTTGGCCACCTCATGAGAAGAGTTGACTCATTAGAAAAGACTCTGATGCTGGGAGGGATTGATGGCAGGAGGAGAAGGGGATGATAGAGGATGAGATGGCTGAATGGCATCACCAAGTCGATGGGCATGAGTTTGGGTGAACTCTGGGAGTTGGTGAAGGACAGGGAGGCCTGGCGTGCTGCGATTCATGGGGTCGCAAAGAGTCATACATGACTGAGCAACTGAACTGAACTGAATATGCCACTTTGCTAATTCAAGTCAGCTGGTATTTTTAAAAAGGGGCACAGTGGGTTTGGGTCCAGATTACAGAATATCAGTCGTGAAGAAACCAAACTGCATCAGGTTTCAGATTTCAATCTATCAATAGATGGGTGACCAATTTACTGACTTGAATTTCTGAGACTCTGGGAACCCCATTTCCCCCAATGCATTTCTTTTGTGTCAGAAAAAAAAAGCATAATTCAATATTAAACCATGAGGACAATGATACCTTCAAGGAAATAAAATAGGACCTATTAGTTTCATACCTAGCTCAGATACAAAAAGCATCAGGAAAGCATTTTTGAACATGTAGTTTCTGTAACCCCTTCTTGAAGAACCTACTGGAGTATGATTTTTAGCCAACCAAGAGATGTTAATCCATAGCACAGAAATCCATAAAAAGAAACTCATAGTATTATGCTTAGAAGTAAAATAAAGACTAAATAAAAATCAGTATAGAATATAAATGCTATTAATATTAGCAGTGTACTAACTATGCAAATTACATGAGTTAGGAGAGAAGGGTGAGAAAAAAATTAAGAACTGTATGTTCATTTCCTTGTTCTTTATAACCAAGAGTAAAAATATGTCCTTTAAAGATGATAGTTTATTAAAAATATCTTATTATCAACTAAAATTGGAGGATGGGGCAAGGGAAGATGTGGTCATGTATCAATTTTGTCACTGTTAGAATAGAAACTCAATTGATGCTGATAAGGAGTCTCAGGGAAGTCAAACAGGGGCTCTGTATCAACCTAGACCTAGAGGGGTGGGAAGGGGAGGGAGATGGGAGGGAGGGTCAAGAGGGAGGGGACATATGTACATCTACGGCTGATTCATGCTGCTGCTTGACAGAAAACAACAAAATCCTGTAAAGTGATCATACTTCAATTAAAAAATGAAAAAAGAAAAGGCTTAAATATATTACATTGTTATGGTTGTACAGAAATTGTCCTTGTGCTAGCAGAATATACAAACCTTCTAAATGATCAAAAGACTGTAACACACACAATATAGTAAAATGTTTTTTAAAAATTAAAGAAAATCTATGAAAATTGAAAATGTGCCATAAAGCCAAGATTAAACAAATCAGACATATTAGTAACTACATATAGGCCAAATGTCATAATTTTTTTTTCATTATACACTTTTAAATGTAATTTTCAATTTACAGTTATTTCAAAATATTGGTTACAGTACATCTTATGCCTATTCCCCACTTTAGTAGTGCTAAATACTTTGGTTTTAAAAATACAATTGAATTACAAAACAAAACCCAATCATGTATTGATAAAACAAACACATTTAAAACAAAGAATGGGTGAAAACGAAAGAATTAGAAAAGTCATGCCTGACAAAAGCTGTTAATAGAAATAAGAGCAGAAAGTAATTCTTTCAATATATTAGTGAACTAAGAGAGAAAAGCTGAGTTTTTAAGGAAAGGGCACAATAAGTAGATATATTTATTGGATAACTTAGGAGAGCCAGAAAGTACATTCTAATTAAACCATAAGAGGTAAATTATTACAGACAGAAAAATTATAAACTACATTGCTCAACACTGTGCAAATAAGTTGGAAAAGGTGAATAAACTAAATGTAATAAGTGATTATCTAGAAAAACAAATCACTAAAATTGACCCCAGAAGAAATAGAAATTCTCAGAAGACCAAAGGCCATTAGATGCAGACATATGTGTTTACATACACAAACACACACCTGTAAGATCAGAAGTGGATTCTGGTTTTTGGGGTCACAATAATTAAGCAATTTGGTCACTCTCTTTATAAAAATATACAAGTTTCTGAAGCAAACAAAAAAGAGGAAAGGAAGCATTTATTGGAAATGAAAAAAGGAAAAGTTAAAAACAACAAACCCAAATATTGCAAGGCTTGGATAAATAACATAAAATTTAATTTATTTGTCTATAATACATTTTCCTCTACAGTTCTACCGACTTTGTGATCTCCTCATATAGCAATGATTTTTGAGCACCACTCTCTACAGAAAGGCAAGAAATCAATTTGTTATTTCTTCTAGCAATATTTATCTAAATTTGTTTTTTGTTATTGTCTCTTTCAATGTCTTTCAATTTCACAGCTCATTACTGAAAATATAAAAACATTTCAGGATGGTTGGAAAATTTGGGAAAACAGCTATTAAGTTTCTTTAATATACAAGATATGTGTTTTCAGGTATTTTAAAATTGCCTCTGGGGTGTTTAATCTTAAACACTGTTTGGATTGATGTTCGTCATTACCTGAAAAGTGAAAGTAAAAGTTGTTCAGTCGTGTCTGACTCTTTGTGCCTCCATGGACTATACAGCCCATGGAATTCTCTAGGCCAGAATACTGGAGTGGGTAGCCTTTCTCCAGGGGATGTTCCCGACTCAGGGATCAAAACCAGGTCTCCCACATTGAAGGTGGGTTCTTTACCAGCTGTGTCACCAGGGAAGCCCCAGAACAATTCAAATGCATTTTTAAATTACTGTTATATTCCACTGAGCTGCATAACTGTGTAACCAAATTACTCATAAGCTAGATGCGTTGACACACTGATAAGTAAGCGTAGTCTTGTCAGTAGAATGCTTTTTTTGTTCAGTTTCTTTTAGTTTTTGGTGGTAATTTGGTGTGACATTTGTCTGCAACCTCCCAGCTTTGCTAAGGTGTCTTCTCACAGAAGACAAAACCAAAATGCAGATATACTTTCTGTTTTCACTACTGCTTCTGATGTGTATCCTACACATGAGGATCTTGGTATGTTCTGTTTCTTAACATTATTTACTTGTCTCCATGGGGTTTTAGCTGCTACACACAGGATCTTTGTGGCATGTGCTCAGGATCT
This sequence comes from Budorcas taxicolor, assembly GCF_023091745.1. Classification (NCBI taxonomy): domain Eukaryota; kingdom Metazoa; phylum Chordata; class Mammalia; order Artiodactyla; family Bovidae; genus Budorcas; species Budorcas taxicolor. The sequence goes on along the minus strand of NC_068915.1, from coordinate 112,226,514 downwards.
GCAGTCCTCTGGGCTTAGATACTCCATGGCATGTAGGATCTTAGCCCCCCGACCAGGGATCAAACCTGTGTCCCCTGCGTTGGAAGGTGGATCTTAACTACCAGACCACCAGGGAAGTCCTTGGTATGTTCTATTCTGCACACTTTGATTCTTTTTTAAGTGTAGTACTCTTATAAATGTATATGTTGCATTACTGAGTATTTTCCTCCTAGGAGAAATGTTTCATTTTGACTTGGTACTGACTGAAAAGAAATTCTTTGCTTACAAAGGTAAAGGTTTGACAGGAAACTCCCACAGATGAGCTGCTGGCTTCATACAGTTCAAACTTTATTTCTTCTCCATACCAGATACTTCCAGAACAGGGTGCCATGGGGCAAGTTCATATCTCAGGGTAATCTCTGCTGTTTTTTCATGTCAGATGCCAGGTAAGTATATCTAGTGGGAAGTGGAAGGGAATTGTAAGCCGTTTCTATACACCATATCAGCTTGTTACTGTTGTTCTATCGCTCAGTCATGGTGACTTACAATGTCCTTCCGCTTCCCACTAGATATACTTACCTGGCATCTGATATGAAAAAAACAGCAGAGATTATAGTGCAATATGAATTTGCCCCATGGATTGCAACATGCCATGATTCCCTGTCCTTCACCATCTCCTGGAGCTTGCTCAAATTCATGTTCATTGAGTCAGTGACGCCATCCAACCATCACACCCTCTGTCATCCCCTTCTTCTCCTGCCTTCAATCTTTCCCAGCATCAGGGTCTTTTCTAATGAGTCGGTTCCTCGCATCAGTTGGCCAAAGTGTTAGAGTTTCATCTTTAGCATCAATTCTTCCAATGAATATTCAGGACTGAGTTCTCTTAGGATGGACTGGTTGGATTTCCTTGTAGGCCATGGGCCTCTCAAGAGTCTTCTCCAACACCACAGTTCAAAAGCATCAATTCTTCAGCACTCAACCTTCTTTATGGTCCAACTCTCACATCCATACATGACTACTAGAAAAACCATACCTTTGAGTTTACAGACCTTTATAGGCAAAGTAATGTCTCTGCTTTTTAAAATGCTATCTAGGGTTGTCATAGCTTTTCTTCCAAGGAGCAAGTGTCTTTTAATTTCATGGCTTCAGTCACCATCTGCAGTGATTTTGCTACCATATGAGCTAGCAAGAGCAAAGCAATACACAGAGAGACTCCCCTGATGGTCCAATGATTAAGAATTTTCCTGCCAGTGCAGGGAACACAGGCTAGATCCTTGCTCTGGGAAGATTCCACATGCCTTGGAGCAACTAAACCCTCATGTCCAAACTACTGGGTCCACATGTTGAAACTACTGAAGCCCACATACTCTAGAGCTTGTGCTCTGCAACAATAGACGCCACCACAATGAAAAACCCATGCAATGCAACTAGAGAAAGCCCACAGGCAGCAAACAAAGACACAGCGCCATCAAACACACACACACACATATAGATAATACACAGAAGTGACTGAAGATCCATAGTGTGTGTGTGTCTATGTATCTGTGTGGTATTCCATTAAAAACAAACTAAATGTATACTGTCACCTTGCTTATTTAACTTAGATGCAGAGTACATCCTGCGAAATGCCAGACTGGATGAAGCACAAGCTGGAATCAAGATTGCCGGGAGAAATATCAAGAACCTCAGATATGCTGGTGACACCACCCTTATGGCAGACCTTATGGCAGAAAGCGAAGAACTAAAGAGCCTCTTGGTGAAAGTAAAAGAGGAGAGTGAAAAAGCTGACTTAAAACTCAGCATTCAGAAAACTAGGATCATGGCTTCCAGTCCCATCACTTTATGCCAAATAGATGGGAAAACAATGGAAACTGTGACAGACTTTATTTTCTTGGGCTCCAAAATCATTGCAGAATACAATTGAAGCCATGAAATTAAGATTTGCTCCTTTGAAGAAAAGCTATGACAAACCTAGACAGCATATTAAAAAGCAGAAACATTACTTTACTGACAAAAGTCCATCTAGTCAAAGCTATGGTTTTTCCAGTAGTTGTGTATGGATGTGAGAGTTGGACCATATAGAAAGCTGAGTGCTGAAGAACTGATGTTTTTGAACTGTGGTGTTGGGGAAGACTCTTGAGAGGCCCTTGAACTGCAAGGAGATCCAACCAGTCAATCCTAAAGGAAATCAGTCCTGAATATTCATTGGAAGGGCTGATGCTGAAGATGAAACTCTAATACTCTTGCCACTTGATGCAAAGAACTGACTTACTGGAAAAGACCCTGATGCTGGGAAAGATTGAAGATGGGAGAAGAAGGGGATTACAGAGGATGAGATGGTTGGATGTCATCACTGACTGGATGGACATCAGTGTGAGCATGCTCTGGGAGTTGATGGACAGGGAAGCCTGGCGTGCTGCAGTCCATCAGGTCACAGAGTCAGACATGACTGAGCAACTGAACTGACTGAAATACATACTGATTTCTACTTTCCTATTTCAGATTAGACTCTTCAGGGGCAGATATTGGGAGGCAGTTAGGGGTGCAAGGTGTTCATTAGGGATAGACATCTGGAGTCGGGGGGAAGCAGGACAGCACAGAGGCTGTGATGCTGAGAGCCTTAGAGACGGCTCAGCAGTGAGCTGAGCACCTGAGCCCCTCTATGCCTCCTCACTCAGTCACTAGAGAAGAGGGCCGTCCTAGGAGAGGAGTGATCTTGAGCAAGAAGTCTCTTTATGTCTAAAATAGACCGTGAAGGAGAAGACAGACAGAGACTGTCTCCTGACTATGCTTTCTTGTGAGTCTTTTCTTGAAAGATGGATCTGAGTGGCACATTACCGAGGTTACCATGTTCCCCTTAGCTAGATCCCCAAAACTGCCTGCAGCCACTCCAACATCACCTGCCAAAACCAGAAGAGTGACATAGAAATCGGCTTGGAAAGACACATTTGAAGACTTCCCTGATGGTCCAGAGGTAAAGAATCCACCTGCCAGTGCAGGGGACATGGGTTTGATCCTTGGTTCGGGAAGATCTCACATGTTACAAGGCAACTAAGCCCATGAGCCTCAGCTACTGAGCCTGCCCACTGCAACTACTGAAGACCACATGCTCTAGAGACCACGTTCTGCAAGAGAAACCAGTGCAATGAGAAGCCTACACATCGTAACTAGAGAGTGGCCCGTCTCTGCAGCTAGAGAAAGCCCATGTGTAGCAATGAAGACCCAGTGTAGTCAAAAATAGATAAATAAAACAAAAGTAAGAAAAAGAAAGAGGCCTTCACAAAAGGTCTTAGCCAACTGTGATTAAAAACACTACTTTGCACAAAAACCATATGACCGTGTAGATGGATTTCTAGGGTCTTTCAAGGGTTTTGCTAGGGTCCCACACATGAAGACTTAATAAAGGCTGATGAGGCATTATGTATCATTAATGTACATTAAATCTATGAGCACATTCAAAGTGCTGCTGCTGCTGCTGCTAAGTTGCTTCAGTTGTGTCCGACTCTGTGCGACCCCATAGACGGCAGCCCACCAGGCTCCCCCGTCCCTGGGATTCTCCAGGCAAGAACACTGGAGTGGGTTGCCATTTCCTTCTCCAATGCATGAAAGTGAAAAGTGAAAGGGAAGTCTCTCAGTCGTGCCCGACTCTTAGCGACCCCACGGACTGCAGCCTACCAGGCTCCTCCGTCCATGGAATTTTCCAGGCAAGAGTACTGGAGTGGGGTGCCATTGCCTTCTCCGACATTCAAAGTGCTATACCACCCAAACAAGCATCTCGAATGATTTCACAGGACAATTATACCGTATCTGTAAGGAAGAGGTTAATCCAGTCCAACCTAAAGTGTTCTAGAACACGGAAATATAAAACCCTTTCTGAAGCTCTCTTTCTATGAGATTAGCATAATATTTAAACCTAAACCTTACAGAAAAAGAGAAAAGAAGTAAATTGCAGAGCAAACCAGTTTGCATGTATTGATAACTTCTATGGACTGAATTGTATCTCCCCAACATTCCTAAGCTGAAGCCTTGGCTCCCAGTGTGATGGTATTTAGAGGTGGGAGCTTGGGGAGGTGATCAGGTTTAGATGAGGCCATAGGGGTGGGCCTCTGTGATGGAATCTGTGCCCTGTAAGAAGAGAACACTCTCCTTCTCTCTCTCTCCTATGTGATACATAGGAAGAGGCAGCTGCCTACAAGTCTGGAGGAGGGCTGTCTCTTAAAATGAATTAACCAGCAAGCTGATCATGTTGGGCTTTACAGCCTCCGAAACCGTGAGTAATAAATGTCTGTTGTTTAAGTCACCTAGTCTTTGGCATTTTCTTATAGCTGCCCAAGTTAACTAAGACAATAATGAACAGAATCCTGCTGCACCTTGAAAATATAACGCACCAACTGAAGCTTTATTCCCAAATGTTGAAAGGTTAGGAAGTCTATCCATATAATTAATCATAAGGTGAAAATGAATCAGTTGTGTCTAACTCTTTGCAACCTTATGGACTGTAGCCACCCACCTCCCTCAGGTTCTTCTGTCCATGGAAATTCTCCAGGCAAAAATACTGGAGTGGGGTGCCATTTCCTTCTCCAGGGGATCTTCCCCACCCATGGACTGAACCCGGGTCTCCTGCATTGCAGGCAGTTTCTTCATCATCTGAACCACCGGGGAAGCCCAATTCATCATAGGAATATATCAAAAGGGAAAAATTATAGGATCATCTCTAAAGATGCTAAAAGGATATTGAATTGCATAAATGGATGTTAAAAATAGTAGCTCATCTGAATAAAAACTTGGACAAATAGAAAAACAGAGAATGTTTGCATGATATACAGCTTTATGAATATATACTTTAAATATATCCTGACCTCTAAAATAGAGCTTCCCAGGTGGCGAACCCACCTGCCAAATGCAGGAGATGAAAGACATGCAGGTTTGATCCCTGGGTCAGCAAGATCCCCTGGAAAAGGGAATGGCAACCCCCTCCAGTATTCTTGCCTGGAGAATCCCATGGACAGCGGAGCTACACAAGCAGACAGACTATAATGACATAGATCAGGAATCCCAGAATATAACCCTGAATACATATGAAAATTTAAAATATAAAAAAAGGTAAAAATGATATCTAAAACGGATTTGGGGAAAATTGGATATCCATCTGAAAAAAATATGTGTAACTGGCTACTGACCATACTTCATACATCAAAGTGGACTCCATATTTTTTAAAGATTCAATACAAATCGAAACCATAAAACACTAGAAGAAAATATGAAAAATCTGTACAAATCATCTTGGATAGAGGAAGTAGTTTTTTATCACAACATGAAAAACTCATAAATCTAACCACATAAATAAAAAAGTAGAACCATGGAAATAAGAAATAAAGTCAAAAACAAGCTACAAAGTAGGAGCAAATGTTTGCAACTCATATTGCAGATGCAGAGATTCTGTCTTTATAGAGAGCCTCTACAAATCAATCAATGGGCTTCTCAGGTGGCGCTAGAGGTAAAGAGCCTGCCTCTCAACGCAGGAGACATAAGAAACTTGGGTCCGATCCCTGGGTTAGAAAGATCCCCTGGAGGAGAGCATGGCAATCCACTCCAGCGTTCTTGCCTGGAGAATCCCATGGACAGAGGAGCCTGGGGTGCTACAGTGCTTGGGTTGCAAAGTCAGACGTGACTTCAGAGACTTAGCGCACACACACACATCAATAAGAAAAGAAAAAAATCTAACACAAAAACAGAAGATTTCAATAGAAGGCCACAAAATCGAAAATACAATTAGTTCTTATATATGTAGAAAAATTCTCAGCCTAACAGTAAAAGTAGTGCAAATTATATTGCAAGGTGCCATTTTCTACCTATGGCACTGATAAAGTCAGGGACATTTACATTCCATGCCAGCAGGGAGTGCAGAGAAATAGGAATTCTGACACACTGGAACCAGAATCGCACATTTTCCTTGAAGGGTGATTTGGAAATATTGATTCATTTTATAAATGTCCATCACCTTTATTCCAGGAATTTCACTTCTAGCCATTTATCCTTTTCAAAAAAAATCAGGTTAAATCAAATGACACTATCGCTTAGGTAAACCCAAAATGATTCACTATGAGCAATTTCATATAATCCAAATCAATACTTGAAAATAGTCAGAATAATGAAGGAGAAAAGAATACACACAACAGAAATAATCTAACTGTCAATCAGCAAGGAACTGGTTAAATCAGTTCTGATACACCCTTTCAAGAGGAGACCAAGCAACTAATTTTTAAATGAAGTATTTTCATTTATACTGATAACTTAATAATAACACATTATTGTTCAGTTAGCAAAATACTATTCATAGTAGGCTAATATTTGAGTAAAATTATTAAAAAGAATATATTTATGCATATTTTCCTGCATATGCAAAAAATGTCCCTGGTTTGAATGATATGTAAGAAAATCATTATATTGTTGACTTTAAGGGAGGATAACTATACAAGCAGAAGCAGAGATACAAAAGCATTGTGTGACTTTTGCAAACAAAAAATTGCAAAAAAGAGATAATCTAAGCTCTGAACTTTGGTGACATGGAAATTTATTTTTTTTATTAAATTGATATTTATTGAGTAGTTACACTCTATGCTAGACATAGTTTAAGTTGTCAGGTGGTAGCCATGAACAAATTCGACAAATATCCTGCTTTTTTGGTGATTTATTCTGAGGTTGTTGTTGCTGTTTAGTTGATAAGTTGTGTCTGACTCTTTTGCCACCCTACGGACTGTAGCCTGCCAGGCACCTCTGTCCCTTGGATTTCCAAGGCAGGAATACTGGAGTGGGTTGCCATTTCCTTCTCCAGGGGATCTTCCTAACCCAGGGATTGAACCCATGTCTCCTGCATTGACAGGAGGATTGTTTACCACTGAGCCACCTGGGAAACTGTACCTTCATATAGGGGGAAAGGAACAATACGTAAGTAAGTTATAAAATACACACTTTATAACCATATAGAGAGGTGATAAGTACCATTAAGCAAAGTAGAGCAAAGTTGGGGATTAGAAAGTGTGCAAAAGTGGTGAGAGAGGGTCTGTCTAGTAATGTGACATGTGAGAAAAAGTCTCCAGGAGGTAAGGAAGCCATGGCAATCTGTGGGGGTAGATATTGGCAGGCTGAAGAGAATGATACAAGAGCCCCGGGGCATGAGTCGCCTGGTATATTTCAAGAACAGGGAGAATAGGAAGACTGGAGAAGGGGGCCTGGGGGAATGAAGCAGAGGTCTTAAGGGTAGATTGTTGGTGGGCACAAATAACGTCAACCTATGAGTGCTGAGGAAAGGCACTGAATTTAACAATCATTTACATCAGGGGCCCCCAACCTCAGAATCTAATGCCTGATGACCTGAGGTGGAGCTGGTACAATAATAATAGATAAAAAGTGCACAATAAATGTAATGCTCTTGAATCATCCCCAAACCACCCTCACTCCCTGCCAGTCCTTGGAAAAATTGTCTTCCACGAAACCTGGTGCCAAAAAGGTTGGGGACCACTGATTTACATTCCAATTTCAGCCCTTGATAAGGAAAACCATTTGAAGGACAGCAAGATGCAGAGGTCAGGAAGCAACAGTTAGAACTGGACATGGAACAACAGACTGGTTCCAAATTGGAAAAGGAGTACGTCAAGGCTGTATATTGTCACCCTGTTTATTTAACTTATATGCAGAGTACATCATGAGAAATGCTGGACTGGAAGAAACACAAGCTGGAATCAAGATTGCTGGGAGAAATATCAATAACCTCAGATATGCAGATGACACCACCCTTATGGCAGAAAGTGAAGAGGAACTAAAAAGCCTCTTGATGAAAGTGAAAGAGGAGAGTGAAAAAGTTGGCTTAATGCTCAACATTCAGAAAACAAGATCATGGCATCTGGTCCCATCACTTCATGGCAAATAGATGGGAGAACAGTGGAAACAGTGTCAGACTTTATTTTTTGGGGCTCCAAAATCACTGCAGATGGTGACTGCAGCCATGAAATTAAAAGACGCTTACTTCTTGGAAGAAAAGTTATGACCAACCTAGATAGCATACTGAAAAGCAGAGACATTACTTTGCCACCAAAGGTCCATCTAGTCGAGGCTATGGTTTTTCCTGTGGTCACATATGGACGTGAGAGTTGGACTGTGAAAAGGGCTGAGCCCTGAAGAATTGATGCTTTTGAATTGTGGTGTTGGAGAAGACTCTTGAGAGTCCCTTGGACTGCAAGGAGATCCAACCAGTCCATTCTGAAGGAGATCGGCCCTGGGATTTCTTTGCAAGGAATGATGCTGAAGCTGAAACTCCAGTACTTCGGCCACCTCATGTGAAGAGTTGACTCATTGGAAAAGACTCTGATGCTGGGAGGGATTGGGGGCAGGAGGAGAAGGGGATGACAGAGGATGAGATGGCTGGATGGCATCACTGACTCAATGGACGTGAGTCTGAGTGAACTCCGGGAGTTGGTGATGGACAGGGAGGCCTGGCGTGCTGCGATTCATGGGGTTGCAAAGAGTCAGACATGACTGAGTAACTGAACTGAATTGAACTGAAGATGCAGAGAGGAGCCCAGGTAGGAAGGGGAAGCAAAGCCGTGGGACAGAAGATGGGAAGAACTGGGAGCGTGAGCTGAGGGCAATGAGCCTTGGTACATCTCTCAAAGAATGAGTGAAACCCCTGATGATGGTCACCCAGGCAGTGAGAGCCTTAAGTCAGGACTCAACTTAAACATCCCAGAGTGCTTCAGGTGATCAAAGGAGGAGTTGAACACCCTTTGGGAAATCAGTCTCCACATAAACACTCGCTTTAATGCCATGTTTTCTAGAAAACAAACTTGCCTCCAGCAAAGAGACCCTTGATGTTGACCTCCTCTGGATAATGCTGTAGCTCCTTGTGGACCTTGAGTACCACAGTTGCACAAATACTGTCCACCCTTTTGTGAATCCTCCATATTTTATTGGATAGAGTTGTGATCTTCTCAAATGTTATCAGCACACATGCAAGTTGCCTTTTTGAAGTTTGCTGATTTAAAATCCCAAACCTCTGCCTTGTTGAGCATTGAAATGTCTTATCTTCCCCATCCTGGGACTTGAGGCCCCTTCTCCCTTACAGAAAACAGAGAAATATGGGAGAGGTCTTGGATGAACCAGTGGCTCATTGGTAAAGCATCTGGGTGCAATGCAGAAGACACAGGAGACAAGAGTTTGATCCCTGGGTTGAGAAAATCCCCTGGAGGAGGAAATGGTAATCTACTCCAGTATTCTTGCCTGGGAAAACTAGGGACAGAGGAGCCTGTGACTCCATAGGGGTCACAAAGAGTCAGACTCGGCCAAAGAAACTGAGCACGCACTTGGATTAAACTTGAGTATAAAAGAAAACATCTGAATTTTCATATTAAAGAATTGTGCTCTGGTGAGCCCAGACCCTAGCAGCACTGGAATCCTTCCTTTTGTGATGTAGTTTTTATAAACAGCAAAGACTTCTTAGTTTAAATGGGGAGAGTTCATAAGAGGATAAATCCACTCAGCATAAGATTAAACTTTATGGCAGAACTGTTCAACAATGAGACTTGGTTCTTTAACAAGTATAGAATAGTCAAAAGGGATCTGAGTGACCACGTTCCAGAGAGGTTGAAAAAGGAACTCGTAAGTAGGTAGAACTTTGGGTTGAATATCTTTAGGTTTTTCCAACTCTGAGATCCTGGGAATGTGTCATTTTGAAATTCTGCCTTTGCTTTTGCAGTCTGTAGTTAAGGTTTTGCCGGATCCATCCAGATTCTACTCGTGGTACCAGAAAGCACTCAAAGCTGCCCTCCTCACTAATGTATCTGCTGACTTAGACCCAGGCGATCTGTTCAGGGTCTCCCGAGGCAACATAACTAGAATAAGAATCCAGATCACAGGCCCTCCCTCGTCCAGTGGCTAACAGTCAGTGCTACCGCTGCAAGTGGTGTGGTTTCTGGCCTGGTCAGGGGGAAAAATTTTTTTCTTGAACTGAATGAAAATGAAAATACAACATATCAACTTAAAAATGATTTAAAAAATAAAGTTTTTTTAAAAAAAATCTGGATCACAGAGAAAGGAACATGAAATGAGTGTCCTAGGCTGATTCACCAAAAATAAGCCTGGAGATAAGGAAGCATGCCTAGAAGACGCTGATGAGGCAGGGCAGAACCGGGACCAGAAATGGCAGGAAATCAAGCAAGGATACTGTTTCAGGCAGAGTCCCAGCCTCAGTTGGATCCCATAGGGGACCTCTGAAATGTAAAGTACTTTTTAGAGTTTGCCCCAGTTTAAGGCACAGGAATTGGAGGTTTTTATTCCCATACCAGCTAGTTGTTGGCTGAGAGCCACACAGCAAGATATCAACTCCTAGGCTCCTGAGCTTGTGGAGAAAGAGACTGCAGTCACTCAAAGGAGGACCTCCAAAGAGGAGAGTTATATATGTGGATCCTCTCAAGTAAAAACACTCCACAATCCTGTGGAAGGACACACAGCAAATTTAAAAGGATCCAAGTGGATCTGGGCAGAAAGCAGACAAAGCCTCCTACAAAAGGTCACAGCAAGGAATATGGAATCCAACTTCAAGTTCAAATCATAAGACAGTAGAAGTAGTTAGGAGTAAATGTATCAGAAGCAAGCTTAGACTTGGGGTGCAGAAAAAAATACAAGGGGTTCAGACTGTAGAAGTTAATTCTGTGATGGTGATGGAGGTTTAAATGCATGTGGTATATCAGGCAGGGTTCTCCAGAAGAGGAAATATAATATATAACAAATGTACACATAGCACAGACAATAAGTATTACATACACTGTTTGTACATATATTACCTACATATATCTATGTATTACATAGATGTGTGTGTCTATATATTAAGAGATTTATTTTAAAGAATTGACTTCCATGATTGTTGGAGCTGGAAAGTCCAAAACATACAGGGCAGGCTGGAAATATGAAACAAATTATGTTAGTCTGGAGGCAGCATTTTTTTCTTCTCTAAAAAACTGAAGTTTTTGCTCTTAAGGCCTTCAATCAATTGGCTCAAGCCTATCCACATTAGCAAGGGTATCTATTTTATTTAAGGTCTTCTGATTATAGATATTAGATATTAGCCACATCTGCAAAGTATCTTCATGGCAAACATAGGTTCAGTTCAGTTCAGTCGCTCAGTCATGTCCAACTCTTTGCAACCCTAGGAATCACAGCACACCAGGCCTCCCTGTCCATCACCAACTCTGGAATCTACTCAAACTCATGTCCATACAGTCGGTGATGCCATCCAGCCATCTCATCCTCTGTTGTCCCCTTCTTCTCCTGTCCCCAATCCCTCCCAGCATCAGGGTCTTTTCCAATGAGTCAACTCTTCATATGAGGTGGCCAAAGTATTGGAGTTTCAGCTTCAGCATCAGTCCTTCCAATGAACACCCAGGACTGAGCTCCTTTAGGATGGACTGGTTGGATCTCCTTGCAGTCCAAGGGCCTCTCAAGAGTCTCCTCCAACACCACAGTTCCAAAGCATCGATTCTTTGGTGCTCAGCTTTCTTCACAATCCAACTCTCACATCCATACATGACCACTGGAAAAACCATAGCCTTGACTAGATGGACCTTTGTTGGCAAAGCAATGTCTCTATTTTTGAATATGCCACTTAGGCTGGTCATAACTTTTCTTCAAAGGAGTAAGTGTCTTTAGAGAACATCAGCCTGGGGTCCCTTCCCACTCCCCCTGCCCCAGATAGCACCCGCCCAGATCTATTCCCTGTTTAGTGTGGGGAAAAGAGAGAGTAGACCAGAGTTCCACTTTCTTGCCTTGTTTCCACTTCATTTAAAGAGAAGCACCATAAAGTAAGAGATTAAGTTTTTTATGACCCCTTGCAATTCATGGGGTCACAAAGAGTTGGACATGACTGAGTGGCTGAACTGAACTGAACTGAACTGACTGAACAACTTCTTCTCTGTGCTAACATAGTAAAAATAAACATCAATACCTTGTTATACGTGAGCTTCCCTGGTGGCTCAGAGGTTAAAGCATCTGCCTGTAATGTGGGAGACCTGGGATTAATCCTTGGGTCAGGAAGATCCCCTGGAGAAAGAAATGGCAACCCACTCCAGCATTCTTGCCTGGAGAATCCCATGGATGGAGGAGCCTGGTGGGCTACAGTCCACAGAGTCGCAAAGAGTTGGACACAACTGGGCAACTTCACTTTCACCTTGTTATACATGTGGTTTATCTTCAGTTCAGTTCAGTTCAGTTGCTCAGTTGTGTCCGACTCTTTGCGATCCCATGAATCCCAGCACACCAGGCCTCCTTGTCCATCACCAACTCCTGGAGTTTACTCAAACTCATGTCCACAGAGTCGGTGATGCCATCCAGCCATCTCATCCTTTGTTGTACCCTTCTCCTCCTGCCCCCAATCCCTCCCAGCATCAGGGTCTTTTCCAATGAGTCAACTCTTCACACGAGGTGGCCAAAGTACTGGAGTTTCAGCTTTAGCATCAGTCCTTCCAATGAACACCCAGGATTGATCTCCTTTAGAATGGACGAGTTGGATCTCCTTGCAGTCCAAGGGACTCTCAAGAGTCTTCTCCAACACCACAGTTCAAAAGCATCAATTCTTCGGTGCTCAGCTTTCTTCACAGTTCAACTCTCATATCCATACATGACCACTGGAAAAACCATAGCCTTGACTAGACAGACCTTTGTTGGCAAAGTACTGTCTCTGCTTTTTAATATGCTATCTGCTGCTGCTGCTGGTAAGTTGCTTCAGTCGTGTCCAACTCAGTGCAACCCCATAGACAGCAGCCCACCAGGCTCCCCATCCCTGGCATTCTCCAGGCAAGAACACTGGAATGGGTTGCCATTTCCCTCTCCAATGCATCAAAGTAAAAAGTGAAAGTGAAGTCGCTCAGTCATGTCTGACTCTTAGCAACCCCATGGACTGCAGCCTATCAGGCTCCTCTGTCCATGGGATTTTCCAGGCAAGAGTACTGGAGTGGGGTGCCATTGCCTTCTCTGAATATGCTATCTAGGTTGGTCATAACTTTCCTTCCAACGAGTAAGCTTCTTTTAATTTCATGGCTGCAATCACCCTCTGCAGTGATTTTGGAGCCCCCCAAAAATAAAGTCTGACACTGTTTCCACTGTTTCCCCATCTATTTGCCATGAAGTGATGGGACCAGATGCCATGATCTTCGTTTTCTGAATATTGAGCTTTAAGCCAACTTTTTCACTCTCCTCTTTCACTTTCATCAAGAGGCTTTTTAGTTCCTCTTCACTTTCTGCCATAAGAGTGGTGTCATCTGTATATCTAAGGTTATTGATATTTCTGCCGGCAATCTTGATTCCAGCTTGTGCTTCTTCCAGCACAGCGTTTCTCATGATGTACACTGCATAGACGTTAAATAAGCAGGGTGACAATATACTGTTTGGTTAAATCATTGGGTGTACGAGACTGGCCACACTGACACAGAAATCTGGCCATCATAGAGAGGACTCTGCCTCTCAGGAACAGTCTTCCTAAAAGTTAAAGAGGGTTTGTGAATTTTAGCAGTGCAAGCTATAAATTTGAGAAAGTGAGTGTTTTAGCCAACATTTTGGTTGCTAAACTACTCATAATCTTGTGCAAATTGATTCAAATTTAGCCATCTGCTAATCCACACTTATTTTTCCAGGTGGCTCAGTGGTAAAGAATCTGCCTGCCAATGGATGAGGTGTGAGTCAATTCCTGGGTCAGAGGATCCCCTGGAGAAGGAAATGGCAAGCCACTGCAGTACTCTTGCCTGGAAAATCCCATGGACAGAGGAGCCTGGCAGGCTAATGTCTCAGTTCAGTTCAGCTGTGCAGTCATGTCTGACTCTTTTTGACCTCATGAACTGTACCACACCAGGCCTCCTTGCCCATCA